>NW_004444013.1:783040-842877 GCF_000243295.1 Trichechus manatus latirostris
TATGTAAATTATACCTTATATATAAAAAAAATTAAATTAAAAAAAAAAAAAAAAGCCAGACTAACAGGACCAGTTCAGACCAGCGGACTCCCTGAGACTATCACACTGAGACAGTCTTTAAACCTAGACCCGAAACTATCCCCTGAGATCACCTTTTAGCAAAATAGCAGAGTGGCACACAAAATAAAGGAAGATTGATGCTCTACTAAAAAACCATCTTTTGAGACTAAAGGTCAACATTTAAAGCAAAGATGAGAAGTTAAGGGTCAAGGAAACTAGAGTACTAGAAATGGAAAAACCAGAGCACAATTAAAGAGAATGTTGACACATTATGAAAAATGTAACTAATGTCACTGAACAATTTGTGGGAAATTGTCAATTAGGAACCTAACTTGGTGTGTAAACTTTCACCAAAAACACAACAAAATATTATTTTAAAAATAAATAAGAGGAGGAGAGACAGCAATGTGAAGATGCATGTACAATCCAAAGAATGCCAAGAACACCTGGAGCTACCAGAAGCTAGGAGAGAGGCATGGAACAAATTCTCCTTCAAAGCCTCAGAAGGGATCAATGCGGCCGACACCCTGGTCTTGGACTTCCAGCCTTCAGAACTGTGAGACAATAAATGTCTGTTCTTATAAGCCACCTGCTTTGTGGTATTTTGTTGTGGCAGCCCTAGGATACCAATAAACTCCCTCCCACTGTATCTGCTCAGTGAGGTGACTCTGCTCCTGCAGACACTACACCTGGCTCCTTCCACTCACCACATTGTCTCACACTGTGTTCACCCTGCTGTTCAGTCTCATGTGCACACGCTGTGCTCCTGATCTCCAGCCACCAGCCTCCCCTTCACACGCTGCTCCATTTACGCACTGCTCTCCTGGGACACCGCAGGATCTAGGTGGCTATGTGAAGGTGCCTGTGCCTCCCGTCAGAGTGAGCTGGGCAGTCTGTCTCTATGCATATGAGCCAGCTGTCCACCACCAAGGCCAGCATGGCCTGGTGGCAGCTCCTATACTAGTGGCCTGTTTGGTTCTTGTGGATTGCCTGAGGACTCCGGGAACATGTCTGGTTTTCTCTTGATTTGAAACTGTGGTCTGCCTACTCATTCCCCCTTTATGAGGATCCTTCCTCTGAAGGGAAACGTTTCTGGGACAGTCTGGAAGCTGCAGGAGCTGAAGTCCCAAAGGCAGCTACTGGTAGGTAGGACTAGAAACTGAACTCTAGATTTCAAGGTCCACATATAAGACTGAGGTTAAGTTATGTGGGCTTGTTCACACTCACAGTCAATGCCAGAGCCAGAGGGACACTCCAGACCTCTTGCCACTTCCTTCTAGGAGACCCCCAGATCTCTTCCTGACCAAACCTGTTGGCATCAAGTTGATTGCGATTCATGATGAGCCCATATGTTATGGAGTAGAACTGTTCCCCAGGGTTTTCTTCGTTGTAATCTTTACAGAAATAGATCACCACTGGGTGGGTTTGAACCGCCAAAGTTTAGGTTGGTGGTCAAGTGCAAACCATTTGCAGCATGCAGGAACCTTTCTTCCTCACCAGGAGAATTCATTTCCAGGTACCTTCCAGCTGCACTCCTAGGCTCCCAGGTGTACCCTCTGGGCCCATCTTGGTCCTAGAGGGATCCTGATGATTGCAAAGCATTCAACCTCTTCCAGCTAAATGGCACTCCAGGCATTATTGCATTACTCATTTATGCTGCAGCTCCTGGGTTAACCAAAGGTCAGCTCTGACATCCCCAGCTGGTGTCCAGAGAGTGTCCTGGGCAGACACTTCCCAGCTGTCATAGAGACTCCCAATGGCCTCATTCCCAAAGGGCTGACCGACTGTCATTTTGAAAGTGATCCTAGCCCTTGCTTTGCCTGAGTTTATCTCTGGGGAAGGTGGGCCATAGATATAGTGGGGAAAGCGAGGAATGTACGGGCAGGTGACCTGTACTATTTATGGATCTAGTTCAGTGCCCATGTCGTAGAGTGAACACCATGAGCTCTGAACTCACAGCATCACTGGGAGGATTAGATAGGACAATGTAGGCAGAGCATCTGACCGGGTTCCTGGTATGGTGCAGGTGAGTTCCTTGCTCCTGTGACTCCTGTGATCTGGAAGTCATTAGTAGGTTTAATGCAGGCTCAACAATGTAGTCGTCGTATTGTGACTTAAGAGACTAGGTCTTTATTGAGCAACTGCTTGGAGGCCAGGCCAAAGCCCTTGCAGGGATTTGGATGGCCCTGTGGTCAGCATATGGTTGCCTGGATGGTGCAAATGGTTAAGTGCTCTGCTACTAACCAAGAGGTTGGTGGTTTGAGTCCACCCAGAGACATCGTGGAAGAAAGGCCTAACGATCTGTTTCCAAAAGGTCATATCCATGGAAAACCTTATGGAGCACAGTTGTACTCTGTCACACATAGGATCACCATGAGTCGGAACCAACTTCAGGGCAACTGGTTTGTTTTGTTTGGTGCTCAGTGCTGGGAGAAACAGGCTGAGTGTCAGACCCAACCTGCTCCTTGCGCTCTCAGAGCATAGGCTAGATATTGGCAAATGTTAAGTCCTAATAATAAAAGTTGATGAAGATTACCATTCATGCTCCCTCTGGTTCCTTCTGTAAGTATCAACACAGATGTGACTGGCCCAGGTGAAGAGGAGAAATTGTGACCTGTTAACAGGGAATCCCAGAGTTCCTGCAGGCCCAGCATTTGTAGCTATGGCATCAGATCAGGCAAATTAAGCTGCTGACAACCCAGGAGGTGAGGCTTCTGGAGGCAGCTGTGGCAATTCTGAAGGCTATTGTGCTTCATGGCATGTGTCCCCAGAGATCCAGGGCTCAGCAGACACGTCCAGAGTGAGAACCTTCGTGCCACCAGCTGCTTTTGTGGCCTGGGGCTTCCCTGATAGAGTTTCTCAGCTTCATATTTTGTTACCATGTCACCAGCACCTGGATATTGCTGAGAGGTTCCTATGAAATGAATTTTGTATCATGAAACCAAATAACTAAGATTCTGTATAAAATTTGAGATGTTCTCCAAGAGGTCAAGAGAAAGACTTTCCAGCGGTTCAACCTAAAAGGTTTTAGCTAAGAAAATGTTGAGATGGAAGCCGAACCCATGTGTAACCTACAGCATAACTGTAAGAGGTGGGAATTTTAGTCCTCACCTTGCAGTTTACGCTCCTTTCTAGCACTTTCTTAACTCTGGGGTCTCCCATCTGCATTTTCTACCTGTGTTTGACTTCACCTCATCCTCCTTTGGCTTTAGGATTTTCTGTGTCATGCCCTAGTATCTCATTCGTTGCTTACAGCTTACAGCCTAAGCTGCAATCATTTTCTTTCTACCTGTTGTTTTATAGTCAATATTTTTTATTTTATTTTATTTTATTTTATTTTGTACAAACTTTTTTTTATTGTGCTTTAGGTGAAAGTTTACAGGTCAAGTTAATTTCTCATTCAAAAATTTATACACATACTGTTTTGTGTCATTGGTTGCAATCCCCACAATGTGACAGTATGCTCCCTCTTTCCATCCTGGGTTCCCTGTGTCCATTTGTCCAGTTCCTGTCCCTTCCTGCCTTCTTGTCCTGCTTTTGGACAGGAGCTGCCCGTTTAGTCTCGTATAGATGATTGAACTAAGAAGCATGTTCCTCATGTGGGTTATTTTTTGTTTTATTAGGCCTGTCCAGTCTGTCTGAAAAGTGGGCTTCGGGAATGGTTTCAGTTCTGGGTTAGCAGAGCATCCAGGTGCCATAGTTTCAGGGGTTCCTTCAGTCTCTGTCAGACCAGTAAGTCTGGTCTGTTTATGTGAATTTGAATTCTGTTCTACATTTTTCTCCTGCTCTGTTCGGGACTCTCTGTTGTGATCCCTGTCAGGGTGGTCGTTGGTGGTAACCGGGCACCATCTAGTTCTTCTGGTCTCAGGCTAGTGGAGTCTCTGGTTTATGTGGTCCTTTAGTCCTTTGGGAAACCCTGGTGGTGTAGTTGTTAAGTGCTACAGCTTCTAACCAAAAGATCGGCAGTTCAGATCCACCAGGCGCTCCTTGGAAACTCTGTGGGGCAGTTCTGCTCTGTCTTGTAGGGTTGCTATGAGTCAGAATTGACTCGACGGCAGTGGGTTTGGTTTTCTGGTTTTAGTCCTTTGGGCTAGTATTTTCCTTGTGTCTTTGGTTTTCTTCATTGTCCTTTGCTTCAGGTGGGATGGAACCAATAGATGTATCTTAGATGCCTCCACGCAGGCTTTTAAAACCTCAGACACTATTCAACAAAGTGGGATGTAGAATATTTTCCTTATAAACATTGTTATGCCAATTGACCTAGATGTCTCCTGAGACTACGGTCGCCAGCCCCCAGCCCTAGCTACTCAGTCCCTCAAAGTGTTTAGATGTATTTAGGAAACTTCTATGCTTTTGCTTTGGTCCAGTCGTGCTGACTTCCCCTATATTGTGTGTTGTCCTTCCCTTCACCAAAATTGACACTTACCTACTGTCTAGTTAGTGATTGTCCCTCCCCTCCCCACCTATAACCATCAAAGAATGCTTTTCCTGTGCGTAAATCTTTTCTTGAGTTCTTATAAAACAGACTGTATTTGTCTCACACAGTATTTGTCCTTTTGTGACTGACTTACTTCACTCAGCATAATGCCCTCCAGATTCATCCATGTTGTGAGATGTTTCGCTGATTTATCATTGTTCTTTATTGTTGCATGGTATTCCGTTGTGTGTATGTACCATAATTTGTTTATCCATTCATTTGTTGATGGGCATTTAGGCTGTTTTCATCTTTTTGCTATTGTGAATAATGCTGCAGGGAACACAGGTGTGTATATGTCTGTTCGGGTGACGGATCTTATTTCTCTAGGATATATTCCAAGGAGTGGGATTGCTGCATCATATGGTATTTCTATTTCTAGCTTTTTAAGGAAGCACCGTATCATTTTCCAAAGTGGTTGTCCCATTTTACATTATGACCAGGAGTGCATAAGAGTTCCAATTGCCCCACAACCTCCCTGACATTTGTTATTTTGTGTTTTTTGGATTATTGCCAGTATAGTTGGGATGAGATGATATCTCAATGTAGTTTTGATTTGCATTTCTCTAATGGCTAATGATTGCGAGCATTTCGTCATGTGTCTGTTAGCTGCCTGAATGTCTTCTTTGGTAAAGTGTCAGTTCATATCCTTTGCCAATTTTTTAATTGGATTATTTATCTTTTTGTTGTTGAGGTGTTGTAGTATCTTGTAGATTTTAGAGATTAGACCCTTATCAGACATGTCATAGCCAAAAATTTTTTCCCAGTCTGTAGGTTGTCTTTTTACTCTTTAGGTGAAGTCTTTTGATGAACTTAAGTGTTTGATTTTTAGGAGCTTCCAGTTATCTAGTTTCTCTTCTAGTGTTTATGCATTATTAGTTATGGTTTGTATACTATTTATGGATTGTATTAGGGAGGGCCCCTACTGTTGTCTCTATTTTTTCTACCATGATTTTTATCATTTTAGATTTTATATTTATGTCTTTGATCCATTTTGAGTTAGTTTTTGTGTATGGTGTGAGGTATGGGTCCTGTTTCATTTTTTTACGGATGGCTATCCAGTTATGCCAGCACCATTTGTTAAAGAGACTGTCTTTTCCCCATTGAACTGACTTTGGGCCTTTGTCAAATATCAGTTGCTCGTAGATGGATGGATTTACATCTGGGTTCTCAATTGTGTTCCATTGGTCTATGTGTCTGTTGTTGTACCAGTACCAGGCTGTTTTGACTACTGTGGCTGTATAATACGTTCTAAAATTAGATAGTGTGAGACCTTCTACTTTGTTCTTCTTTAGTAATGCTTTACTTATCGGGGGCCTCTTCCCTTTCCGTGTAAAGTTGGTGATTTGTTTCTCCATCTTGTTAAAAAATACTGTTGGAATTTGGATCAGGATTGCATTGTATCTGTAGATAGCTTTGGTTAGAACTGGCATTTTCACCATATTGAGTCTTCCTATCCATGAGCATGGTATGTTTTTCCTCTTATGTAGGTCTCTTTTTTGATTTCTTGCAGTAGTATTTTGTAGTTTTCTTTCTGTAGGTCTTTTATGTCCCTGGTTAGATTTATTCCAAGTACTTAATCTTCTTGGGTGCTATTGTAAATGGTATTGATTTGGTGATTTCCTTTATGAAGTTCTCTTTTTTGGTGTAGGAGAATCCTACTGATTTTTGTATGTTTATCTTGTATTCTGATACTTTGCTGAAATCTTCTATTAGTCCCAGTAGCTTTTATGTGGATTCCTTTGGGTTTTCTATGAATAAGATGATATCATCTGTGAATAGGGATGATTTTACCTCTTCCTCGCCAATTTGGATGCCCTTTATTTCTTTTTCTTACATTATTGCTCTAGCTAGGACCTCCAGCACAATGTTGAATAAGAGTGGTGATAAAGGGTATCCTTGTCTGGTTCCCATTATCAAGGGAAAGGCATTCAGTCTCTCTCCATTTAGAATGATGTTGCCCTTTATTATGTAGAGGAACTTCCCTTCTATTCCTATTTTGCTGAGAGTTTTTATCAGGAATAGGTGTTGGACTTTGTCAAATGCCTTTTCTATGTCAATTGGTAAGATCATGTGATTCTTTTATTTATGTGGTGGATTACATTGATTGATTTTCTAATGTTGAACCATTGCTGCATACCTGGTATGAATCCCATTTGGTCATGATATATTATTTTTTTATGATATTATGCTGTTGAATTCTGTTGGCTTGAATTTTGTTGAAGATTTTTGTGTCTATGTTCATAATGGATATTGGTCTGTAGTTCTTTTTTTTTTTTGTGGTGTCTTTGCCTGGGTTTGGTATCAGCATTGTGCTGCCTTCATAGAATGAGTTCGGGAGTATTTCTTCCTTTTCTATGCTCTGAAATAGCTTTAGTAGTATTGGTGTTAGCTCTTCTCTTAAAGTTTGGTAGAATTCTCCAGTGAAGCCATCTGGGCCAGGGCTTTTTGTTGTTGTTGTTGTTGGGAGTTACTTTTATTAACTCTTCAATCTCTTCTTTTATTAGGGGTTTGTTTTGTTTTTCTACCTTAGTTTGTGTTATTTTAGGTAGCTAATATGTTTCTAGAAATTTGTCCATTTCCTCTAGGTTTTCAAATTTGTTGTGGTACAGTTTTTCATAGTATTCAGTTATGATCCTTTTTAGTTCAGTTGGGTTTCTTGTGATATCACCCATCTCATTTCTTCTTTGAGTTATTTGATTACTGTCCTGTTTTTCTTTTGTCAGTTTAGCCAATGACTTGTCGATTTTTGTTGATCTTTTCAAATAACCAACTTTTGCTTTTGTTGACACTTTCAGTTGCTTTTCTATTCTCTGTTTCATTTATTTCTGCTCTAATCTTTATTATTTCCTTTCTTCTGGTGCCAGAGGGCTTCTTTTGCTGCTCTCTATTTGTTTGAGTTGTAGGGTTAATGTTTTGATTTTTGCCCTTTCTTCTTTTTTGATGTGTGCGTTTATTGCTATAAATTGAGCTCTAAACACTGGTTTTGCTGTATCCCAAAGGTTTTGGTAAGATGTATTTTCATTGTCATTTGATTCTATGAATTTCTTTATTCCATCCTTGTTTTCTTCTATAACCCAGCAGTTTTTAAGCAAGGTGTTGTTCAGTTTCCATGTATTTGATTTTTTTTCCCCTTGCTGTTTCTGTTATTGATTTCTACTTTCATGGCATTATGATTGAGAGGATGCTTTGTACTATTTTGATGTTTTGGATTCTGTTAAGGCTTGCTTTGTGGCCTAAAATGTGGTCTCTTCTGGAAAATGTTCCATGTGCGTTGGAAGAGAATGTGTACTTAGCTGCTGTTGGGTGAAGTGTTCTGTAAATGTCTATGAGGTAAAGTTGGTTGATTGTGGCATTTAGATATCTGTATATTTACCGAGTTTCTTTCTAGATGTTCTGTCCTTCACTGAAAATGATATGTTGAAGAAGTCTCTTACTATTACGGTGGAGCTATCTATTTCTCTTTTCAATGCTGTTAGTTTGTTTTATGTATTTTGGAGTCCTGTCATTGGGTGCCTATATGTTTATTATGGTTATATCCTCCTGGTATATTGACCCTTTAATCATTATATAGTGTCCTTATTTATCCTTTGTGGTGAATTTTGCTTTAAAGTTTATTTTATTGGAGATTAATATTGCCACTCCTGCTCTTTTTTGGTGGTTGTTTCCTTGATACATTTTTTTCCATCTGTTGAGTTTTAGTTTGTTTATATCTTTGTGTTTAAGTTGTGTCTCTTGTAGGCAGCATATAGACAGATCATGTTTTTTCTTTTTTTTTTTTTTTTTAAATCTATTCTGCCACTCTCTATCTCTTTACTAGGGCATTTAGGCCATTTACATTCAGTATAATTATTGATGGTTATGAGTTTACTGCTGTCATTTTGTTGTATCTTCCCCCTGTGGTGTTGACAGTTTCTTTATTCCGCTTACTGCTCTGTGCTGAGTTCTTTTTACTTATTTTTTTTTTCTTCTCTTTCATTATTGTTGATTTTGTGTTTGCTGATTCTTTATGTTTTTCTTCTTTTTTATTTTGATGGGTTGGTTTGTTAGCTTCCTTTGTGGTTACCTTGAAATTTACCTGTATTTTTCTAAGTTTAAACCGATCTTTTATTTCTTGATATCGCCTTAACTTCCTCTCCATATGGAAGTTCTATGACTACGTCGTTTATTCCCTCTTTTTTGTTTTGAAATTGTCATCATTTACATACTGATGTCTCTGGTTCCCTATTTTCAGTCTTTTAGTTTTGATTTGTTTTTGTGAATTCTCTATCTGGGTTAATAACTGGTTGATCTGTCCTGTGTCCTACTCTTGGATTGTTGTCTGTTGTTGTTGGTTCTCTAACTGGAGAACTCCCTTTAATATTTCTTGTAATTTTGTTCTGGTTTTTACAAATTCCCTTATTTTCTGTTTATCTGGAAATGACCTAGTTCCACCATTGTATTTGAGAGACAATTTTGCTGGCTATATAATTCTTGGCTGGCATTTTTTTTTCTTTCAAGGCTTTGTATATTCATCCCATTGCCTTCTTGCCTGCATGGTTTCTGTTGAGTAGTCAGAGCTTAGTCTTATTGGTTCTCGTTTGTAGGTGACTTTTCGTTTATCCCTAGCTGCTCTCAAGATTCTTTCTTTGTCTTTGGTTTTGGCAACTTTGATTATAATATGTCTTGGTGACTTTCTTTTGGGGTCTACCCTGTATGGGGTTCGTTGAGCTTCTTGGATAGATATCTTCTCGTCTTTCATGATATTAGGGAAGTTCTCTGCCAGCAAATCTTCAACAGTTCTGTTTTCTGTCCCCCTCCCCAATTCTGGTATTCCAGTCACTCATAGGATTTTCCTCTTGACACTATCTGTAAAAATGGAATGGGGGCAGTGTCTGACCTAACTTCTCAAGGATGAAGGAGAATAAAGATCAACAGTCTAAGGCTGATTCATATGAGGTAGGGTTCAGACATGCTTCCTCTCTTCACCATCTTTACAAGTTCTGACACCAACTGTCTCTCCCACGGCACTCTGCTTCTCTGCTGGGTTTGATAATTCATTGCAATGGCCACACAGAACTCACAGACCATGCTCATGATTATGGGATTTGTAAGGGAAGTAACAGTTACAATTCAGGCCTAGGAACACTTAGGGTACAATTCTTCCATCAGGACACCTCTTCCCAGCCATGCTCACAGGCACACCTCTCCCTGGCCCTAGGCCTCTTCCCAAAGGCAGTCAGCTTTTGCTCTCCATGGGCCAGGAAGCCCACCGTGCCATCTCCTGCTGCCAGGTCTCTGCTGCTGGTCTCTCCTTCCTTGGTGGTGGTGGACTTGGGCTTCTCTCTTTCCTGTCTCTGGGCATGGGGGTGGGTGGCTTAGTTCAAGCCCAGTGGGATGGCAAAACTTATCAATCCCTTTGGTGGGACAAAGTTACCATATTTGCACAGTCCTGCCCAATCACCAGGGTGAGAGTTACAAGACCATGACTAGAAAGGCCACACAAAAGTGATCTATCACACCACAGGCTACCCCCTGGCTTTTCTAGCCATGGTTCTTTCATACTTGGAGGATAATACTTCCCCCTACCAATCATTTTACCAGTTCCAAACAGCCATTAACAATTAGTCCTGCAGTAGGGCAGGATGAGGTTACTCAGGTACCAGCCTTTCAGGTTTGCTGCAGGTGTCCATCTGTTATGGATTGAATTGTGCCCCACAAAAATGTCTGTCAGCTTGGCTAGGTCATGATTCCCAGTATTGTGTGATTGTCTACCATTTTGTCATTTGATGTGATTTTCCTGTGTGTTGTAAAATCAGTATGATGTAATAGGATAAATTAGCAGCAGTTATATTGATGAGGTCTATAAGATTAGTGTCTTCAGCCAATCTCTTTTGAGATCTAAAGAAAGAAGCAAGCAGAGAGATAGGGGACACTTACACCACCAAGAAAGCAGTGCCAGGTGCAGAGCACATCCTTTGGACCTGAGGTTCCTGTGCTGAGATGCTCCCAGACAAAAGGAAGACTGATAACAAGGACCTTCCTCCAGAGCTGACAGAGAAAGCCTTCCCATGCAGGTGATGCCCTGAATTTGGACTTGTAGTCTACTAGACTGTGAGAGAATAAATTTCTCTTTGCTAAAGCCATCCACTTGTGGTATTTGTTATAGCAACGCTAGATGACTAAGACACCATCTGATCTGGTCAGGTTCTTCAATAGTTTGTCTTGTGTTTACCCTTTCTGGCCTCTGATAAAATTTAACTGAGAGATTGTTCCCTTGCTCTGAGCCTCATAAGGTATCAGCATAGCAAAACCTTTAAGGGACTTTAGGTTCAGCCACTGTACTCCAGTCCAGCAGTGCCTCTCCTTAGTCCACTCTTTCACAGTTATGTAGAAGTTATACTTCTGCAATTATGGTTTTTACAATCACAGTTAACCCTGTTAACAGTCAGTACTCACAGCTGAATCATATAATCCTATTAGCATCTTCCCCCACCCTCTCTTCCCCAGACCCATCAGGAAAAGAGGAAACTAATCAGTTGCTATTCTCCCTTATTCCCCTCATTTTATGTAAATACACTCATGAAAGCACATAAGCCAGCCACTTCATGCCTTTATCTTCCCGCCGTTTAGATAGCCAGTGTTTAAATTGTCCATCGCTATCAAACCAGTGCTCTGAGGAGACAAGCATATTCCTTGGTCTTGAAGAATCTTTTGTTCCAGTTGGAACTTTGAGCATCTCATAAAGCACGGTCCAGTCCAGAGCAAGCCATTAAATTGCAGCAATCTACACCAGCTCACAGTGTCAAACATCTTTCTCTGCATTCAGTCAGGTTCTGGTCAGCCCATCCCTAGCCATCCAAGCTGGGTCACAATGGGTAGCAGCTTTACGCTCGAGAGTTCACACACACCTCCCAGCACTTCAGACAGCCCCTTCACACACTCTCATCCCTAGCCCCCATGGGCTAGGTAGACAGGTGCCAATGGAACATGTCCAAACTCAGTCCATCTCTTCCTTGCTGCACTTCCCCCACTTCCACTCAGAAGTGGACCTAGGTGGTCACCACAAGTGAGCAAACCAAGCTGTCTACTCAGTGGCTCCTTTTAACTTCCAGTGCTAAATGGGGGCTCCTTCTGATGGGCACTGACTTTTCCTACCTGGATGCATCCAGTTGCAAACTGCTTGCTCTAAATTCAGAAAGCAAAACAGCCACCTTTTTTTTCCTGCAGATCCTTGCTTCTCTCAGCAAATCTCCAGTTCTCTCAGCAGTTCTGGATGGTTCCGCATGTCTTTTCAAATGCAAAATCTGGGTGGGACTCAGGTTTTCAACCTCAGCGCCCACTCTGTACACAGGGCTTCTGCGTTCAAACCAACAACCTGTGTTTCCTTTGGGCAAATTCTTGTTCCCTTGTAGCATATCCAATCAAGTATTCTTGAAGGCAGAGTTACATGCTTTCTGTAATCTATAATACTCAGTATTTATTTCTACCATACACTTAGGTCTGCTTTACAACACTAGGTAGGAGAAATATTCCATATCCGTAGTACATTCAAATAAGCACATAATCCTTTTTAAAACATTCCAGTGGCATCTTCTCCACCCCTTAACTATCTTCCCATTCATATGCATATGGCATTGGGCCTCTGGCTGGGTGGAACCAGTAAACCCTGGCCCCATATCAATCTTCTTGCTTATCTGGCCTGGCTTTTGCCCCAGGCCACTCCAGATGCAGCATAACCTTTGTTTCAGTCATTACAGGTAACAACAACCAAAGTAACCATCTAAGAATCAAAAGTTTTACTTCCCAAGCCCCTTTGTTCTTTCTTTTACAAAGTACCATGCTTTCATGAGTCTGGAGCCATTGCAAAGAATCCCACTTCTGACATCCACTGTGAAAACGGGTTGGGGGCAGTGTCTGACCTCCTCTAAGTTTACAAGGGAGAAGGAGAATAAAGATCAACAGCCCAAGGCTGATTCGTATGAGGTGGAGTTCAGAGATGCCTTCTCTCTTCGCCATCTTTACCAGTTCTGACACTAACTGTCCCTCCCACGGCATTCTGCTTCTCTGCTGGGTTCGATAATTCATTGCAATGGCCACACAGAACTCACAGACAATACTCACGATTATGGGGTTTCCTAGGGAAGTAACAGTTACAATTCAGGCTCGGGAACACCCAGGGTACAGTTCTTCATCAGGACAGCCTCTTCGCAGCTGTGCTCACAGAGGCACACCTCTCCCTGGCCCTAGGCCTCTTCCCAAAGCCTCACACTCTTCTGCTGCTGGGTCTCTGCTGCTGGTCTGTCCTGCCAGTCTCTTCTTCCTTGATAACGGTGGGCTTCTCTCTTTCCCGCCTCTGAGGTGGTGTATTTCAAGCCCAGTGGGATAGCAAAACTGACCAATCCATTTGGTGGCCCACAATTATCATATCTGCACAGTCCCGCCCAATCACCCGGGTGACAGTTACAAGACCATGGCTAGACAGGCCGCACAAAAGCAGTCACACCACAGTATCCCACATTTCATTTTTTTCCATTCTATTTTCTGATTTTTCTCATTAGTGTCAAGGAATTTATCTTCAGTTTCACTAATTCTGACTTCCATTGTCTCAATTATGTTCCTGTGACCTATTTAGTTGTCTAATTCTGAAATTTTATTGTTAATCTTTTTGATTTCTAGTTGTTCTCTCTGTATGGTTTCTAGCAGCCTGTTAATTCTGTCATTTTGTTCTTGTATTATTTTTCTGAATTCTTCTGTTGCTTTGTCTTTGTGTTCCTTGGCTTGATCTGAGTTTTGCCTGATGTCCTTCCTGATCTCTTGGAGAGCTCTGTATATTAGTCTTTTGAATTCTTTATCAGGTAGTTCCATTGCCTTATCTTCTTCCAGAAGGTTTTCTCGTTCTTTATTTTGGTCACTTGCTGGAGCCATCTTGTCCTGCTTCTTTGTGTGATTTGATATTGACTTTTTTCTCTGAGGCATCAATAAGTTATTATATTTACTTATTTATTTATTGTATTTTTGTTTACTGCATCCTGTATTTTTATTGTGTTTTGTTTTGATATGTCCAAGTGGGCTGGGCATGTGAGCTACTTTGGTTGTTGGCGTTGTTGAAGCTCTCACGTCCCATCTCCAGGTGTTCAGAGCAGCTACTAGGTATGTGAGCCCAGGAGTCTGTTCACTGTTCTTGCAGGGTGAGGTTATTCAGGGCACACACAGGTGTCTGGGTTGTTGGTCACCGAGTGTGCGGTGCAGACTCTCCCCTACAGTCCTAGGCAGGCAGGGCTGTTTGGGGGTGTTTGGAGCAGGCACAGGTGTTGGTTGCAGTGGGCGGCAATGTGTGGGGTAAGGCAGGGGACTGATGGCTGCCCCCAGGTGCCTGAATAGAGGGCATGTCCCTGTTCCCTAGAATGCCTGGGGGGTTGTAGTGCAGCTGATCTTTGGGCACCTGGTGCCATTGGCTGCAGGGGTTGGAAGGCACCACTAATTCTCAGACCTCTGTGGTGGGTGGCTAGATGGAGTGGGTGGTACCACTGGCCCTCTAGCCCCCAGTATGGGTGGGTGAGGCCCCTTCACTAGGGGCGGGGTGGTGTTAAATGTCACAGATCTGCAGCTCCCCCTTGACTGCTGCCGGTGAAAATGAGCTTCAGGTGTATGCCCTGCTGTTTTATGCTAATGAGGGTTTGTGGTGTTGAATCGGTCCACAAGGGACTGGGCAGGGGTGAAGGATGCTGCAAGTCCATGGACCCCATATGCAAGTGGCTAGGCGAAGGAGGAGAGCCTCCCAGCTGACCCTAAATTCCCAGCTTAGGGGGTGTGGTGTTGTTGAATGCTGAGGTCCTCGTGTTGGACCAGGGTGGGGGATAGGTGAGGGGAAGGAAGTGCTTCTCCACTGTGAAACTCTGTCGGGGAGGGGTTATTTTGCCTACGTACCCTGTAGGTTGGGAGCTTGCGCTTAACTTTTGCAGGTTTGGTGTTGCTCCTGTTTGATTTTGGAGGTGCATACAGATTCACTGCTGCTTGGCTGCACCAGATGTGGTGGGCCTCGGCTTGAAATGTTGCCGCTTGCCTCAGCCTGTGTGCGCTGTGCAGATTCAGCTAGCAGGGCACCAGCAAATCCGCAATCTGGAGCTTCCCATTTCCACTGCTTTTGAATTGTCTCTCCTTCCATCTGCCATTCAGTCTGATTCTTCAGCATTATCTTTGATGATTAGGTTTCCTAGATTGTCATATATATTCGATTCACTTGTTTCTTCAGGCCTTTGTTGTAAGAGGGAGGACAGGAAGTGTCTGACTATTCCGCCATCTTGGCCCTGCCTCTCGTCAATATTTAACTTCAGTTTCAGAATTTGGGATATTGGGACAATGCCAGTATCTCTAAAATATAGGTCTGTTTAGTATGTTATAATGAAAACTGTGTTTAGGGGAAATGCGTAAACTAGTTAACCCATTGCCATCTAGTCAATTCCAATTCATGGTGACCCCATGTGTTACAGAGGAGAACTGCTCCACAAGGTTTTCTGGGCTGTAATCTTTAGGGAAGCAGATGGCCAGGTCTTTCTTTCTGTGGTGCAACTGGATGGATTCAAACCACCAACCTTTAGGTTTGTAGTTGAGCACTGTCATGAATTGAATTGTGTCCCCCAAAAATATGTGTATCAATTTGGCTAGGCCATGATTCCCAGTATTGTGTGATTGTCCACCATTCTGTCATCTGATGTAATTTCTCTGTGTGTTGTAAATCCTATCACTATGATGTTAATTAGTCGGATTAGTGGCAGTTATGTTGATGAGATCTACAAGATTAGATTATGCCTTAAGACAATCTCTTTTGAGATATAAAAGAGAGAAATGAGCAGAGACAGGGAGAACCTACCACCAAGAAAGCAGTGCTGGGAGCAGAGTGTGTCCTTTGGACCTGAGGTTCCTGTGCAAAGAAGCTCCTAGACCAGGAGAAGATTGATGACAAGGACCTTCCTCCAGAGCTGACAGAAAGAGAAAGCCTTCCCCTGGAGCTGACACCCTGAATTTGGCCTTGTAGTCTACCAAACTGTGAGAGAATAAATTTCTGTTTTTAAATCATCCTCTTGTGGTGTTTCTGTTATAGCAGCACTAGATGACCAAGACAAGCACAAACCAATTGCACTACCTTTTTCAACTACTTAGGGGGAGCCATTTCTTAGGGCCCATCTTGTATACCTGTAAGCAGACAAGCATATAACACAGCAGCATGGTGCAATGGGAGGGAATGGGATTGAAGTCCAAGAGGTGGGTTAGCTGCCCTGCATTTGGATCTCAGTTCTGGGTACCTGTGCAAATCACTTATCTGAGAGGGGATGGGGGGAGGAAGGGAAGGCCCCAAACTGAGTATATTAAAATTAATTCACAAGTGTTTAGAATGAAGAAAAGTAACCCCATAAATAAAAATACTAACATAGTTTAAACTGCCTGGTAACCCTGCTGGCACAGTGGTTAAGAACTTGGCTGCTTACTAAAAGGTTGGCAGTTCAAATTCACCAGCTGCTCCTTGGAAACCCAATGGGGCAGTTCTACTCTGTCCTTTAGGGTCACCATGAGTGGGAATCAACTCGACAGCAGCAGGCTTGCTTTTTTTGTTTTTTTGCTAACCCTGGAGAGAGCAGGTATCCTGTGGTCCGGGCAGTGCCAGGTGACAGGAACGCCGTACAGCACCATTCCGTATGACCCAGAGTAGTGACTACAGGTGCAGCCTGTGGAGTAAACTGCCTATGTTCAACCCTGGTTTCACTGTTTATTAGCTGTGGGGCCCTGCGCAAGTCATTTAATCTCTCCAGGCCTCAGTTTCCTTTTCTGTTAAATGGAGATAGTAATATTAACACTTAATAGGGTTGTTGTGGGGGCTAAAAGGAATTATACTTTTAAACCACTTGTAATAGCGCCTGGAACATGGTAAGTACTCAGTAATAAGCATTATCTGTTATGATTATTATTCACAGCATGGCACATGCCACCCCTCATCCCCCAGGCAGCACCCACCTTCCCAGTTGCCAAGTGCTGCTGTACCTTTCAGATACGTACTAGGTCCAGGAACTTTAGTGTTTCCTAGGGGTTTTTTCTTCATTGATTTGTTAGTGTAATCATGCCCCTAGAAAGAGAGGCAGCAGATAGCTTTTCCCACTGGAGTCAAATTGGAGGTTCTTGGACCCGTTAAAAGAGGCTCCACTCTGCCCACAGAAAGCCCAGTGCCAATCAATACTCTGTCACAGAGCCACCAGGATCACAGGCCGGGCTGGAATCACTCATCCCAGCCAAGGCTGTTTGCAGAAGTTCCCCGTGGGGAGAAGAGTAGGAATTACATAGCTAATGCTATGCCTGAGCTCTTAACCACTGTGCCACCAGGGTTCCATATGCTTGTTAGCAGTAGCATAATAACGTAGGCTATGTAAGGTCCTTTTGTAGGAAGCATTTTTTAGCTTAAATCTCACTACTGGGAGTTTATGGAATTTCACATCTCTAAAGTGCTCTATGGAGCCCTGATAGTACAGTGGTTAAGAGTTTGGCTGCTAATCAAAAGGTTGGCAGTTCGAATCTACCAGCTGCTCTTTGGAAACCCTATGAGGCTGTTCTACTCTGTCCGGTAGGGTCTCTGTGAGTCAGAGTCTACTCGACAACAATGAGCTTGGTGTTTTTATTTTTTTTGTTAAAGTGCTGTATAAGGCCTTGCGTTGAGTCTGTCCATGAGAATCATCAGCGTCATATTGGTAGGGCTAAGCTTCAGATTACACCCCAACATGAGTAAAACAAAAATCCTCACAACTGGACCAATAAGCAACATCATGATAAGCAGAGAAAATATTGAAGTTGTCAAGGATTTCATTTTGCTTGGATCCACAATCAACACCCATGGAAGCAGCAGTCAAGAAATGAAACAATGTATTGCATTGGGCACATCTGCTGCAAAAGACCTCTTTAAAGTGTTATAAAGCAAAGATGTCACTTTAAGCCCTAAGGTGTGCCTGACCCAAGCCATGATATTTTCAGTCGCCTCATATGCATATACAGAAGCTGGACAATGAATAAGGAAGACAGAAGAAGAATTGATGCATTAGAATTACAGTGTTGGCAAAGAATATTGAATGTACCATGGACTGCCAGAAGAACAAACAAGTCTGTCTTGGAAGAAGTACAGCCAGAATGCTCCTTAGAAGCAAGGATGGCCAGACTTGGTCTCACGTATTTTGGACATGTTATCAGGAGGGACCAGTCCCTGGAGAAGGACATCATACTTGGTAAGGGAGAGGGTTAGCGAAAAAGAGGAAGACCTTCGACGAGACAGATTGACACAGTATCTGCAACAGTGGACTCAAACATAGCAACGACTGTGAGGATGGCACAGGAGCGAGCACTGTTACATTCTGTTGTGCGCATGGTCCTTATGAGTCGAAACCTACTTGATGGTACCTAACAACAAGGCTGCAGAACCACTCTTTACCAGTAGGTGTCAGCTTCTACCAGGCTGCCTGCATTGAAACTTCTGTACAGATTTGTAACTGGAAGCCTCCTAAATCCATTCCCTACTTTTTAGTTGAGGTTAAATGTGGAACAGTGATGTGCATGTAGAATGCAGGCTGAAGAGAGCCCTGGGTGGGACAAATAATGGCAGGGTACTAAGGATGCAAAGGCCTGTGAGACAAAGCCCCTGCCTGAGGGAGCTTCCAGGCCAGTGGGGAGAGAGCCCAGGGCACACACCATCCCATCCCAGGGTGATGCAGGGCCTTCACAAGGGCTGCTCATTGTGGGAAGGGACTCCTGAGTGACTGGCTATGTCTGGATGGGTCAGGGATGGTTTCACAGAGGAGGTGACATCTGAGATGGGTCCTGAAGGATGAGAAAGAATCTTCCAAGCTGGACAGAGCAAAGGGCATTGGTGGGTCAGGACCTCACTGATGGGGTGGGAGGGACAGGAGGATTGGAGAAGGTAAACTAGAACAGAGGGAGATGAGGCCAGATTATTAAGGACCTTGGGTGCCAAGTGAACTATGGAAGGTTTTTTTCTTTTGGGGTGGGTAAGGCAGGGGCAGGGGTCTCAACTTGTTGTGTGGTAGATGAATTGGACAGGAAGAGACTGGAGGCATGGAGGCCAGTTAGGAGGCTGTTGCTGAAAGTCTTAGCCAGCACAGAAACAGTTGGTATGGAGAGGGAAGACATAGATTGTAAACTATTTGCAAGGAAGGATTTATGGACATGGGACTTAATTAGATGGGGTGGAGTGGAGGGATTGTCAATGGAGGAATTAAGGCTGACTTTGAAGAGGAGCCCTGGTGGAGCAGTGGTTAAGCACTTGGCTGCTAACCAAAAGGTCAGTGGTTCAAACCTACTAGCCTTTCCATGGGAGAAAGATGTGGCAGTCTGCTTCTATGAAGATTACAGCTTTAGGAACACTATGGTTCTACCCTGTCCTATAGGGTTGCTATGAATCAGAATCGGCTCTATGGCAACGGGTTTCATTTGGTTTTGAAGTTTCTAGCTTGAGCAGCCAAATGGAGGTAGAAACCATTAATTGAGACAGAAGACATAGGAGAAGGAGCAGACCATGAAAACGGGGAAGAAAGGTTTGTCTTTGGACTTGTTGAGTATGAGGTGCCTGTGAGGCTGAGCCATCCACAGGTGAAGATAACCCAGCAGGGGATTGCATGTAGAGTCCTGGAGCAGATGGAGAAAGGATAGAGTAGCAGCCTGAGGACCACAGCGTTCTTGTTCCAGGACCTGTTGTTCATCTTTCCGGCCAGTTTATTTGAAAGCAGCCCCCCCGGGCCAGTAGTGCAAAGCCTCATGGTGAGTGTGCTTGTGTCACGCGGCTCTTACCACAGCAGCATGGCTAGAAACGTCTCAACGACCTGAGACGCCTGGGTGCATTGGGGCAGAACCACTCTAGAACAGGGAATGCCCAGGCAGATCCCTCCTTGTCACCTCTTCTCAAAGTCTGAACCTGTCTGCCCAAGAGGAGTGGTAGGAGAGGTAGGCACCTGAAAATGTTTGTGTGCTGGATGGGCCTAGCAGGGTGATGGGTTAGCCAAGGCAGAGAAACCCAAGCTTTTTAAAAAAGCTGTTTTGCTCCTTCCCTGTGCTTGTATGTATGGGTGTGTGTGCACCCATGCATATACATGCTTATATGTGTGTATGTGCATGAGTGCACCCATGCATATATATGCTTGCATGTAGGTACTTGGGTATTAGCCAGGGACTGCTGACAGCAACCACTTAATGGAGCAGGAGAGTAGGCCAGCTCCTGTCCTGGCTGGCCTCTCCTTCTGCTGGCACGTGGGCAGCTCCTGGGCGAGGAAGTCCTACAGAGAGGGCAGCCCGGAGGCAGGCACCTGTCTGGAGCCATGACACTAGCACACACTGACCTTTGGACGGTGTATTGGTTTCCTGTAGCTGCTGTGACAGATAACCATAAACTTGACGCTTAAACAACAGAACTTTTTTCTCGCCCAGTTCTGGAGGCCAGAAGTAGGAAATCAGTGTTACTGGGCTAGAATCCAAGTGTCAGCAGGGCCATGCTCCATCCAGAGGCTTTAGGGAAGAATCTGTTCCTTGCCTGGTCCAGCTTCCAGTGGCTGCTGGCATTCCTTGGTTTGTGGCCACATCACTCCAATCTCTGCCTCTGTAGTACTTACTTTGCCTCTTCTGTGTATATCAAGTTGCCCCCATAAAGATATGTACGATTGCATTCAGGGCATACCCAGTCAATAGATAATGATAATCCGGTATCATCTTCCCATCTCAACCAGATCATTAATCATATCTGCAGTCTTTGCTATGTAAGGTAACATGTACAGGTTCTAGGGATTACGACCTGTGTCTTTAGGGGCCATTACTCAATCTTCTATAGGCAGGGTTTGGAAAAGTACTTGCATTTGATCCTTACCACCAGCCTGGGAAGAGGGTGACACTACACCTGTTTTAGAGATGAGAAAATGGGCTTTGTTAGCTAAGGTGTACCAAGATCTATTGGGAGACCTTGATCTGTTGACTGGGGATCCCTGGCCTAATGGTTCATAACATTTTTGTTTTACTGTAGAATGCCTTTATTATTAAGAGAAAACATATTTTACTCATTAGCCAATCATATCACATCACATAGCTTTTCATTTTTTAGTCTTTCCATTTTCCATTCACTACACAAAACATTTTTTAAACATAAAATCTATCCATCTTTTTTGTTTGTTTTTAGGAAAAAGATGGTGGTACATTTAATCAAGCAGCATTTTTGCATTGGATGATTACTGCTGGTTCAACTGGCCCTGGTTTTCCTTGGATGCGTTGGAGAACTAGGAAGCAGTGGCATCATTTTCTCCTACCCCCCACTGTGTTTGGGTTCACTTTCATGGGCATGAGAGAGTACAGGGACATATGGGAGCCCAGCAGACCAGAAAGGACCAGGGCAGCCCCTGATGCCCCTGGCTGAAGAATGGGCCACGAAAAGCTGGACTTGCCAGAGGGCAGTCCTGGAATGATGGGACATTGGCCCCTGAACCCCAAACTTGTGGTTCAATGCAGAAACCTGGGCCCTTACTTGAAGCCAAAAGACCTTTGACTGTGCTCAAAACAGAGCCTAGGAATGCCATGCCATGACCACCGCAATGAAAGCCCCTTACATTCTTGTACGTCTCCTTCTCCGTCTTTTATATTATTGCATTCTCACATCCCCACTTCATAGATAGAGAACTCAGATGGTGGGGAGCTGTCCTAGTCAGCCCAGCCGGCCCTTAGTCAGGGTAGGGACTTGCTGGTGCTACCCAGGGGGCTGTGTGAGATCAGCAGGCCTGGCCTCTTCCGCTGTGGACAAGTCTCATCACCTGTTCATTTGAAAGGATTTTAAAAGTTAGATGCTCTAGCTTCTGGCTGACCCCATGAGCTGTACTGTCCTTATTGAGGCCCCCTGTCCCGAGTCCATGCCAGGTGTGTAACCTGGAGCAAATTACTTCCCTTTCTGGGCCTCGGTTTCCTCATCTTTGTAACGTGGGGGTTGGTCTAAGTGGACTCTAAGGTCCTTGCTGACCGCTGCTCCCAAACTTTACTGCCTATCTATTTGAGGCAACCTATAGGATCGCTAGGAACCCCTGGTGGCACAGTGGTTAAGAGGTACTGCAGCTAACCGAAAGGTCGGCAGTTGGAATCCACCACGCCCTCCTTGGAAACCCTGCGGGGCAGGTCTACTCTGTCCTTTAGGGTCGCTATGAGTTGGAATGGAGCTTGGTTTGGTTTGGTTTGGTTTGGTTTGGTTTGGTTTATAGGCTTGGATGTCAGGGATTTTTCTGGAGATCTGGCCCCGAAAGGGCATTTGGGAGCCCTTTTCAGCCACCACCTGCGTGTCCAGCCGGGACAAGTGTTTGCCTTTCATTATTCATGAGGGCAGACCAGGAACTGAGGAAGGCGTGGGAGATTCGGGGGTTCTGGCGAGCTCTGCGCTCAGAGCAGACACGATTCAAATCCACAGCGCCAGTTTCCCTCCCTCCAGGAAGGGTTGGCTCTAGCTCACTTGCTGGGGGCCTCAGGGCCTTCATGGGGATACCTGTTCCACTGCCTTCTATTCTTCCATTTGTTTGGAGACCCCAGACTCATTCCGGCGTCCCCTCCCAATTAGCCACAGGAGGCAAACAACTGGCTCTGAATTCCCCCTTTGTCCGGTGAAACCAAGCGGAGAGGGACCGAGGCGACCCCCTGCCCCCACTGGAATGTCAGCTTGCTGCGCCCCCATCTCTCCCTCCTTTTCAGATGGCCTCCCCCGCGCACTTCCTGAGCCCCTGGTCCCACCGCCACCGCTGCGCGCACACACTTCCTGGCGGGTTCAGCGGCCTCTCGATCCTTACTCGGCGAGCTCCGCCCTGGTTCCTGGAGAAGCGACCTTTTGTTATTCAAATCACACTATAGGCTTGAGCTCGGGGGCCGTAACTTCTGCCCGGGAATCCATACGTTAGTTTTTCCCTCGCTCTCCGGCGCCCCTTCGACCGCCGCGGGGGCCCTGGGCGCCGGTAGCTGGTTTCGGGATTTCCTCGCCTGGTGGGGCTGGGGCGCACCGCGCCTCTCCCGCCCTCGGTGCGCGCTGCGGCTCCGCGCTGGGGCTCCCACCCCGCTCCCCTCCCCGTCTCTTCCCCCTCCCTGCCTTTCTCTGATGCAGCCTCGGTCCTGCCGCCGCCGCCGCCGCTCTCCCCAGTCCGCGGGGCCCTGCTGGCCTCCCTCCCCGCAGCATGGCACCATCGGGGCGGAATTAACCGGGAGTAGCATTTAGGGAAGCGGGATTTCAAGGAGGTGGGGGAGGGGGTGCCCTGCAACCTCGGTCATGGATGTGAGCAAGATGGTAAGTGAAGAGCAGTGGCTCTGCCCTGGAATCTCCACCCCCATCCCGCTCCCTCCTGGTCGGCTTGTTCCATTGAAAGTTTCTGGATTGTTGATCCTGCCTGTTGGCCCCAACTCCAGGCGTGCCGGAGGATGGAGCCGGGCCAGGGTTCCGGTGGCGGCAGCCGGACCGGGACGGGGGCTCTCCCTGTTTCCCGCCGCGCTGCCGTTTGGACTCCAGGGAAAGGGTTGTTGAGCTCGCCTCCCCAGATGAGAAGCCAGCCTGGTGGGGGGGGCAGGGCTGCGAGGAGGGTACCTCCGCAGCCCCCTGCCCGCACACCTACTGGAGACTTGTGGGAAGATCGGTAGGGCTGAGCCCGTGGCGGGCGTTGGGGGTGGGGGAGAGGACACAGGTAGGCGACCGTGGGCTGACAGTGAGGAATTTAACCGCCCTAGAAAGTGAGGGGGGGGCAGGAATGGAATCCTTGGGTTAGGTAGAGGGTGCTCCGGATTTATCACTTGTAAACCCCAGCTTCAGTTGGCTTGGGGAGCAGAAAAACTTTTGCCTCTTTAGCATCTGACTCCCCATCTCCTTTAGAGGTGGGCTTCCCTGGAGAGGTCTGTGTCCTCCCCCATGACAGCCCCAGGAACACAGGAGCTGAATCAGTTATTGTTCATTGACTGAGACCAAGGAACAGCCCTCAGCAGGTGGCAGGATGTGATTTGGGGGACTGAAGGGAGGGGGCCTCAGGGAGCACTTGGAGGCCTGGGGAACTTCAGGTTTCCCCAGGGGTCCCGATTGGCTCCCAGTCTGAAGTGAGACTTAAGGGTGCCCTTGAGATCACTACCACCCTGACCTGGGCTCTAGACCATCCCCCTCCCCCAGCGTTGCAACCCTGTGTGTCAGGTTGGAGAGGGGTCCCAACATGATCTGCGCATGATCCCCAGGGCCTTAGAGAAAAAGGAACTGGATCTGGGTGTGCCTGTGTGTGTGTGTTGGGAGGGTCTGGGTCTGCCTATACGTTAGGGAATAGAAGGCACTGAAATTTCAGTTTATTCTGAACAGAATTGGGCTGGTTTTCCTCTGAGGGCACCCCTTTGAGGCAGTTGTCTCCTTGGAGAAGGTCCTTTGCCATTCTGTCTTGGGTAGGGAAGTGGGATGGGGCAGATGTTAGGTGAAGGTCCTTTCTTCCCGTGGCAAGAGACCAATCTCAAACTGACTGAGCACTGTCCCAGGGTTGTGGGCTAGGGCGAGGGGCCTGCATTGGCTCCCATCTCCATATGGGTGACCGTGAGGAGCCTATAGCCTGTCCACCGTGGAAATGCCAGGGGGCTGGACCACCATTCCCTATTTGGCCTTTGTACCATGAAAGCTTGCTCTTTTTAGGTGACTATTAAAAGAACCCCTCAAAAAAAATCTTCTATGCTGCTCTGGGGTGTGAATGTGGAAAACTGAGCAGCAGCTGGGCCCATTCCTGGAGGTGTCTGAGCAAGACCAATTTGGGCTATGGTTGGGGGAGGAAAGACTTGAGGCTCTAGAGTGATGGCCGGCTGAACCAGATCACCCCTGAGCTTCTTTCTAGCCCCTGAGTTCTGGTTCCTTCTGAAGCCTGACCTGCAAGGGCCAGCTTACAGCGTTCAGGGACCTGCCTTCAGAGATCTAGGTCACTTCTGACAGTACCACCTCCCTCTATACATCCCCTCGTTAATTCAACAGCATTTATTTAATCTTTATCATTTCTATAGCAAGTGCTGTGTGAAGGACACAAAGAAACAACTTTTGGCCTCCCAGCTCCTCAGGGACCTTAGCATCTAGGTAAGGGGTCCAGGGAGATACAGGCCAACTCAACAGTTAGGTACCATTGCAATCCCCAATTGGAGGGCCACAGCTCCAAGGTCTGTGGGGGTCTGTGAGTGGACTGGGCTGCAGAGTTTCAGATGGAAGACTGGGACCTGATTTGCTCCTGAGGGCTGGGTGGAGTTGACTCAGCCCAGAGCAGTGAGGGGCATTGCCTGCTGGGAGAGTTGCAGGCAGAGGAATGGACAAAGCCCATTGGGTGAGGCTGAGAGCATTTGGCTGGGACAACGGTTTGACGTCAAGAAATGTTAGGATCATTGGTTGGGACCAGACCAGGAGGGCCTTGAATGCCAACCTGTAGGCACTGGGTAACCTCTGGAGAATCTGGAGCACAGGAGAGGCACATTTATTACCTCTTTCCTCTTTGAGCTTGGGATCCAAACAAAGGTGATGTTAGATTCTCATTAGTCATTGAGGAGCCCTGAAACAGTTGTCTTCAGCTGTTTGTTAAGAGCACAGACCATGGCCTGTGGAGCAAGAACCTTACCCACCCCAGGGACTTGGTGCCTGCTTCCTATTCCTGTTCTGACCATTAAATCCCCAGCACTGGCTTAAAGTCCACACTCTGGGGGACTTTGACCCCAAACCCAGCATTTCAACCACATGCATGATAGAGCCCAGCTTCAGCCTTAGGGGCTTCTCTTGCTTATCGCTGAATGAGAAAAAAAGTATGGTTTACCCACCTCACCTGTATGTTTTTTGGCAACCTGTTAGCCTCATCTGTAAAATGAGAGTAAGAACACCTGCCTTGGAGGCCTGGCATAGTAAGCCCTCCATACATGGGGCCTATTATGATAATGACTCTCTCCAAAGTCCCATCTGGCCCTAAGGTGACTCACATTCCCCCCACACCCTTTATTTTCTTGATTGCCTGGAAGAGCTGGGCATAGGCTGTATTTTAGTTGGCTGCTCTTGGGACCAATTCTCCCAGGTCTACTTATGTTTCTGAATGAGGGTAAAAATGACGGAACAATGGATTCACCAACTGCTCTAACCAATGACTTTTTTATGACACCAGATATCTCTGCCCAAGGGGGAGCTGGTTTAACCCACCATACACAGTAAAGTGCAGGTGGCTTTGAGGGGCTGATGATGGAGTCGATGCCGTCACAGAATGCACAGTGCTATAATTGCGGGAGAAGAGACCTGACAATCTGCTTCTGTAAAGATTACAGTCAAGAAAATCCTATCGGGCAGTTCTACTTTGTCACATGGGGCAGCTATGAGTTGAAATTGACTTGACAGCCCTCAACAACATAGTTTTGGGAGCAGAGTCAACACTATCAGTTCTTACAAAAGAATGTATAGTATATAATAGCAACATATTTATATAGTGCTTTATAGCTTACAAAGTATCTTCATACCTATTCTCCCAACAATCCTGTGAGGAAGGCAGGGCAGAAATAATTAGCTACATTTTACAGATAAGAAAATGGAGTCAGAAGTTAAGCCCAGAACCCTAGGCAAGTGGCAGAACCAGATCTTGTACCCAGTTCTCCTGACAACTAAAATATATGCTATTGTGACAAATTAACCCATTGCCATCGAGTCGATTCTGACTCATAGTGACCCTATGGGACAGAGTAGAACTGCCCCCATAGGGTTTCCAAGGAATGGCTGGTGGATTTGAACTGACAACCTGTAAGTTAGCAGCCAAGCTTTTAACCATTGCACCAACTGGGCTCCAAAATAAATAAAGGATAAGGAAAAAGATTTCGTGACCAAATTCTAGAACAGACGCTAGCCGATCTAAAAAGACTAGCTGGGAATGGTGGCCTTTGGCTTCTGGCTCCCCTAGGGAAGAATATCTAGGGACGGAGATGAAGTATCAGTCTATATGTAGAATTTGCTCCTTGTAAATCACCTGCATCTGTTTTTAAGACTCAGGGTTTCTTCATGAATCTGGGCTGCCACCCTTTCAGGTATAAGACACCTGACCCCTTGGAGCCTCCAATTTACACAACAGGAAGATGGGAGAGGGGAAAGTTGTTTCAGGCGTTCTGAGTAAATGATGTTGGTGGTGGAGTAGAAAACAATCCAGGACGCTATGCTGTCCCTGCTGCTGTGTGTGTATATTTGGTGGGCTGGAAGAAGGGCGTGATAGGAAATGCCGGGGAGATCCCCTGTGCACAGTGACATCAAGGACTGCTCAGCACACATCCACATAGCAGTGTGGAGAGGAGGACGTCCTCCCATGGAGGTTCTCAGCCACATGATCAACTGAAGCTGGACAATAGGAGATGGAGGACCAGCTCCGTCAAATCAGCAGTGATTTCAGCTCTGGATCACGAAATCAGTTCAGTGGGTCACAGCTAGCATTTGAAAAAGTGAGGCGGATTAGAAAATATCCCAGTGTATCCCATGTAAGAAGGTCAGTGTTAGTTCACGAGACTGGTTTAGGTTGCAAATGCACATGCATACAGTAAGTACTAAGTAGCCATACAAAATGTATTTTCTACTATGGTCAGAGTCAAAAAAGACTCAAATGCTCAGAAGAGCATGAGAGGATGTCACCTTAAAATGAGTAATTCATCTTGAAGCTGATCATTGTCTTCAACTCACTGAGGGCCTATCAGGACAAAGAGATAGTTTATGTACTCCACGTGGCTCCAAAAGATCAGAATCATTTTCAAGACGGGGTAAATTTTGGCTGGTAGGACTTCCCCACTGCAGAGCAATCCTATGTAGAATCATGGACCGCTGGAGGAGGATTGGTCTCTGAGGCCCTGCCAACCCAGAGACTGGCTCAGCACTCAGGCTTTGGGAACGGTCCTCAGAGACCCGTGGGTTCCATGACTGAGCTCTAGGTGGCTGATAAAGGAGAGTGTGGCCCTGTCTGCAGAGGTGGCTCATTTAAGAGTCCACGTATCCTGGACTGCATCACCCTCATTTTCTGAAACTCAGCAGACCATCATGGATCAGGCACCTTCCCCACCAGCCCTGGAGTAAGGTCAGGGATCATAGATTGTATTGGCCTCAGCCAGATGCTAGTGGGAAAGGCAATTTGTTAAATGCCTCTTTTTAAAATGCTCAGGAAAAGAACTTTTGATTTACCGTAAATCTGCTATCTTTGATTGTCACTGATAGCTAAGATTTTACCCTGTTAAGATGAAGCTCAGTTCAGTTCCTTGAATACCCACTTTATATGCAGGCCCCTTGGTGTGGAAGTTAAGATGTTAGGGATCCAGAGCCGAGTATGGCCAGTCCTCATCTGTTGAAAGGTTTACAAAGTGGAGAGAGAGATGAGAAGATTCCCTTGAGTGCAGTAAGTGCAGTGGCACAGTAATAGAGAATTTGTAGCTGACAACACTCACCTGGATTCTTCCTCACAACAGCCTTGGAGGCAGGAATTCGGGTCCCTGCTTCACTTGTGAGGACCTGGCCCAGGAGCCCTCCGAGTCACACTGCCAGTTGGGCCAAGTTCAGATGCAGCATGGGTTTCATGACAGCCCAGCCCACAGTGCTGTATTGCTTACGTACCCTCTCTTTCTCCCTCCTCTTTCCTTACAGCTGGGTAGTTTTCTTGCAGAGTGTGGCCAGGGGCTGTTTCCACTCCACCTTTGTCTTCTTACTTGCAGTCCCCACCCAAAGCCAGACAGGCACGTGGTCTGGCAGCTGCCCCTGAGTCAGAGGATTGCTGCAGCCAGACAAAACTCAGTTGCCCCAGGGGACCCCAAATAAATTAAACCGTAGGTATTTTAAGGGAAAAAAAATCCCCATGTCTCCTTTAGATTCTCTGAAGTTCTAGTCCTTGATTTGGAGGTGATTTCTGTGGACGAGAGAGGCCTAGGACAAGAGGCATGTTGGTAAATGTGAGTGGCTGAGTTAGTGGGAACCCAGCTGGACTCCACAGCGCCATCCCCTGTGCAGGGAAGGTTAGGGACCTGTCATCTGTGTCCACCTGAGGCTGCGCTAGCTAGAGTCAGACCAGAGACTAAGTCCTGGTGCCACCATTTGCAGGCCTTAAGACTGTGGACACTTTCATTGACCTCTTGTGCTTCAGCTCACTCATCTCCCAGATGGGATAGTGTCTGCCGCTTGTAGGGGTGTCGAGATGGCTTGTTCAAAGTACTAGACTCATGGAGACCCCATGTATTTCAGAGTAGAACTGTCCGCTACAGGTTTTTCATTGGCTGCTTGTTCAGAAGTAGATAACCAGGCCTTTCTCCCAAGGTGCCTCTGGGTGGACTCACATCGCCAACACTTCAGTTAGCAGCTGAGTGCGTTAACCATTTGCACCACCCAGAACTCCAGTTGGCACATGTTGTTTTAGATGCAGTCAGGTGGACCCCTAACTCACGGCAACCCCATATACAACAGTTGCGGATCAGACCATTGTAATGTATCAGGTTTTTATTGGCTGATTTTTCGGAAGTAGATTGCCAGGCCTTTCTTCCTAGCCTGTCTTAGTCTGGAATCTCTGCTGAAACCTGTTCAGCATCATAGCACCACCAACTCCCCACTGACAGACAGATGGTGGCTACGTGCGAGGTGCATTGGTCAAGAATCGAACCCCGGTCTCCCACATGGAAGGTGAGAATTCTTTTACTGAACTACCACTGCCTCCACTTGACACATTGTTGTTATTGTTGTGTGACTTCAAGTTGATTCTGACTCGTGGTGACCCAATATGACCCAATAGAACTGCCCCATAGGGTTTCCTAGGCTGTAATCTTTATGGAGCAGATTGCTAGGTCTTTTCTCCCACAGAGCCGCTGGTGGGTTTGAACTGCCAACCTTTCGGTTACCAGCCAAGAACTTAAACATTGCACCACCAGGGCTCCTTACTTGGCACATAAGAGGGTGGTGGCTATAATTATTAATATTTTTGCTCTTTTATTTAGGCAATAAATAAAATCTTAAAGCTTTAGTTGAAGGAGTAGAGCCTGTCTTCATTAGAATGATTACTCTGCTCTGTGAGCTCAGTCTAGTAGGGCAGTCAGACATGCTATCAGGTAATCACAGTACATGTAATTAAAACACATGAAGTCTACATGAGGGATGTAATAGCATGGAAGAGGGTGGGATTAACCTCCTGGCAAGCTGAGGAGAGGCTTCACTGAGAAAGCTGGAGGAGGAGGAGGGGTCCCTGGGGGTAAGGAAAGTAAGGGCGTTCTAGCCAAAGAGAACCACAAGTGCAAAAGCACAGGTCATGAAACCCCCGGGTTTGTTTAAGAACTACCTGTGGTTTGTTGAAGAACTACCTGTGCAAGAGTAGGAACAGTTCCTATCTCCATGGGACTAACAGAGTTCTAGGGACATACATTTAGCAAAGACATGGGGTGCACTTCTTTTTATACCTCAGAGCTCCCTGGAAGAGGTGGTGTGCTTCTTCAAGCTGTGCTTGAAGAAGGGGAGCAGTGATTTCATTGATGAAAACACATGATACATAGTAGGTGCTGAGTGAATGCATGAGTGGTTAAATGATGAAAGGAGAAGTTGTTCCAGTTGAGAGAGTGGCACTGGATGCACGCTGGTGACAGGAACGAACAAGTCAGGTGAACGAATTTTGAGTAGGTTTGTTAGGAGCAGAGCAAGAGATGGGAAGAGGGTGGACACAGGGAGTGAGGGCCCACATTAGAAATAATGAGCAAGTCTTCAGTAGAACCAGTCACCGAGCTGTCTCCTCTTGGTGTCAGACTTGGATGTACTGTTTGGTCCAAAAGTTTTAACACCTCCTAGTCCCAGTGCCTGGAGAGGGCTGTTGCTGGTACCAAGATAAACATGGGAGCCACAGACCGTGGGTTAGGGATAGTTTTTTTGAAATGAGCATCTCATTAACTTTCTATTGACTCGTGGGCCTCTCTTTGCAGCACTCATCTTCGTGGACCTAAAATAGCTGCTGCTTGCTGGATTTTTCTCAGGCTGAATTCTTTGGAAAGATATCTACCAATTCACAGCCTCTCTAGCCCCACTACATCTAAGACCCGTATCGCCGGCCTTGGTACTGTACAGTGATGTCCCCCAGTGGTTATGGCGAAGGAAGTTAAAACAACAGTGTTCTTTTTGCCCTGTACGTATGTGAAGATTGTCCATTGAATCAGCAAACACTGAGGACCTACTCAAGCCCAATGCCAGGCACAGAGAATAAAAATATATTATGTTGTGAGTGCAGTATTAACGATTTAAGCAAAGTCCTTTGGAAACTCAGAGGTAGGAATAATCGTGCCCCCTGGTGTAGGAGGCTGGGGAAGGTGACATTTCAGCCAGACCATTTATTCATTCATTTGAAGAATATTTATGGGAGTGCCCTTTATCTGCCTAGTGCTGTTCTAAGTACACTTGGGATACTTCATTGAACAAAATAGACAAAGATCCCTGCCCTACGGCGCTTACCTCCTGTTGGGGGATGGGTGGTGAGAGAGTGGGAAGTAGTCAGTAAACAATAAATGTGAATGAGTAAATTGTGTGATATGTGATCCTGGAAAGGGAGGTGGGGAGCACGGGAGTGGCTGCAGTTGTCCTCAGGCTGCTGGGATGAGAATTGTTAAAGAGGGATGAGCTGATTTTCCTCGGCTGGCAGTGGACCCATCACCCCTATTCATAGTCTGTTCTTGGCTGACAATCTGGATCGCAGCCTCAGTCCCTGGCTCATTGCTGACACTTGTCTGAATCTAGGCTTCAGGGCACATTCCCTAGCCTAGCTCCCCTTGGCCATCCTCCTGCAGACCAGGAGTCAGCCATAGTTTCTAGCGAGCACTGAAAGCTCATCAATTTCTCCCAGCCTTCATAGAAGTTGGAGGGAAGACACTGCCTCTTATTTCCAAAAAAACTCCATTGAGCCAAGTGTTGAGTGAGCGTTCTCTAGCAAAGGTCCTGGGTGTGGATTTGGCACCATCGACAATACAGGAAGCACTGTCAGCCCTACACAAGTAACATCAGCCAGAATGAAGGTGGGTGACAGAGCATTTGATTCATACCATTTTCTTTGATTCTCAGAAAAGCGTGATTCTCACATTCAAGGTAAAGAAACTAAGGCTCAGATAAGTTTAAGTCACGCAGCTAGCAAGCAGTTAGCCCTCAAGCCAGGATTTCTCACTTGGAATTCTGGCTCTTTCTGTGGCAGCTTTTTGCCCAACACTTTGGCTTCTCGGCTCCAAAGGGGAGATGACCATGAGTCCATAGCCTCGATGCTATAATGTAGTCAGGCTGAGGCTTCTTGGGTGCATTTCAATATCACATATCTGTGGTCCTTGGGAGCGGTAGTGAGGAAGTAAGACAGTCCACAGGAAAACATTAAACTTCTGCGGTTTTTCAGAAAAATTGGAAAAGTGTAAAGAAAGTAAGAATCAAGCATGCTCCCACCATCCAAACTACTGTTAACATTTTGGTATATAGCCTTAAAGACTTTTCTTTGTGTGTGTATGTATAATATATTTATATGCATGTGTTAGGTTGAACTACATGTAAGTGCTGGTTTTATAAGTCAAAAACAGCCAGATTTTCATTTGATTCAACCAAATATAACATATACACATAGACAAATATACTCATATTTAGACAAAATGGGGTCAGACTATAAAACAGTTTTGTAAACTTTTATTTTAGCCTGTACCATTTCATAGACCTAGAAACAGTATACCAAAAGCGGTCAAAAGCATGGCGTCTGTGGTTCAAATACTGTCTCCACCATGTATTCATCTGGGAAGATTCTGAGGCTTCCTGTGCCAAGGTTTTCCCATTTATAAGATGGGAATAATCATAGGACCCACCACATAAGGTTGTTGTGAGGACCGATGAGTTAATGCATGTGTAGAGTGCTTAGATCGTGCCTGGCACATAGCAAGCATTCAGTAAGTGTTAGCAATTATTACTGTATTTCCAGATGAATAAAGGTAATGTACTGTTCCACTGTAACCAATCCTCTATTAATAGGTGTTTAGCTGTTGAGGTGACATCCTTGTATGTACATCTGAGAGTGTTTATCCGTTCACTTCTTTATGCTTTAAAGACTTAGCATTTAAGGTTTTAACTTTTAAGAAGTCCGTTTATTGATGATTTTGAGCTGGGTGATGAGTACATGGAAAAGTTCAGAGTACTGTTTCCGTTGCTGTGTAACCCTATAAACAGGGCTCTCCATGGTGTGGCCCCCTCTTTGCTTTTCACACTCCAACAGCACTGAACAGCTTGTCAGTGCCTCTGTCGGGCTATTGTTCACTTTTTTGCCTTGGTTATGCTATCCTCTTTACCCAAATGCCCTTGCAATCCCCTTTTCCAGGTTAACTTTTCATCTGGTTAGATGGTTCCTCCTCTAGATGGCCATTAGTTGCCCATCCCCAGGCCTCTGCACACTGTGCACACCAACATCCTTTCTCTAACACACTGTGTGCACAGTGTAGCTGTCTTTCTCCCCATATGGACTACATCCCTTGAAGCCAGGACTTATGTCTTAATCATTGCTAACCTAACTTAGCACAATACTTAACACATAAGTGCTCAATGGACATTTGATGGGTAAATATAGTGAGTGAATAAAATTGAGACTAACTGAATTAATGGCAGGACTTAGACAAGAGATGGTTGGCAGGGTAGTTAGTCTAGGTTATAGGGCTGCATGAAGCAAAGGCATGAAGGTCAGATGATGCAGAATATGTTTGAAAAAAAGGTCCCTGGGGGACAGAAACAAATGCTAAGACTGAAAAGGACTGCAGGGGCCAGATCCCAAAGGCTTGAGGGCTAGGTCCTTGAGGGTGTGCCATAGTCAGCCCTGAACATCTCTGAGAAGGGAGATGGCATGATTGGAGCCATGCTCTAGAAAGAGCTGTCTGGCAATGGTGCGGCCACCAGGCACTGGCAGTGAGGAGTCTGCTAAGGAGACCAGCAGGATATCAGACGTGGAGGCCACGATGGGGGTTTTCCCTGCCGGGAGCCCTTTGGATGACTAGCCTCCACACCCCTCCACTTCTCCTGAACCTCGGGCTCTTCCCCCCTCCCTTCAAGGAATGGTTCTTCACCCCTCGAGAAACAGAAGTGAGAATTGCTAGTTGTTTTGCTTTCTGAGGAAGTCGCATCAGAGCCCAACAACTGACGATGAAATCCACCTCCGGAATTAACAACAACCCCTCTCTCCACTTTAGAAAAATGCTTAGCAAATCCTCTCCAGCATGTGCTTAATCCCCAGGATTGAAGCAGGAAAGAGCCATCAGAGTTCCCGCGTGCCAGCTTGGGCATTCCACTGTTTCCTGAACAAGAGCCTGCACTGCTCACCCTGCTCTTGTTTCATTGGCTCTGACCTGGGGACAGTGATGCCCAAGCTTTTTTTTTGTTTTTAATGTTTTATTGTCTTTTCAGTAAAGGTTTGCATAGCAGTTTAGGTTCCCATTCAACAATTTCTACACAAGTTGTTCAGTGACTTTGGTTGCATTCTTCGCAATGCATGAACATTCTCATTATTTCCGTTCTGCTTGTTCCATTTCCATTAATCTAGTTTCCCTGCCCCCTTATATTCTCATCTTTGTGTTTAAGTAATTGTTGACCATTTGGTCTCATATATGTGATTTTTTAAAGGAGCACAGTATTTACAGGTGATATTCATTATTTTCTGAGCCAATCTATTATTTAGCTACAAGGTGACCTCGGGTTAGTTTTGATTCAAGGTTTGAAGAGTATTTCAGGGCAGTAGTCTTGGGAATCCTCCAGTCTCAAACAGTCCAGTAGGTCTGCTTTTTTCTTTTGTTTGTTTTTAGGAATTTGAAGTTCTGTTCCACATTTTTTTCCCATTCTATCAGGGTTCATCTATTGTGGCCCTGATCAGAACGATTGGTGGTGGTAGCTGGGCACCATCTAGTTTTTTTGGTCTCAGGATAGATGAGGCCATGGTTCGTGTAGACTATTTGTCTAGTAGTTTCTTCTCTGAGTTTTGGTTTCCTTCTTTCTGTTTTGCTCCAGATGAATAGAGACCAATAGTTGTATCTTAGATGGCTGCTGGCAAGCTTTTAAGACTCCAGACACTTCTTACTAAATAGGATATAGAACATAAATTTATGAACTATATTATTGTGATGCCTAAGCTTTGATTGTTAATAAGGACTTCAGTTCCTGAAGCCTAGAACTTTACAATGACCTGTGTGTTCTTGTCAGTAGAAATGAGTCAGAATTATCCTTCCCAGGTCTGGAAGGGTACAGCTGGCTTGCTGGACCTGGACCTGGAATGAGAAGATCTTGGTTCAAATTCTGGCTGTGCTGCTTAATAGCTGGGTCTTCTAGCCAGCTTGGCATCATGAGTAACTGGGCAAGTCAGTTATTCTGAGTCTCAGTTTCCCCATCTATTCAATTGATATAATCATCCCAGTGTTGCTATAAGGGTTAAATAAAATAATGTATGTGAATGAATCTGGAATCTATTACAGGCCAGAAGTTAATTGAATTAGAACCTGAACCACAATGAGGTAGAGACTATTCCGTGTTTTAGGTACAGATACTAGGAAAGGGAGAGAGAGAGAGAAGTTGCGAGAAGAACTGAGAATAGAATCTGGATGTTTTGCCCTTATGTTTACACACGCGCGCGCGCACGCACGCACGCACACACTCACGCACACACCCACACACCCCTACTGCCAAGTCCCTGGTACCTATCTTCCCAAAGCAAGCACCAATCAATTCCATCTTTGTTCTTCCTGAAAGGTCTCATTGAAGAAGAGGGACACAAAAGTGACCAAAGGTATTTGAGTATTGAATCCATTGGAGTCCACACAGTTTTAAAGCTAGAAAGACAATGAGAGGGAGAAGTCCTGAGGAAAAGTGAAAGGGATGGTGAGATTTGGGCTGGAGAAGAGGAGGCGGACGGCTGGATTAATTTCTTCAAGTTACATTCAGATGAGCTTGAGCACTGCTGCCTGGCAGTCCTGTGCATCCCCTAGTCCTTTCAGCCTGCCACTTCCTGAACAACTACTTCATGCCTTCTCCTTCCCTGTCCTCACTCTTAGCCCATGGCCCTGCTTCCTATTTCACCATAATAAGAGGAGACGCAATCCCAAGAAAACTTGCATGTCTACCTCCATCTGTGCGCATACTCTGGCCAGCCCTCTTATGGTGCCTAAGACCTGTCCTCTCAGGCACACATTCCAGCAATTCTCCCTTCTGTCCTTGGCATTACTAGTTTGTCGCTCTCAATTGCATTGTTCCCAGCACCATGCAAACATGTTATAATTTCTCCCATTTAAAAAAGGAAAATCTTGACCTCGCCCCCTTCCAGCTGCTGCCATTTCTCTGTTCCCCTTTATAGCAGGAAGCTGTGACGCCCTTTCTCTCAAGAATCCCCCATCAAGCTTTCTCATTCCTTCCACTGTACCAAACCATTTTTTGTAGAGGCCACCATGATGTTCAACCTAGTGGTCGGCTTGTAGCTCTCATTCTACTTCACCCATCAACAGCCTTCAACACAAACAGTCGCTCCCAAATGAATTAAATGTCTTCACATGGCGTTCAGGATACCACACTCTCCTGGTTTTCCTCCCACCTCATGCACTGTTTCTTTTGTCTCCATTACTGATTCCCTCCTATCTCCCTTCTTAGATATTGGGGTGCCGTAAGTCTGTCCACAGACTTCTCATCTACACTCACTCTTTGGTGACCTCATCCATTCTTAAGACCTTAAATCCCAGCTATATGCTGATGAATACCAAATTTATCAATCTAGGTCAGACCTCTTCTGAATTCTAGACTTGCATATCCCATTGCTTACTTACACTATCTCCATTTGTATATCTGATAGGCATCTCATATTTAACATGTCCAGAAAAATTCCCATCTTCTCCTCCCCTAAACCTATGTCTCCCACAGTTCTCTCCATCTTGTTAATGGCAACTCTGTCCGAGTTGCTCTGGCAAATAATCATGGTACCATCCTTGACTCCTCTCTTCTCATGTCCCACATCCAATCCATCAGCAATTCCTGTCAGCTCTACCTTCAAAATATATTCTGAATCTGAGTACATCTTTGCACCTCCATTGCTACCATCCTAGTCTGATTCAGCATCATCTCTGACCTGAATTGGTGCAACAGCATCTTAATTGTCCCTGCTTCCACTCTTGTCCCTGCAATGTATTCTCGATGCAGCAGCCAGAGGAATCCTTTTAAAAAGTCAGATTGTATCCTTCTTTTGCTCAGAACCTTCCAATGGCTTCCCCTACTGCTCAGAACAAAGGCCAGTCCTTAAAGTGTCCCACAAGACCCCATGTGATCTGGTCCCTCCCACCTCTAATCTTTTGGTCCAGCCAAACTTAATCCCCTTGCTCTTCTTGCACCTGCCAGTTGGACTCCTGCCCAGGATCTTTGCACATCCTGTTCCTTCTACCTGGAAATCTTCCCCCAGGGGTCTGCAAGGCTCACTTCCTGATCACTTTCAGATCTGTGTCCCTCTATCACCTGATGACCCTTTGTAAGATGATAAGACCAGCCTAGTATGCACCTACCCCATTCTTGGCCTTATTTTTTTCCACGTGACATACCATTTATTTTATTTATTGGTTTAATGTCTCTCCCTATCAGAATATAAGATCTATAAGGGCAGGGATTTTTGTCCCTTGGTTCACTGCTCTATTCCTAGCACCTAGAGTAGTGGGTAGCACATGGCAAGCCTTCAATAAACATGGGTTGAATGAATTAGCAAATATTAAAAGAAACCAAATTCCTTGAGTTTAGGGAAGACCAGAAGAGATTTGGGTGGCTCACAAGTTAACCCTTATCAGGCTGAAATGTAGAAATAGGTGACAGAGAGCAGGGCTGTCCCTGGATGGATATCTTATGAAAGAAAATAGGTAGCCATCTGTACTGGGCCAGTTCTATAGTTACCCAGACTACATGGGAGGAGAGCTATTTTTCTGAGCTTTATATAACAGATATGGTTTTGTATAAATCACACTTCTATAAACTGAATCTTAATTTAAATGTACTAGTGGAGATTGTTATTTAAAGGAATATGTTGCCAAATTCTTTGTAAAATGAGTAATAATTTCCTAATTTGTTCTTAGTGTCAACTCATAGTTTCAAAAAAATATTCATATTTAACTTAAATATGCTCATGTGAGCTGAGGAGATCTCTTCATTTTCCATTTATCCACTGTCTCCATTATTCCCTCTCCTTGCCCCGCCCTCATTCTTTCCCTCTTCATTCCTCCTTTTCCTTTAGCTGAGGTTTTTTTTTCTTTGACTTCAATATAGACTGTTCTGTAACATGACCAGAATTAAAGGTGCAATGAGCAGCGGCCCCTTCCTAGACCAACTGAATCCAACTAGGGGTGTGTGTCGTCTATGTACTAGGGCGACAGGGTTAAGTTCTCAGATGGTGTCCATGCACAGCCAGCTTTGGAAACCACTGACCAAAGAGACAACCATGTACCATTTGCCCTTTGCACATACCATTTGATACTCTGCAGAACTGATGCGGCTTGACAAGTATTCCGTCTTTGCAGAAGGGAGCTGCTGTGAATTTGGCTATAGACTGTTACATGACTGGATGATTTGTACAGGGACTGGAGTTTGGGGCTCTGGAACAGGCCCTCTTAGTACATCATCCACCCTGCCAATATCTTGCTGTTGTTGTTAGGTGCTGTCGAGTCGGTTCCAACTCACAGCAACCCTATAGGACAGAGTAGAACTGCCCCCAAAGGGTTTCCAAGGAGCAGCTGGTAGATTTGAACTGCTGACCTTTTTGTTAGCAAGCAAGCTCTAAACCACTGCACCACCAGGGCTCCACCAATATCTTAGACGATAGAAAAGTACTATGGTGGCTGCCTTAAGGAATTTGTTCAGGTGTCCTCCAGAGTGTCCGCCTGTAATGGACTTGGACCTCCAGGCCCCTCTATCCAATCTCTTTGTTTCCTTTCCAACTGGAATATGTCTGTGCAAGGTAGCATCCCTCCAGACAACACAACTGTACAATATGGATAATTGGTAGAAGGTGTGCCAGCAACTAAGATCAACGCTTGCTTCCCTGAAAAAAGTAGTTAAAATTAACATGAGATCACACTGGAGTAGGGTGGGTCCTAACCCAATATGAAGAGAAGAGACACGGATAGTCACACAGAGGGAAGACGGGCATGTGAAGACAGGAGCAGAGATTGTAGGAGACAGAGCTATAAGCCAAGGAACACCACGGATTGCCAGGAACCTACCAGAAGCTAGGAGAGGGGCATGGAACAGATCCTCCCTCAGAGCCCTCAGAAATGTACTGTGAGACAATACATTTCTGTTCTTAGAAGCCATCTAGTTTGCGGTACTTTATTACAGTAGCCCTGGGAAACTAATACAGAAAATAGAAACGTTATGGAATGATTTGCTGCAGTCAAATAAGATCTTTCCACATAGCCACCCCCTCATGTATATAAAACGGGATTCTGTTTACTTATAAACTGCATTTCAGGAAAATTGGATCACAGTTGTGTGAAGACTACCACCTGAAGTGAGAAATGAAGCTGGAGAATGGGACACTTAGAGGGTGATACTGAAGCCATATTATAGAGTTTATATTTCACAAGATCGAGAACCTCTCTAGGTTTCGAAACTGGGAGAACTCACCCGAGGAAAGTTATTCTTACTGCTTTATTTGGAGTCATTGTGGTGAAGACTAGAGGTAGGTGCCAGTTATATAGTAATACAGGTGTGAGATGAAAGTATTGACTGGAAATAGGATAAAAAGGAGGGATGTTTGGGAGGAAACAGCCACAAGACATAGCATTACCTAGAAAAGGCAAGTGCTTCCTGACTCATTTGAGAGACGGAGACACTCTTATGAATAGGGCTTTGTAAGAGACACTAAGCTGGATAACGAGTAGTTCCTGTGTTCAGGGAGCACATGTCCATCAGCCCTTCCCCCAACCTATGTCTCGAAATAGAGAAAAGTTGCTATGTAGTAGTAAAAAAGAGACAAAACTCACAAAAATTTGGGGAAACAAATGAATGGTAGAGAGCATGATAGAGGGGGAGATGAGGAAGTTGGGCAATGCTGGTGGTTTGGTGGAAGACAGCGCAAGATTTTCAACACTTTCATGGACCAGCTGCCCATCTGGAAGACTTTCCCCAGAAGCCCTGGCAAGTGTGTTGTGAAAGGTCATTCCAGTATAGCTCAGTAAATGTTGACTGATCAGGATATGTCTGAAGGGGCTTGCCCAAAGGCTAACTTTCTAGGCAGGGTGACTTGTCTAAACAGCGACTATGATGAGTTTTCTGGTATGATATCTGTGAACATGACTCTGCAAATGAGGTTGCTAGAGAAGAGGAACCAATGCTTCCTCTGTGACAAGAGAAGCAGAACTATTAGGGAGAGGGTGCCTTTCCTAAGACACAACTCCCTAAAAGTGGGGGAGAGGGTAGATGGGCTGGTGTAATGGATTGAATTGTATCCTCCAAAAATGTGTGTTAACTTGGCTAGGCAATGTTTCCCAGTACTATGTGATTTTCCACCATTTTGCCATCTGATATGATTTTCGTATGTGTTGTAAGTTCTACCTCTATAATGTTAATGAGGCAGGATTCAAGGCAGTTATGTTAATGAGGCAGGACTCAATCTACAAGATTAGGTTGTGTTTTAAGTCAGTCTCTTTTGAGACATAAAAGAGAGAAGCAAGCAAAGAGACATGGGGAACTCATACCACCCAGAAACAAGAGCCAAGAGAATAGCATGTCCTTTGGTCCCTGTGCTGAGAACCTCCTCTACTGGGGAAGATTGATGACAAGGACCTTCCCCTAGAGCTGGCAGAGAGAGAAGGTCTTCATCTGGAGCTGGCACCCTGAGTTCAGACTTCTAACCTTGTAGATTGTGAGAAATCTAAACAAATCTGTCTTGGAAGAAGTACAGCCAGAATGCTCCTTAGAAGCAAAGATGACAAAATTACATCTCACATACTTTGGACATGTTATCAGGAGGGATCAGTCCCTGGAGAGGGACATCATGCTTGGTAAAGTAGAGGGTCAGCGAAAAAAGAGGAAGACCCTCAACGAGATGAATTGACACAGGGACAGCAACAATGGGCTCAAGCATAACAACAATTGTGAAGATGGCACAGGACCAGGCAGTGTTTTGTTCTGTTTTACATGGGGTCACTATGAATTGGAACCAACTCAGTGGCACCTAACAACAACAGATTGTGAGAGAATAAATTTCTCTTTGTTAAAGGCATCCACTTGTGGTATTTCTGCTATAGCAGCACTAGATGACTAAGACAGCTGGCTTCTCCTTTTCCTAAGACCTGGTGTTTGGGTTGTTGTCTTTTCGTTGTTGAGTTATAGGAGTCCTTTATATGGTCTAGATACTTACAGAATTAATGATTTGCAAGTATTTTCTCCTATTCTGTAGGTTGTCCTTTCACACTCTTGAGAGTATCTTTGATGCACAAAAGTTCTTAATTTTTATAAAGTCCAATTTGCCTATTTTTTCTTTTGTTGCTTGTGGTTTTGGTGTCATAACTAAGAAACCATTGCTGAATACAAGGGTCATAAAGATTTACCCATGTGTTTTCTTTTTAAGAGTTTTATAGTTTTAACTCTTATATTTAAGTCTTTGATCCACTTTGAGTTAATTTTTGTATATGGTGCTAGGTAAGGGTCCAACTTCATTCTCTGCATGTGGATATTCAGTTGTTCTAGCACCATTTGTTAAAGGTAAAACCATTCCTTTCCCATTGAATGGTGTTGGCACCCTTGTCAGTGTGCCGTCATTTGACCGTAGTTGTATGGCTTATTTCTAGACTCTCAATTCTATTCGATTGGACTATATTTTTATCTCTATGCTAGTATCACACTATTTTGATTACTGTAGCTTTGTAGTAAATTTCAAAATCGGGAGGTATGAGTCCTCCTACTTTGTTCCTCTTTTTCAAGATTGTTTTCGCTATTCAGGTACCTGCAATTCCGTATGAATTTGAGGATTGGCTTTTCCATTTCTGAAAAAAAAAAAAAAAAGACCATTAGGATTTTGATAAGGATTTGCATTGGATCTGCTCCCATTCTCTCTTAACCCTCTCCACTTAGGCTTTTGCCTCCGTCACTCACCTGAAATGGCTCTTGCTGAGGTCACCAATGAGGTCCTTGTTGCCATTTCCAGAGGCTGTTAGTCCTCATCTCCCTCTAGCAATATTTGACACAGTTATTCACTTTCTTCACTGAGAGGCAACTCTTCTTGCTGTCTCTCTCTCTGTCTCTCTCTCTCGATTCTCCTACGTTACTGAACACTTTTTCTTAGTCTCATTTCCTTGTTCCTTCTCATCTCCCTGACTTCATTGGAATGTTCCAGGGCTTTATCTGGCCCTCTTCTTGTTTTCCTTTACACTCACTTCCAGTTGATCTCATTCAGCCCAGTGGCTTAGAATGCCATCTCTAAACTGATAACTCCCAAATCTATCTCCAGCCTGGACCTCTCCCATCCTTTCCACCTTCCAATCTAATAGGCATAATCTAACAGGCATAATCAACAGGCATCTTGAACTCAGTCACATACAGAACCAAACTGCCTTTCCTCCCACACAAGCCTGCTTCCTCCCTAGTCTTCCCTCCTCAACAAATGGCAGATTCATCCTTCAGTTGCTAAGGCAAAAAATCTTGGGGGCATCATAATTCCTCTCTTATTCTCACATCCTCTCTTGTTCTCACATCCTAAACCCAAACTCTATCAGCAAATTCTGACAGCTCACCTTCAGAATATATCCAGACTCCTTCCAATTGTCACACCTCCACTGCCACCACCCTGGTCCAAGCCATCATCGCATCTAGCCTGAATTATTTTAATAATCTCCTAATTATCACTCTTGCTTCCTCCTACGGTCTATTCTCAATTCTGTAGCCAGAATAATCCTTTAAAAAATGCAAGTTAGATCATGTGACCTCTGCTTAATTAAAGTTCTTATAGTGGCCTACAAGGCCCCATATGATCTGGCTGCCTTTCTGTCTCATCTTACTCTGCTCCCTTGCCCACTGGTCTTCTTGCCCTTCCTCAAACATGTCAAGCACACATACTCTTTTTTTTTTCCCCCCTATTTTTTCTATTGAGGTGAAATTCACATAAAATAAAGTCAGCCATTTCAAAGTGTACAGTTCAGTGGCTTTTAGTAGATTGATAATGTTGTATGCAACCACCATCCCTATCTAGATCCAAAACATTTTCATCACTCCGAAAGAAAACCCCATAACAGTTAAGCAGCCACTCCCCATTCTTCCCTCCCCTCAGCCCCTGGCAACCCATAATCTGCTTTCTCTTTCTATGGATTTACCTGTTTTGGATTTTTCGTATAAATGGAGTCATGTACTGTGTGGTCATTTGTGACTGGCTTCTTTCCTTTAGCGTAATGTTTTTGAGGTTCGTCCACGTTGAAGCATGTAGCAGTGCTTCATTTCTTTTTATGGCTGAATGATATTCCACTGTATATGTACACAGTTTGTTTATTCATCAGTTAGTGGACATTTGGGTTGTTTCTACTTTTTTGGCTATTGTGAATAGTGCTGCAGTGAACATTTGTGCACAAGCATTTATTTGAACACCTGTTTGAGTTATTTTGGGTATATACCTAGGAGTGGAATTGCTGGGTCATATGGTAATTTTATGTTTAACTTTTTTGAGGAACTCCTAAACTGTTTTCCACAGTGCCCTCACCATTTTACATTCCTAGGTGCAATGGTTAAGAGCTATGGCTGCTAACCAAAGGTTGGCAGTTCAAATCCACCAGCCACTCCTTGGAAACCCTATGGGGCAGTTGTACTCTGTCCTATAGGGTCACTGTGAGTCGCAATCTACTTGAGGGCAACATTTTTTTTTCCTTCTTGGAAATTCCCATCATACTCACCCATGTGTGGTCTTTGGGCACCACTCCCTTTCTCCACGTACCTGCTAAACCAAACCAAGCCCACTGCTGTCAAGTCGATTCCATCTCATAGCAGGTATGTCATTACATGTATGTCGTGGATCCTTCATAGTGGTTTACTGGTCATCTTTGCTAGCTCTCTTAATCCCTTGTGTGTTACTCCTCCAAGACAGAACCTCAAGCTCACTCAGCACGAGGGGCTCTCACAACCTCGTAACTCACCTTAGGCTTCACTTTTCTCCTGTCATGCTTTGTCTGCATCCTGCATTTCAAAGATCATTCTGGATAGAAAAGCAGAACAGGAGTTTGTCCTCAGTGTTACACTTTTGGCTGAAAGCAGCATACCCCTCTCTTCTTTGCTCATTTTGCTTTTCGTGTGATAACATAGCCTTTTTGCATAATCTATGTATTTTCTGGAAGCTTCCTCTCATTTTTGCTTTGGCTTTCTGATGCTGCTCATCAGCGTGTGCCATTCATAGACTCATAGACATAACTTGTGCTCTCATACTGGTTTCTCTTCTTCATAAAGTACTTTTGAAATTGCATAGTCAGAGGGGAAGGAAGGAAGGAAGGAACAGGAAGAAGGAAGATTATCCTTATCTCCCTATAAAGGGTTAAGGCTTTGAGGGCAAAATCTCCTTTCCTTCACCTGTGTGCTCTCTAGAAGCACCTAGTACAGTGCCTGCACCCAGGCAGCTGCATACAGCTGCGCAACTTGCCCATCACAGTCTTTGTGAAAGGCCCACCCTGGAGTTGTATAGCACACAATCTTGCAGCCGTATATGGCAGCCCTGCCCTGCATGTAATAGGTATTCAGTAAAAATCACAACTCCTCACTTTTTTCCAGTTTGAGCACTTTTATTGCTTCAGCTATTTCAAGTGCTGACAATCCTGTTTGCCTTCCTGCCAGCACAGGTTTGTACACCCAGTTGATTGCAGGAGTGATTTACCTGCTGAATTTTCTCAACTTTCTTAATCCATCTTCCCTTCTAGAATATCAGATTTCAGAATAGCACCTTTCTTTTCACCAAACCTTTTGAAATCTGCCTGACCCAGACAGGTCAGTTACACAGCACAGTTCCAGAAGCCAAAGGATGTTTGGAGGCTTTAGAGTGGGAGGAGAGGGGTGATGTGATCCTGATTTCAGTAGTCCCCAGCCTATAACAAGGCACACAAAATACTTTAAAAAAAAAAAAAAAAATTATAAGAAGTATTTAGCTCTATGGAGCTTAGCTAAGTAGTTAAAAGAGGTGTAAGAAGGAACAGCTGGATAGCGTTAGTTGGGGAGGGTTACACTTAAATATAAGCAAAGTTTTTAATTGGAGAAAAAGAAATGTGACTTGGGAAAGGAGAGAAGGGAGTATCCTAGACCGGAAAAGTGGTGTCCAGAAAGTGAAGCAGATGAGGTGTATCTGTTTGGTCTATAAAGATCATTCTGGTTGCTAGGTGGGGAGGGGCAGTCTGTTTGGGAGGCTATTTCAGTGGCCTAGTGGGGAGATAATAGTGTTTGGGCTTGGATGAAGGCAGAGGAGGTGGTGATAAGTAAGATTTTGGAGGTATAACTGACAGAATTACCGATGGATTGGATGGGGGCATTGAGGTAAAGGCAGCAATCAGAGATGACTTCTTGGTGTGTTGGCCTGACCAACTGGGTGGCTGACAGGCTGAGATAAGGGAGACTAGGAGAGGAATGAGTTGGGTAGGTAGGTGTGATGGCGGATGTTACGAGCTCAAAGCCATGGGACTAGTTGAGATCACTAAGGAGTGAATGTAGGTAGATAGAGATCTGAGGATGAGCCATCAAAGAAACTAAGGGAGTCAGCCACATGAGGCCAGAGGCAGAGCCAGACAGTTGGAAAACATTAACAGGTTAGTATTGGACTGTGGGAGGTTACAAAGGCTGCACAAGGTGGGGAGAGGCCAAACTCTCAGATGGACCTGGGTTTGAATCCTGGCTCCACTTGCTGTCTGTGTAACTTTGGACAAGTTGACTTGGAAAAGAGCTATGGGATTACCTACCCTGTATGACCAAGGGGAGAATTAGAAGCGAATCACCAAGTGCAATGCCTGGTAGGCAGAGGCTTAAGTGATGGGCTACTCTTAGAACAACAATGACTACTCCTTTATTACTGTTTCTGAGCAAGAGAATAATTAAAAAGACCTAGATGTCAGACACCAAATCCCAAGTATCATGGCTAAGACCATAAAAGCCTCATGTGTCTTCAACCCAGGCTCATCTGATCTCGACTTGGTCTGACTCTTTTTCTTATCCTTGCTCAGGCTCAAGGTTCCAGGTGTGAACTTAAGATGTCCCCACCTTTACTTTGACCTGCCACCACAGGCTTTTGCATTCCGTCTCTCTCTTCCCAATATCTCAACCCAGCTTCCCCCATTGCCAGCTTTATTGCTCCCAAAACAGAGCTACTTTGCCTCTCAGAATCAGGCACTTTGGGAAGAAGATTCTTTTATAGCCCTATGTTGGTTGAGTTTGGTTCATGAAATCTGGAAGCCATTGCAGTAATCCAGGCTGGGAGTGGGAGAAGGGTGGTATCTAGACCAGATCTCAGCTTTTAACTGGATCACCTCCCTGGTCTGTTTATCTCAAGCTCACAAGAGCTGAGGAGGTGGCTGATGCTTCAGGCGTTGCCGGTTCCCAGGCCCACAGCCCCAATGTGGGCAGCTATTTCCAAGGCCATTGGTGGTGGTCGCCTATGTCTTCACCTGAGCAAATGCCTTCTTCCCCTGCTCTTGCTCTTTATCTATTTCTTCCTTTTGTCTTGCTTTCTCCTTTTCTCTTCTGCTCTGCCTATTCTCAGACTTTGCTTCCTTTGTCCTCTGTGGTGGGATCTCAAACCCCTTGCTTCAGGACTGGCTACCCTGCTGTAGAGACTTTACGAGCCAGCCTGGCCTTGGCAGCCAAAGTCCTGAGCCCTTGCCAAGAGCTGTGTGCATGACTGGACAGTGCCCAGCTTGCCCCACAGGCTGGCCAGGCCCTGCTTCCCAAAGAAACAAGGCTCAAGGGTTTCCCATCGGCCACTTCCTGGCTGAGGCTGTCCTAAGGGAGTGGAGGGTAGAAAGAGTGGTGGAGAGGGGAGGCAGAGAGAAAGCCGCCCTTCCTGCAGTGCCTGCTGATAACTGGCTCTGTGGAAGCAGCGTGGGACACCAGGGCCAGCCAGGTCAGGAAGTGGTATACAATGCTGCTCTTTCAGGGGAGACACTGTATGATCCTTGGTCCCGTGTGACTCCAGGGAAAGCTGGAGAACAGCCTATTCTAAGAGGATGTTCTCTAACCTAGACCCATAGAGGTGAGAAAATGAGCCCTGGACTTCCATCCTCTGCCCTGGGATGGGCCCAGGCATTGGCCTATAGCTGGGCCAGCACCAATTCAGAGCCCAATAATTTCCTTCAGGGAAAGTCTAGGGAAGGGAGGGAAAGGGAGTAGCTCTTCTCACGGGACCACGAGTCACGTACCTGGTACTTTTTAGAGGGGGCCGTACTGGGGAGCCATCAGTCCATAATAATTTAATGATTAGTTAATACTCAACTCCACGTGCCACCTTAGCAACTGGGCCCACAAGGTAAAGAGAAGGCAGGGTCCCTGCCCTCAGGGACTTTAATCTTGGTGGGGAGATAACAGTATTCTAAGTGTCAGATTCCTTTTACGAGAAATAGGAATTCAAAGAAATTATTGGCAAGTCTAAGAGAAGGTAAAGTTTGGCCTGGGCTCCAAAGATGAGGTAGCATTTGGAATGTAGAAAGGATGGGGTGGAGAGGTGGGCACCCCAGGCAAAAGTATTACATAAGCAAGGGGAAACTTGTCCTCACAGGGAACTTCTGCCCTGGAAACTTCCCAGCATCTGGTATTCCACGGGCCCTGGGGGGCACACAGCCCTGCTTTTGTGCCTCTATACCCCAAGAAGCCTTGCCACGGAAGCCAGGCAGAGGGTCTAAGACCAGGCATGGACACTGCCTCACAAGTACTGCTCCTGTAGTGAAGATGTTGGTTAGAGAACTTCAGGCATGCTGGCTGCAGTAAATTTGGGCTCTTGTGAGCCTGCCAAAGCTGCAGGAAAAGGGTCTCAGGGCAGTCCTGGCAAGGGTACGGAGACCTGGCAGGTGGTTTTGGAAGAAACTTCATTCCGTAGCGCAGTGCTAGGCTAGGCCGTTTGTCCTTGTACTGGACTCATACTGGGTGGCTCTGACTCCAGTGCCCAAATAGAAGTTCCATATGTTCCTTATGTCAGGGCATTGAAGGAAGTAACTCTCCTCAAACTCAGAAGGACGGAGGGGCATCTGTATCAGATCTCTCCACTGCTCAAGAGCCTTCTGGGGTTCCCAGTGTCCATCAGATCCCAATTCCTTGCCCTGATGTCCAGGGCCCTCCATCATCTGAAGGGCCTTTAAAATTTAAAAAAAAACCTGTTGCCATCAAGTCAATCCCAATTCATGGCAACCTCATATGTAACAGAGTAGAACTGCTCTATAGGGTTTTCTTGGCTGTAATCTTTACGGAAGCAGATCACCAGACCTTTTTTCCATGGTGCCAACCTTTAGGTTAATAGTCAAGTGCAAACCGTTTGCTCTACCCAGGGACCTGAAAGGCCTTTTCAGAGTCTAAAAATGGGAAGGGACAAGAAGTCATCTAATCCAGCCCTAGCCGCCCAGCCTCTTTCAGAATAACCCTGAGAAGAGGCTGCCTCTCCTCTGCCTTTATGCTTCCAATGGTGAGGAATTCTCACTTCATAAGACAGCTTTACATTTAGCCAGAAACTGCTTCCCTGTACTTCTGCCCATTGTTCTGGGTTTGATCCTCTGGAGTTAGCCCTCCTTCCACATGACCACAGTTCAGGGTATTGATATTTTGTATAGGTTTTCTCCATTTTAAGCCACCCAAATCCATACCGATCCAAGTTACTTTTTTTGGGAAGTAGTCTCGTTTGTCAGTTTCCCCTATAAAGTATAAAGCCTAATACCAAATAGTGTTTTAGGTGTGGCCTGACCTGCATAGAGAATTGGCACCATCCCCTCCCTCATTCTAAATACTATACTCCTTTTATTGTACCCAGAAATCAGAATTGCATTTTGATCAACCACATCAAAATGCTGCTTATATTAAGTTAGCACTCAAATAAAATGCCTAAATCATTTTCACAAATGCTGCTTTTAGTCATATCTTCCCTGTCTTCCATTTGGGCCAGTGAGTTTTTTACTTAAATGCAGGAAATTTCCTTTATACCTATTGAATTTCATCTTGTTAGTTTTAAAGCATTTTTCTAGTCCGTGGAAATCGCTTGTATTCTGATTCTGTCTTTCTGATATGGAGGGCCATATCTAGTGCCGGGATTGTGATCCAGAGCCTGAGCTCTGGAGCCACACTGCCGAGCTGAGTCCCATCTGTGCACTTGCCAGTTAAGTGACCTTGGGCAATTTATTTAGTCTTTCTAAGCCTTGGCCTCCTCATATGTAAAATGGAGATGGTTAATACTAGTACAGTGAGACCTGTGAGAGCCAGAACTCAGCAGGACTGCCTTGTTTTTCTGGGTCTCACAAGTTTTTGCCTTTAACAGGGTGCAGTCATACCATTTTTCTATTGTTCCCTATTAGTGGGTTTGATTCCTGACCAATGCACCTCATGCGCAGCCTCCATCCATCCGTCACTGGAGGCTTACGTGTTGCTATAATGCTGAACAGGTTTCAGCAGAGCTTCCAGACTAAAATGGACTAGGAAGAAAGGCCTGGTGATCTACTTCCAAAAATCAGCCAATGAAAAACAGTCTGACCTGCAACTGATCATAGGGATGGCGCAGGACTGGGCAGTGTTTCATTTAGATGTGCATGGGGCTTCCATGAGTTGGTGGCCAACTCAGCACACCTAACAACAACTTCGGATCTTCAGCTCCACCACCCTCTAATCCTACTTCTGTCCTTCCTCACCAGCCTAGAAGCTTGCTAGCCCTCTACACCCAGCAGCCCTCTCTTTCTGGTTTCATCTTCCCCAGTCCTCCCCAGCCTGCATGCTTGCTGCCTTTCCACACTGATGCCTTTCCTTGTTCTGCCTCCTTTGCCTGGAAGGCCTGTCCTCCATGTTTGTGATCTGGGTCCAGCCACCTGCAAGCCCCAGCTCGGTATGGAGTTGTCACAGCAGCTTGGAGCTAGACTAGGATCAGGCCAACTGGGATTGGAATCAAGTAATGTGACCTTGGGCAAGTTGCTTAGCCTTTCTGAGCAGCTGGAAATGGAAAAAATCATAAGTCCCCCAGAATTTGTGTGAGGAATACTTGAGAGAAGTAAGTAAATTGCAAGGTGGGGGTACCCTTTCTTCTTCCTAGAAGTCTTCCCTGGGCACCATCTCAGTTTAAAGGGATTTCTCCCTCCTTTCAACATTTCTGGTACAGAATTTTTCCAATTTACAGACAGACCTACACACACACACATACACACCCACTAGATCTATAGTTACAAACTCTGGTATATTATTTTATGTTGCTTAAAGGACTTTTTAAGCTTGTTTATTTGTTTTTGTTCTTTTTGCAAGCAAGGCTTATAATGACCACAAGCTTATACAATTGGTCAATCAGTATAGACAAGTATTTGTGGGATAAATCTAAACCCTACCTTGCAGTGGCCCTACCTCGAAGTCCTGAAGTAGTTTCTGACGTTTTCAACCTAAGTGGCTCTCTCTTCTTCCTCACAGCTGGTACTACTGACGATCTCTACCAAACCCTTTGGACGCTGACCACATCCGGTTCACTACCTTATCAGATTTAGGTCTCTTTTTATCATTTCATGTAATGTCTGACATAATTCTTTACAGAATGCAGGCAGCCTTTAAGGGCTCAGTAAATGTGTTGAGTTGCCCAGAGGTCATTCTCCTAGAGCCAGGAGGAAAGCAGTGTAAACCACTGTACTCACCTAAGAAGATCTGAAGGAAAGGGAATGGACTGGGACAGTTCTGGGAGCAGAAGCTGAGAAATGAGGCCCAAGCAAGCACTTATTAAAGGGAAGCTGTGGGCAGTAGGCCTCCACAGGAGACAAGTACTGCTGCATTGAGAGACTGTTTTGCAATAAACTATTGACTCCTTTCTTGCAGCATTTCTTGTGTGAATTTCCTCCTCGACTGGCCTTACCTTCATCTGCCCAGCAGCCAGCTCTGCTGTAGTGGAAGAGGAAAGGGAGCATTGGAACATTCTTGTCCTTAGGGAGTGTGTTAGTCATCTAGTGCCGCTATAACAAATACTACAAGTGGATGGCTTTAACAAAGAGAAATTTATTCTGTCACAGTCTAGTAGACTACAAGTCCAAATTCAGGACGTCGGCTCCAGGGTAGGGCTTTCTCTGTCGGCTCTGGAGGAAGGTCCATGTCATCAATCTTCCCTTGGTCTAGGAGCTTCTCTGCAGGAACCTCAGGTCCAAAGGACGCGCTCTGCTCCCGGCACTGCTTTCTTGGTGGTATGAGGTTGCCATGTGTCTTTGCTCGCTTCTTTCTTTTATATCTGAAAAGAAATCGGCTAATACACTATCTAATCTTGTAGAGCTCATCAATATAACTGCCGCTAACCCATTTTATTACATCACAGTGATAGAATTTACAACACATAGGGAAGTCACATCAGATGATAAAATGGTAGACAGTCATACAATACTGGAAATCATGACCTAGCCAAGTTGACAGATATTTTGGGGGGACACAACTCAATCCACGACAGTGAGGACCCACTCTGATGGGAAGAGACCTCCAGCTGTTAAAAAGCTGAGTCTGAGAGCAACAAAAAAACATATATGCAAAAATGGACTTAAGAACACACCCAAAGAATTATATAAACCAGGTATAAAAGAACATAGCCCTGGTAGCACAGTGGTTAAGAGTTCGGCTGCTAACCAAAAGGTCAGCAGTTCAAATCCACGAGCTGCTCCTTGGAAACCCTATGGGGCAGTTCTACTTTGTCCTATAGGGTCACTAGGAGTTAGAGTTGACTTGACGGTAATGTTTGTTTTTTTTCTTCCTTGATGATGAAACCTAGAAATAACCTATTTTATGGCATATATGAAAATAAGTAGATTAAAGACTCAAATGTAAAAAACAAACAATAAAACACTTAGGAAAAACATGTAAGTCTACCAGTATAATCCAGGAGCAGGAGAAACCTTAAGTAAATCTAGAAGCTATAAAAGATAAGATGGACATACCTAACTTTGTAAGGCAGTCAGCTAACATATGAGAACGTATGTGACAATAGTCAACTCACCAGCAGTCAGGAAAATACAAATTAATGATGAAATATCACTGCTCGCATCAGGCTGGTAAAAATGAAAAGAAGAAATAACACCTGTTGGTGGGGATGCTTTTGTACATTGTCACTGGAAATGTGAATTGTGAAGAACCTTTTTAGAAAGAAACACGGCAACCTCATTTGGATCCAGATTAGAACAAACTGCAAAAAAAAAAAATGTTTTGAGACAATAAGGAAAATGTGAACACTAACTGGCCATTTCATGTATGCTGAGCAAATAATCTGAGAAGTTGGACTATATGAAGAAGAACGGGGCATCAGGATTGGAGGAAGAGTTATTAACAGCCTGCGATATGCAGATGTCACAACCTTGTTGAAAGTGAAGAGGACTTGAAGCACTCACTGATGAAAATCAAAGGCCACAGCCTTTAGTATGAATTACACTTCAACATAAAGAGAACAAAAATCCTCACAACTGGACCAATAAGTAACATGATAAACAGAGAAAAGATGGAAGTTGTCAAGGATTTCATTTTACTTGGATCCATGATCAACACCCGTGGAGGCAGCAGTCATGAAATCAAATGATGCATTACGTTGGGCAAATATGCTGCAAAAGATCTCTGTAAAGTGTTAAAAAGCAAAAATGTCCCTTTAAGGACTAAGGTGCACCTGACCCAAGCTCTGATGTTTTCAGTCACCTCATATGCATGTGAAAGCTGGTCAATGAATAAGGAAGACCAAAGAATTGATGCCTTTGAATTATGGTGTTGGCAAAGAATATTGAAAATACCATGGACTGCCAGAAGAATGAACAAATCTGTCTTGGAAGAAGTACAGCCAGAATGCTCCTTAAAAGCAAGGGTGGCAAGACTTTGTCTCACATACTTTGGACATGTTATCAGCAGGGACCAGTCCCTGAAGAAGGACATCATGTTTGGTAAAATACAGGGTCACTGAAAAAGAGGAAAACCCTCAACAAGATGGATTGGCACAGTGACTGCAACAATGGGCTCGAACATATCAACGATTGTGAGGATGGCACAGGACCGGGAAGTGTTTCGTTCTCTTGTACATAGGGTCACTATGAGTCGGAATCGACTCGATGGCCCCTAACAATAACAGTAGTATTGTGGGGTTATTGTTTTGTGTGTCCTTTTTTTTTTTTTTTTTCTTTACTGGTAAAATCATATAATGCCTGGGATTTACTTCAGAATAAGCCAGGGTGTGAGGAGGTCAGTGGCTGATGGTATAGAGCAAGAGTCAGCAAACTACAGCCCACAAATGAAATCCAGACCCGTTTTTCTAAATAAAGTTTTATTGAGACGCAAGCACACTCATTCGCTTTTAGGTATTGTCTAAGGCTGAGTTGAGTGTTGTTGTTATTAGGTCCTGTCGAGTCGGTTCCGACTCATAGCAACCCTGTATACAAAAGAATGAAACACTTCCCAGTCCTGCGCCATCCTCACAATTGTTGCTGTGCTTAACCCCATTGTTGCAGCCACTGTGTCAGTCCATCTTGCTGAGGATCTTCCTCTTTTTCGCTGACTCTCTACTTTACCAAGCATGATGTCCTTCTCCAGGGGCTGGTCCCTCCTAATAACGTGTCCAAAATATGTGAGATGAAGTTTCACCATCCTCGCTTCTAAGGAGCATTCTGGCTGTACTTCTTCCAAGACAGATTTGTTCATTCTTCTGGCAGTCCATGGTACATTCAATATTCTTCGCCAACACCATAATTCAAAGGCATCAATTCTTCTTCTGTCTTCCTTATTCATTGCCCAGCTTTCACATGCATATGAGATGATTGAAAACATCAGGGCTTGGGTCAGGCACACCTTAGTCCTTAAAGTGACATCTTTACTTTTCAACACTCCAAAGAGGTCATTTGCAGCAGATTTGCCCAATGCAGTACCTCATTTGTTTTCCTGACTGCTGCTTCCATGGATGTTGATTGTAGATCCAAGTAAAATGAAATCCTTGACAACTTCAGTCTTTTCTGCGTTTATCATGATGTTACTTATTGGTCCAGTTGTGAGGATTTTTGTTTTCTTTATGTTGAGGTGTAATCCATACTAAAGGCTGTGGTCTTTGATCTTCATCAGTAAGTGCTTCAAGTCCTCTTCACTTTCAGCAAGCAATGTTGTGTCATCTCCATAACACAGGTTATTAACAAGTCTTCCTCCAATCCTGATGCCCTGTTCTTCTTCATATAGTCCAGCTTCTCGGATTATTTGCTCAGCATACAGATTAAATAAGGATGCTGAAAGGATACAACCCTGACACACACTTCCTTGATTTTTAAACCATGTCAGTATCCCCCTGCTGTGTTCACACGACTGCCTCTTGGCGGAGTAGTCAGATGCTTCCGGTGGACCCTCTTATAACAAAGACCTGAAAAAACAAGTGAATCGATTATATATGGCAGTCTGGGGGTTCTGAACATCAAAGGCAGAGCTGAGGAACTGGACTGAGTGGCAGGGGGTGGGAGAGATGGTTTTTCCCTAAGGGTGATCCGCGTGGTACGCAAGTACTTATCTTTCGCCGATCCAGGGTTTTTTCTCACTGGTTCTGGATGGCCGTGTAGACTCCCTGGCGCTGGGTCTTTCCTGGTGTGGAAAACGCGCCTCCCGAGCACCGCTGCTTGCCTGCCTCACCACTCACCCCCGAGCTGATCAGGCCTGAAGGGCTCACGCTCTCGCCGTTTCATTACGATCTACACAGTTTCATTGAAATACTTTACTTTGCTCAAGTTGCCCTTTGAAATCTTTTCAGCTCTTTTACTTCATAACAGTTTGTTAACATGGGATAAGGGTAGAATGATGTTGGTGGAAGGGGAAGCAAGCAAAACAGAAAAAGAAAAAAATCTGTACTTAAAAAAAAGAGCCTATACATTATGATCCCATTTATGACTTTTAATAAGTTATAACCATGTGTATGTGTGCTTTGCTAAATTAAAAAGAGTTATGATTTTCAAAACAACTAGAAAGGAGTGATATTTTTAATATCCTTTGATGTTATTAAGGAAATAAATGGAAATTTGGTTAGGAGTTGGAAAATGCCCAGGAGTGGGCAGACTGAAGAGATTGGAATCAGCACTGCAGGCCTGGGTCAGCCCAGGGAGGCTCTGTGGAAGGGCCTGAGAGGTGAGAAGGAGTGGCTGCATGGTCTTGGGCCATGGTTGCTCCCAGATCGCAGAGCCTCTTCCCCCTGCTCCCGGAGAAATAATGTTTCCCTGGGGGATGAAAAGCATCTCTTTGTGCAGGCTTTAATTGCCATGTTGTTATGCCCAGTGAGTGAATGGCAGGCGGATGCAGCAGCTGGGCACAGCCAATGCCAGGCAGCAAAGCTTGCTCCCTCGGGACAGCCTGAACCAGTTGGCTGGGAGTGCTGCCCACCTCTGCCCCCAAATGGGGACCCGCACAGGGACCAGCCCTCAGTGGAGCAGGGGCAGGGGGGTCAGCGGGGCAAGAGAGGACTCATTGGAGGAAGAGAAAGGGGTGGGGTGTCTGGGAAGGTCTGAGCCACTCTCAGAGGCTTATTCATCTCATCCTCCTTTCCCCTCCCTCTCCCTCTTGTTTTTCAGACTGTCAGCATCAATAAGGCCATTAATACGCAGGAAGTAGCTGTAAAGGAAAAACACGCCAGAAATATCCTTTTGGATGTTGCTTGGAAGACCAGCCCTAAGTGGGGACTGAATAGTGGGGACTGAAGTCAGTGCAAGGCTTCCTTGCTGAGCTCCAGAAAGGGAAACCCCCACACGGGCAGGCTCCAGGCAGCTTCCTTTGGCAGCAGCAGGCTGTCAGAGTACTGGTCTCAGAGGTGTCACACTGTCAGGGTGGAAGGGACTGAAGAGGCCAACTAGCCAGTCCTTTAAACTCACGAAAGATTCTGCTCCTCTTCTCTAGGACTTAAGTTTTCAGAACTGCAATGTCACTTGAAGTTACTTTCGTTTGAGATGTTTCCTTGGAGCACAGAAGAGGGTTTTCACCTGTGTTATCAAAGCGCTGCAGGCCCTGCACTTTGCCCTTAAGGCCAAACTGACCACCCACTTAGTGGGGATGACTATCTTCCCCTTTTCTGACCTTTTATCTTCCCCTTTTTCTGAGAAAAAAAAGGTCTCAGCAGTAGTGATTAGCCATATGTCAACCATAGTGGCTCAGTGACGGGAGCAAGATCCACCTGTGTGAGCAGCTTCAGCCATGCCAGAGGAGGGGAAAACAGGAGCCTCAAAGTGGAGTGTGGAAACTGGTGCCTTGAAAGCTCTTTACCAAGCCCATCACAGCAGATAGGCAGAGGCCCATGGGCAGCCATCATTAGGGGTAACGGGCTTTGTAGAGAAGCACAGGCAGCAGCTTGGGCCGACGGATACCTTGGGCATCTGTCCTTGCGATGTAGAGTCCAGGAGCTGGAGAGCTTGATATCTACAGGCTGAAGGAGGAGGCTTCCAGTGGGGCTGCCTTTATGTCTGTGTGTTCTGGGGCCAAGCGGGGTAGAGTTCAGGCAAGTGGAGTCTGTCGATGGAAAGCCCGTTCTCCCCTGTGCTCGTCATGTTTGCTGTGGCACAGCCAGTCAGGCCTGAGCAGCTCATCTTGAAGCCATCCAGCCTCAGTCCTAGGATGAGACCCTTACAGTTAGGTGGCCAGGGAAGCCCAGCACTGCCTAGCACAGTGCTGGAACATGGGAGGCACTTGGCAATATTGCTGAAAGGATGACCACGTGAACGGCTCTTCCCTGGAGTGACAGCAGCTTGCCTTTAATGGGAAGGTGTTTGGTTGGAATTAGAAAGGGCTTTGCTGCAGGGTGGAGGTTATAAAATTTCTCAGAGGTAACTAGCCTAGCTACACCTTGCCCCTTTTTTTCTCCCCAAAAAGGCATAGTTCCTTTGCTTTACTGCATCAAGGTTGGTACCCTTGTCATGATTCAAAACAAGCCTTCGTCATAAGTGGCCCAATTGATTTTCTCAGAGGGAATTACCCAGTCCAGACCCCTACCTTCGAAGTATATGTGATCAGTCTGATTGATGCAAGACATTAAGTAAGCAGCCTTTGTCATAGGTTAATGTGTTTTCTTGGATGGGGGATTGGCACAGAGGACTAGGCCTGCAGTGGCAGGGCCATGTCACACCCTGGGGCAGTGGAGGGGACATTGGAGTGCGCCTGATCTGGCTGCTGTTTAGGCAGACTGCACACTCGTAAAGTAACTATAAGGAGCCCTGGTGGTACAGTGGTTACAATGCACGGCTGTTAACCAAGAGGTTGGAGGTTCTAACCTACTAGCAGCTCCACAGGAGAAAAGACCTGGTGATCGGCTCCTGTAAAGATTACAGCCTAGGAAACCCTACAGGGCAGTTCTATCTGTCGCATAGGGTTGCTGAGTGGGAATCCACTCAGTTGGCACACAGCAACAACAAAGTAACTAAAGTCGGCCCATAAGAAGTCAGTGCAGGACATCAGGAGGAGATGCCCATCTCTCCTGTTTGTCTCCAGGCTGCAGGGGCTGTGCTTTAGGTGAAAAGGTAAGTTATTTCAGAAATACAAGACCAGAGAGGCAGGGCCAAGATGGCGGAGTAGTCAGATGCTTCCGGCGGACCCTCTTATAACAAAGACCTGAAAAAACAAGTGAATCGATTATATACGGCAGTCTGGGAGTACTGAACATCAAAGGCAGAGCTGAGGAACTGGACTGAGTGGCAGGGGGTGGGAGAGATGGTTCGGAAGCAGCAAGGAGTTGCCAGAACTGAAACGGCAAGAGCCTGAGCCTTTCAGGCCTGATCAGCTCGGGGGTGAGCGGTGAGGCAGGCAAGCAGCGGTGCTCGGGAGGCACGTTTTCCACACCAGGAAAGACCCAGCGCCAAGGAGTCTACACGGCCACCCAGAACCAGTGAGAAAAAGCCTTGAATCGGCAAAAGATAAGTACTTGCGTACCATGCGGATCACCCTTAGGGAAAAACCTCTCTCCCATTTATCTCCCTACTCCCTGCCTACACTGGGTCCCAGACCGCCTTCAGCAACTGCTCAGTCCCCTGGGCCAGAAGTAGGATCCGTCACACACCTGGAGCCATTCTCCCTACCTTAGAGAGTGAACAAATTAACAAATGGGGAAAAAATAAACTGCCGGCTCCCCTAAGACAGGAACCCAGGGTAGGCACAGCTCCTTGGCCTACGCACAGGAATAAGGGATCCACGGACTTTGAGTGCCTTTCCCCCTGCATAGACTTGTGTGGGCCCATTTCAACAGCGTAGGCCCTCATTACCGCAGTACAACAAGGTATCTACTGGAAGTCTAACTTCAACTGTTTCAGCTATGAAGTGGCAGGTTCTTGACATTTGACACTGCTCTGCCCATTAAGCAGGGTCTTCAACTACCCACATCAGGAGCCTGAGGACTGGTGGCTCCACCCAAGCCACCTAGCCACCTGTGATAGGGACCCATGAATAAGAGGTGCCCCCCAGTCCTTACAGCCAACACCATTAGGTGCTCATACTCTGGCTGCAAAACCCACCCACCTACATGCTCTGGGGAACAGGGACACGCCTTCATCCTGGACACTTGGGACCAGCCGTCAGCCCCCTGCCTTGCTCAGAGTGTGTCCGCTTGCTGCAGCCAGATGCCTGTGCCTACAACAATCAGCCATGCCTGTCTAGGACTGTAAGTGAGAGCCTACACCATACACTTGGTGGCTATTACCTGGGCATCTGAGCTGAATCCATACAGGAGGAGTGGGCTGACTCCTGAGCTCACATACCTAGTAATAAATCTAACCACCTGGTGACAGGACATTAGAGCTTCAAAGGTGCCAGTAATCAAACTAGCTCATATGAGCAGCCTATTTGGGCGTATCAAAACAAAACAAGAAGCTAGGACACAGTAAGCAAACATAAAATAAATAAATATAATAACTTACTGATGGCTCTGAGATATCAGTCAATATCAAATCATATAAAGAAGCAATCCATGATGGCTTCAGCAAGGTCCCAAAATAAACTAGAAATTTACCAGAGCAGGAAAATCTCTTGGCATTACCGGAGGCAGAATACAAACCATTAATATACAGAACTGTTCAAGAAATTAAGCAAAATTCAGAACACGCAATAGAGGAAATTAAAAAGATTACAGAAGAGCATAATGACAAATTTAACAGGCTGCAAGAATCCATGGAGAGACAGCAATCAGAAATCCAGAAGATTAACAGTAAAATTTCAGAATTACACAACTCAATAGAAAGTTATAGGAGCAGAACTGAGTCAATGGAAGGCAGAATTAGTGAGATTGAAGGTAAAGCGCTTGACACCAACTCATTTGAGGAAAAATCAGATAAGAGGATTTTAAAAAATGAAGAAACCCTAAGAATTATGTGGGACTCTATCAAGGGGAATAACTACGAGTGATTGGAGTACCAGAATGGGGGGGTGGGGGTGATAACAGAAAATACAGAGAATTGTTGAAGATTTGTTGGCAGAAAACTTCCCTGATATCGTGAAAGATGACAAGATACCTATCCAAGATGCTCACTGAACGCCACATAAGGTAGATCCCAAAGAAAGTCACCAAGACATGTTATAATCAAACTTGCCAATACCAAAGATAAAGAGAATTTTAAGAACGGCTAGGGATAAACGAAAAGTCATCTACAAAGGAGAGTCAATAAGAATAAGCTCAGACTACCCAGCAGAAACCATGCAGACAAGAAGGCAATGGGATGACATATATAAAGCCTTGAAGGAAAAAAACTGTCAGCCAAGAATTTTATATCCAGCAAAACTGTCTCTCAAATATGATGGCAAAATTAGGGCATTTCCAGCTAAACAGAATTTTAGGGAATTTGCAAAAACCAAACCAAAATTACAAGAAATACTAAAGGAAGTCCTCCGGTTATAAAATCAATAACATCAGATAATAACCCAAGACTAGAACACAAGACAGAGCAACCAGATATCAACCCAGATAAGGAAATCACAAAAGTAAATCAAAGCTAAAACACTGAAAATAGGGAAACAGATGTCAATATGTAAAAGATGACAACATTAAAACAAAAAAGAGGGACGTTAAAAAATGTAGACATAGATTTTTCATTTGGAGAGGAAGTCAAGGTGATATAAAGAATAAAAGACTGGTATAAACTT
>NW_004444013.1:843343-864867 GCF_000243295.1 Trichechus manatus latirostris
CAGGGACAAGGGCCAGAAGGCAGAAGGGGACAGGAAAGCTGGTGATAGGGAACCCAAGGTTGAGTAAGGACAGTGTTGATGTGTTGTGAGGTTGTGTTAACCATTGTCATAGGGCAACATGTGTACTAACTGTTAAATGAGAAACTATTTTGTTCTGTAAGCCTTCATCTAAAGTGAGAATAGCAGCACAATTGGAAGAGCATAGCCGATGTCACTGAACTGTGCATGTAGAAGTTTTTGAAATGGTGTATCTTTGGCTATGTATGTTTTCACCAAAAAAAAAAAAAAGTCGAGAAGTGATAGGGTTGACAAGTTGTGGGATTGTTAACCAATGTCATAGAACCATATGTATACTACTGTTTCATGAGAAACTATTTGTTCTGTAAGCCTTCACCTGAAGTACAATTAAAAAAAAAAAAAAAAACTACAATGAGATATTATCTCACCCCAGCAAGGCTAACATTAATCCAAAAATCACAAAATGATAAATGCTGTAGAAGTTGTGGAGAGACTGGAACACTTATACACTGTTGCTGGGAATGTAAAATGGTACAACCACTTTGGAAATCAATTTGGCACTTCCTTTAAAAACTAGAAATGGAAGTACCATAGGATCCAGCTGTCCCACTCCTTGGAATATATCCTAGAGAAATAAGGGCTGTCACGAATAGATACATGCACACCCATGTTCATTGCAGCACTGTTCACAGTAGCAAAAAGATAGAAACAATCTAGGTGCCCATCAACGGACGAATGGATAAACAAATTGCAGTATAGCCACACACTGGAATACTATGCAACGATAAAGAACAATGATGAAGCCGTGAAACATAACATGGAGGAATCTGGAAGTCATTAGGCTGAGTGAGTTTAGTCAGTCACAAAGGACAAATATTGTATAAGACCTCTATTATAAGAACTCAAGAAAAGGTTTAAACACAGAAGAGAATATTCTTTGATGGTTATGAGGGTAGGGAGTGGGGTGCGAGCGTGAGGGTAATTTAGTAACTAGATAGTAGACAAGAATTATCTTAGGTGAAGGGAAGGACAGCACACACTACAGGGGAAGTCAGCACAACTGGACTAAACCAAAGCTGAGAAGTTTCCTGAATACAACCAAACATGTCAAGGGACAGAGTAGCAGGGGTGGGGGTCTGGGGACCATGCTTTCAGGGGACCTCTAGGTCAACTGGCATAACAAAGCTTACTAAGAAAATGTTCTGCCTCCTGCTTTGGTGAGTGGCGTCTGGAGCCTTAAAAGCTTGCAAGCTGCCATCTAAGATGCATCAATTGTTCCCAGTCACCTGGAGTACAGGAGAATGAATACCAAAGACACAAGGAAAGTGTTAGCCCAAGAGACAAAAGGGCCACGTAAACCAGAGACTTCATCAGCCTGAGACCAGGAGAACTAGATGGTGCCTGGCTACCACCAATGACTGCCCTGACAGGGAACACAGCAGAGAGTCCCGGATGGAGCAGGAGAAAGGTGGGGAGCAGAACTCAAATTGTAGTAAGAAGACCAGACTTAATGGTCTGACTGAGACTGGAGGAAGCCCGGGAAGCATGGCCCCTGGATTCTCTATCAGCCCAGAACTAAAACAATTTCTGAGGCCAACTCTTCAGACAGGGATTAGACTGGACTGTGGAACATAAAGTGATACTCGTGAGGAGTGTGCCACTCAGCTCAAGTAGATTAAAAGAGACTAAATGAGCAGCTTCTGTCTGGAGGTGAGATGGAAAGGCAGAGACAGGAGCTGGCTGAATGGACATGGGGAATCGGACTGAAAGGAGGAGTGTGCTGTCACACTATGGGGAGAGCAATTAGGGTCACATAACAATGTATGTATAAATTTTTGTATAGGAGATTAACTTGAAATGTAAACTTCATTTAAACTACAACAATAAAAAAAAAAGATGAAAAGCTGACTTCAGCTTCCAGACCCAAAATCTGGGTTCAAGCCCACCCCTATCCAAATGCAGATTTCAGTCTGGAGAAGGAGCTTTGAGGTGCCTCCTCCAGCTCTGAGGCAAAGCCACTTGTGTTCTGGATGAACCGTTTAGTCTCTGGCCTGGGACAAGTCTCTATGCCCTGAATGACACTGCTTCTTACCTGATCCTTGACAGAGAAGCCTGAAGTCGCAGGTGAAGGCTGTACTTATGGCTAGTGTGCCCAGTTACTGGATCTGTGAGGCACGTTGAAGCAAACAGTTACAAAAGAAATGCGGAAATCCTGTATTCCTTCCAAGGCAGGCCCACTAATTACGGAGATCTGGAGTGCTAAGCCTCACACAAGGTCAGATGAGCATTTATTACACGCACACCTCCTCTGACAGGCCGTTCACTGGTAGTAGGTATGTTTTGAATTGGATCTCAGGAGAAAGTGGCCCCAGGAGCCCACATACAGAGAATTCAAGGTGTTGGGAGATGAAGGCACTCCTGAACAGGGCCAGGAAAGGTTATGGAAAAGGTGGGGTAGTCAAGTAGTTTGAAGTTTAGAGGAAGGACATTTTAAACAGACTGCTGCTTTCAAGACAAGAGCAGAGCTGATTGGATGGAGAGGTGCTGAAGCTGCTACGCTGAAGAAGAGCCGGAGAGGCAGCACGCCAGGCTGTCAGGGTCCTCAGCAGGAGACCTGGTTCTTTTAAATCATACATAAGAAACAGCTTTGAAAACTGTAACGTGTTATTAAAATGTTAGCTGTGGTTATCCCCAAGGACCTCGTCACAAGTTCAACACACCCATAGGGAGAGCAGAGTCTGTGTCTTTGCCAACCTGAGCATATTTGTGCAAATTTGGAAAAGACACCCCTCCCTCAGGACACTTCCATCTGTTGGGAAATTGTCTAGTGAGACTGATTTTATTAGAACAAGACATTTTATTGCCATCTGCCAAAAATTACGAGAGTAAATACACAGATCTATGGTGTCTAAGCTGTGAATGATGTCCCTTCTGAGGTAGTGCCACTGTGCCCTGCACTGCTGCACAGCCCTCCAGAGTGGTCTGTTGTAGGCTGGATGCCAGGAACTGACTGCCTGGGTCAGGTGCCATGCCTTTATTTCCCATGACTTTTCCTCACCATGCATACTGGGCACCCACCATGAGAAAGGAGCGCAGACCTTTTGGTCTGTTGTCAACCGACTGCCTCTCTCTAGCAACGCTGTGCTCTGCTGGAAGTTTTGCCATGTGTTCCACAAACTCCTCCGAGATGGACACCCAAATGTGAGTTCCTGGGACTGCAGTGGGATGGCCAGGGAGCCGTGTGTCGGCTACAAAGGGCTGCTCTTCCCTCCCAATGGATGGGTGACAACTGCCCCTTTCTCCTGACCTTTTTGGTTGCCAGTTAGAGTTGGATGCATTTCTCCATTCACCGTCTGCTCCCTACCCAGCCCCGTGCTTTACCATTCTCTGTCTTCCCCCTTCTGTTCTCTCATAGACTGTTCTCTTCCCTCTCCAGGTCCTGAAGGACTCTCTGAGATACAAAAATGAGTTGAGTGACATGAGCAGGATGTGGGTGAGTTTGGAGATGCTATCAGGAACCACCTCTTCCTCCTATTCTTCTCCAGTGGCCACATAACCAGGACTATGGAATGGAACAAATTCACCTCTCAACGTATTTAGGGTTTCTCCCATGAGAATCATAGAAGAGCCAAGGATACACAAAAGCAGTCCTGTGATATCCACGGTCTTCCTGGGGCCCTAGAAGCTACAGAGAGGGTCTAGAGCCTGAGATCTCCTGTCTGTGGAACCTCATGTCACAGCTCTATAGGCTTTGGGATCCCCTCAGCAGTGACATTGCCTCAGTTGCTACTTCTTTCCCTTCCACTGTCCCACTGGGGTCACAGTGTGTTGAGAATTAACATATCCAATTCTTAATGCACTTAATGGGATGAAAGAGGAGGTATGTGCAGTATCAAAGTCACTTTTTTACACACACACCAAAATCCCTCTTAGATTTTGATATCCCAGAGGTGTGTGTGTGGCAGGTGTAAGAGTAGGGTGGGGTAATCTGCATTTTAAGAATCTCTCTGGTTGATTCTGATATCCCATTTGGCCCCACTGGTTGAGAACTACTACTTTAGCCCATTTCCCCCAATTATTAACTATATCTGCCTGTACTCACAAAATGTGAGTTATTATGTAGTCTAGTCCACCATTATAGGTGAGGAAAATACAGGCCCAGAGAGAGAAACATGTTGCCCAAAGGCACAAGGCTAGTTACCTGCACAAAGCTGAGGGTTGTCCTCAAATCTTCCAACTGTGTGTTAGTAATCTTTTTTTTTTTTTATAATATTGTATTGAGTTTTTGGTAAAAGTTTATACAGCACGTTAGGTTCCCATTTGACAATTTCCACACAAGTTGCTCAGTGACATTAGTTACATTTATCACAATATGTCAACATTGTCTTTATTTGTGTTCAGTTTGTTCCCTTTCCAGTACTGTAGTTTCCCTGTCTCCTAGTCTTCTCACCTTTTTTTTTTTTTTCCTTAATTTCTCATTCAAAAATTTATACACAAATATTTTGTGACATTGTTGCAATTCCCACAACGTGACAGCGCACTCCCCCTTTCCACCCCGGGTTCCATTTGTCCAGTTCCTGTCCCTTCCTGCTTTTTATCCTGCTTTTGGATAGGAGTTGCCCATTTGATCTCGTATATTTGATTGATCTAAGAAGCACATTCCTCACGTGTGTTATTTTTTGTTTTATAGGTCTGTCTAATCTTTGTCGGAAAAGTGGGCTTCAGGATTGGTTTTAGTTATGGGTTAGCAGAGTGTCCAGGGGCCATAGTTTCAGGGTGTATTTCTAGAACATGTAAAATTCAGGACTTTTTTCCCCCCTTTTTGTATGAATTGCCCTGGTACATCTTTTTTTTTTATCCTTTTACTTTCAACTTTTCTATATTCTTATGTTTTAGAAATCTCACCTGTAAATAGCATTTAGATAGATCTTTTTTTTTAAACTCAAGATGATGGTTGACAGATGATGTCTTTTAGCTGGGTATTTAGTCCGTTTACATTTGTTGTAATAAATGGATGTATATCTCTCATCTTATTTTTTGCCATTTGTCCCATCTGTTCTGTTTTTCTCTCATTCCTTGCTTTCTTTTGTATTGATTGAGTATTTTTTTTCTCATTCCATTTTTTTCCTATTACTAACCAGAAGGTAACATTTTTTTTTCTTTGTAGGTTCTCTAATAATTTCAAAATTCATGCTTAACTTATCAAGGTCTAATATTTATATCTCCATCTGTTTCCTGTATGACACAGAGACCTTAGAATATTTTAACTCCATTCACTCCTTCTCAGTTTATTTGATAATATTGTCATGCCTTTTAATTTTGGTTATTTTTTCTTTTTAAACACTGTAAGATATTATTTTAATTATTTTATTCTGTACTCTTCATTTTTTCTTATATCTCAGACCTTTCATTTGGTATCACTTTCTTTCTGCCTGAATTATTTTCTTTAGAACTTCCTTTAGTGAGAGTTGGCTAGCAGCAAACACCATATTTGCTTGTCTGAGAATGTGTTTACTTCACCCTCAATCTTGGAAGATATTTTCTCTGGGTTTAGAATTCTAGAGTGACAGTTATCTTCTCTCAGCACATGGAAGGTGGTATTCAAGATATGATTCCACTGACTTCTGGCTTCCATTATTTTCATGAAGTCAGCTGTCAGACTCACCGTTGCTCCTTTGAAGCTAATGTGTGTTTTTACTCCGGCCGTTATTAAGATCTTAGTGGGTGTCTAGGTGTGAATTTATTTTGAATTCTTCGGACTTCTTAAATCTGTGGGTTAGTATTATTCATCAGTTCTGAAAAATTCTCATTGTCTCTTCAAATAATGCCTTTGCTCCATTTTGTCATCTTCTGAGACTTTGATTAGAGGTATATTAGACTTCCTCACTTTATTTCCCACTTCACTCTATTCCCCATGTCTCTGAACTGCTATTTCATTTTTTATACCTATTTGTCTCTATAATTCTGGATAATTCATAAGATAATTCATCTATATTTCATTTCACTTGTTCCCTCTTTAGCTGATTCTAATCCATAAGGATTTCAATTTTAGCTAATACAGTTTTTCATTTCTTGGAGTTCTTTTTTTTTTCCAATCTGCTCAGCATTCTTTATCATTTTTTGTGTCTTGCATATATTTTGAAACAGTCTCTTATTTCTTTAGACATATTAAACACAGTAGTCATTTTGTATATCACTTTTTATAATTCTCTTATCTAAAGTCCCTAGATCTGATTCTGCTATCTGTTGTTTTTGGTGAATTTTTGCTCATGTTATGTAGTTTCCTTTTGTACTTAGTTATTTTTTACCATGAGCTGCTCATTTTCCTTGGAATTTTATTTGTGGGAATTCTCTGAAGTCTATAATAAAGGCATGTCCCTCCAGAGAGAATTAACATTTGTTTCCACCTGTATCACTCTAAATTAAATTCTCAGCTTGAGGTTTTGTGAATTGTGGGGTAAATCCCCATGAGGACTGGCTCATAGGTCCAATTCTCAGCAGCAATTTCTTCCTCCCTCTGCTTACTGCAGTGGTTTGGGGTCGTAGATTTTCTTTGCGGTCCTCAGGGAGGGGTGTGACATGAGCAGTACCCTTATACCAAGGAGGCAGTCCTTTGGCTCTTCCACTTGATTCCTCACCTTGGGCAGGCTAGATCCGTACCTCCTGTGTACCACCTGGCCCTTGAGGCCCAGAAAACCAAAACTCAGGTTCACCTGGTAAGACAAAGTCCTGTCCTTCCCTCCCCATCCCAGTATTCCATTTACCTCTCTGATTACCTGTGTTTCCTCAATCCTGAGGATTCCTTACTTTCTTGCTAGCTTATTAATGCCTTCAAAAAGAAACTTTTAATATTTTACGTAATATTTTTAGTAGTTTACAGTGGGAAGGTACCTAGCCTTCCTTGTTGTCCAAAATGGTCTCTTTTGCTGTGTAGTTCTGTCTCATTGATTTGACTAAGTTTCTGGAAGTTAGGAGTCATCTTTTATTTTTTAATCTTTGTGCCTTTTCATATTAAGTATAATTATCTTTGATGCTGAGAATATTTTCCCTCCTTTTTCTACTTTTTAATACTTTCCAATTTTTTATAATAAGTATTACATAAAATTAATAAAATATGAATTTTTCAAAGAACATCAAAAAATTATGAAAATACTCTCATCTCTGGCTTTGGTGTTTTCACATCCTCTGATTACTCACTTCCCTTTGGTGCCTCTGAGGCATGTTTTCAGTGGGGTTCCTTGACTCTAGAAGATATAAAAGTCAAAACTCATATGGCAGCCACAGCTGCTCGGTTTAAGGGTTCTTTGTGCCCCCATTACTCTCCTTTTTTATAGATAACTGGGAGTTGCCAGCATCACTTTGCTAGTTCTAGCTTCTTCCCAGGCACCCAGGACAGGCCAACAGGGGGCCTGACTGCTTGGGCAGGCCCTGTGGGAAGCTGTATTTTCCACCAGCTAGGACTGCGCCCATTTCAAATTACTGTCACCTGTGTAATATTGTAGACCCTTTTAGTCTTTGTGAATCCACCTGGGGAGGTGTTTTCTCTCCTGTGCTTAAATAAGGAGACAGAGGCAGAAGGAAAGAAAGAGCCCCCTGGCTAGACTGTGATTGCTAAGGGTAGAAGACTTAAAATTGTTAAATAAGAAAACTTGTCCAGAATTTTTTAAAGAAATTGTCATGTTTGTATACAAGATTATACTATTAAAATGTTCGTTGAAACATCGTTTATAATAGCAAAAGTTTGCCAACAAGTAAAATGTATAATAGTAGGGAATTGGTTCAATAGATAATGGCACATAATTATCATTCACAACACAGTCACTAAAAATATTGATACAGAAAAACATTTAAGAACAGGCAACAAATTATAGTGTATTAAGTGAAAAAAACCAAGTTGATCCCATTTTATATTTAAAAATACAAGGAAGGTTACACCAAATGTTAGTCATGATTATATCTGGTGGCTAGATTAAAAGTGAAACTTTTGTGTGTGTGCTTTTCTATATTTTCCAAATTTTCAACAATGAACATTTGTTATTTTCATGATCATAAGAAATATATTCCGATCCTGGCTGTAAGTCTCTCAACCTAAAGGTTCTTAGTGTTGACGCCATACTTTCTTTCCTTTTTTAAAAGGGTCACCTGAGTGAGGGGTATGGACAACTTTGCAGCATCTACCTCAAACTACTGAGAACGAAGATGGAGTACCACACCAAAGTGAGTCTTTGTGGACAATTCTGCCACCACCCACTCCTCCCCACCCCCAACACCGTTCTCCTCAGCCCCTCAGCGCTTCTCTGGGCTTAATTATCACGTCTTTCAGATAATAAAAGACAGTGCTGATACCATATCCCAGCTGTGTGAGAAGAAAACATTTTATAGGGCAACCATAGTTAGGCCCTAGAGGTTTGACAAAGGGACTAGGATTTGGGCCCATGTCACCTGCTCCTTTTGTTTTCCTTCATTTTGCAAATAGAGGAACCATATCCACTAAATGGCCTTATGAAATTGTTTTAGAAGCACTGATTTTACTGTATACTGTTAGTAAAAACGAATTCCTTCAATTTATATAGTGAGTTTCCACCACAGAATCTTCTTTTAATCAATACATGATTTTAGTCAGTGTTTCTTACATGTTCCTGATGCATGCAAACTGTGCTTTTTGTCACAAGTGACAAATAAAAATGGTCTGCTCTTTAGGAATTTACAGATTTGTTGGGGAGAGAAGTCTTACACAATTTTAGTAACTATGTAATAGTGCAACTCAGAAGAAATAATAAGTCACGTGTGCTGTAGACAAGTGCCAGAGATGTTCTGAAATTATTGAGGGTTATGGTGTCAGAGATGCAAAATGAAGGAAGTAGGGCTTGAGGTGGATCTTGAAGGATGGGTATAGTGCAAATAGGTGGTGGGGAAGAAGAATGACATGTCTGGTGGAGGAGAAAATGGCCTGAATAGGGGAGCTGGCATTGGAAATGGAGAAAGGAATAGATTTAAGAGAAAGTAATGTAATTGAGTGTGTATTATCTCTTATGTACCTGAAGGATCTGTCTGATAAAGGTAGCTGTGGTTCACTGTTACCATCCTACTGTGTTGACTTTTTTGTTTTTTTTGAATTGAGGTAAAACTTATAAACAAATTTAACCATTTTAAAATGGACAATTCAGTAGCATTTAGTGCATTCCCAATATTGTACAACCATCACCTGTAACCTAGTTACAAAACATTTTCATCATCCCAAAAGGAAACCCCGTAGCCACTAAACAGTTACTCCCCATCCCCTCTTCCTTCCAGCCCATAAAAACCAAACCTGTTGCCATCAAGTCGATTCCAACTCATAGTGACCCTATAGGATAGAGTAAAATTGCCCCCTGGGGTTTCCAAGGAGCAACTGGTAGATAGGTGGATTCGAACTGCTGACCTTTCCTTTTTTTTTAAGTTAACAGCCAAATTCTTTACCACTGTACCACCAGGCCTCAATCCCAGCCCATGGCAACCACTAATCTACTTTCTATCTCTCTGAATTTGCCTATTCTGGATATTTCATATAAATGGAATCATACGATATGTGACCTTTTGTGCCTGAGCTCATTCACTTAGCATAATGTTTCTGTGTTCATCCAGGTTGTAGTATGTATCAGTACTTCCTTTCTTTCTATGGGTGGGTAATACACCATTGTACGATGCACCACACATTTTATTTGTCCACTCTGCAGCTGATGGCAGTAGGGTTGTCACCACCTTTTGGCTACTGTGAATAGTGCTTCTGTGAACATTTGTATACAAGTATTTGTCTGAATATCTGTTTTCAGTTCTTTTGAGTATGTACCTAGGAGTGGATTTTCTTGGTCATACGATAATTCTGTGTTTTATTTTTGAGGAACCCCCAAACTGATTTCCATAGCAGCAGCACCATTCTACATTCCCACCAGCAATGTGCAAGGGTTCCACTTTCTTGACATCCTCACCAACACTTGTTATTTTCCCTTTCTTTTTAATTAGAACATCTTAGTGAGTGTGAAGCAGTATTTCATTGTGGTTTTGATTTGCACTTTACTAATGACTAATGGGAGCCCTGGTGGCACAGTGGTTACGAGCTCGACTGCTAACCAAAAGGTCGGCAATTTGAATCCACCAGCTGCTCCTTGGAAACCCTATGCAGCAGTTCCGCTGTGAGTCGGAATCAACTCAATGGCAGTGAGGGTAGGGTAGTTAATGACTAATGATGTCAACATCTTTTCATGTATTTGTTGGCCATTTATGTATCTTCTTTGGAGAAATAATCTTTTGAAGTCCTTTGCCCATTTTAAAAACTGTGTTAGTCTTTTTGTTGTTGTTTGTAAGAGTTTCTTATGTATTCTGGGTACTAGAGTATTATCAAACATACGATTTGCAAATATTTTCTTCCATTTTGTGGCTTATCTTTTCACTTTCTTGATGTGCTCCTTTGGAGCACAAAAGTTTTTCATTTTGATGAAGTCCAATTTATCTGTTTTTTCTTTTGTTCCTTATGCTTTTGGTGTCATATTTAAGAAGCCGTGCCAAATCTAAGGTCATGAAGATTTGCTCCTGTGTTTTTTTCTAGGAGTTTTATAGTTTTAGCACTTACGTTTAGGTCTTTGATCCATTTTGAGTTAACTTCCGTACATGGTATTGGGTAGGGGATCAAATTCATTCTTTTTCATGTAGTTATCCGGTTCTCCTAGAACCATATGTTGAAGAGACTATTCTTTTTCCATTAAAAGGTCTTGGCATGCTTGTCTAAAATCAATTAACAATAGATTTATGGGTTTATTTCTGGACCGTCAGTGCTATTCTATTGATCTATATGTTCATCCTTATATCAGTACCATACTGTTTTGATTACTGTAGTTTTGTAGTATTTAAATCAGGAACTGTGAGTCTTCAAACTTTGCATCTTAACAATTCCATATGAATTTTAGGATTAACTGTTCCATTTCTGAAGAAAAAGTCATTGGGATTTTGATAGAGATTGCATTGAATCAGTAAATCAATTAGCGGAGTATTGCCATCGTAGCAATATTAAGTCTTCCAATCCATGAACACAGCATGTCTTTCCATTTATTTGAGTCTTCTTTAAATTTTTTCAGCAATATCTATTACTGGTAAAATTTATTCCTAAGCATTTTATTGTTTTTGATGCTATTGTAAATGGTACCGTTTTCTTCATTTTATTTTTGAATTGTTCATTGATAATGCATGGAAATACAACTGAATTTTGTATTTTGATTTGTATCCTGCTACTTTGCTGAATTTGTTTATTAGCTCTAATAGTTTATTTGTAGCTTCTTTAGGATTTTCCATATATGAGATCATCTGTGAATAAAGATTATTTAATTCTTTTTTTTTTTTTTCCTAATTTAGGTGGCTTTTTTTCCTTGCCTAATTGCTCTGGCTAGAACTTCTAGTACAATGTTGAATAGAAGTGGCAAGAACAGCGCTCTTGTCCTATTCCTGATCTTGCAGGGAAAGCTTTTAGTCTTTCACCACTGAATATAATGTTCGCTGTAGGTTTTTCCTAAATGCCATTTATGATGTTGAGGAAGTTCCCTTCTGTTCCTAGTTTGCTGAATGTTTTTTATCATGAAATGGTGTTGGATTTTGTCACATGCTTTTTCTGCATCATTGAGATAATCATGTAAGGTTTTGTTTTGTTTTTTTCCATTCTATTATTGTGGTGTATTACATTGATTGATTTTGTGTATGTGTGTGCGTGCTTTAGGTGAAAGTTTACAGAGCAAAGTAGTTTCTCATTAAACAATTAATACAGTATTGTTTTGTAACATCGGTTGCTAACCCCACAACATGTCAACAGTCTCCCCTTCTCAACCTCAGGTTCCCCATTTCCATTTGTCTAGCTTTCCTGTCGCCTCTTGCCTTCTCATCCTTGTCCATGGGCTGGTGTGCCCATTTAGTCTCGTATACAAGGTTGAACTACATGTGTTATTGTTTGTTTTATAGGCCTGTCTAATCTTTGGCTGAACAGTGGACCTCAGGAGTGACTCCAGTACTGAGTTAAAAGGGTATCCGGGGCCATACTCTTGGGGTTTTTCCAGTGTCAGGCCAGTAAGTCTGGTCTTCTTTTGTGAATTTGAATTTTGTTCTACGTTTTTCTCCAGCTCTGTTAGGGACCCCCTATTGTGATCCCTGTCAGAGCAGTCAGTGGTGGTAGCCAGGCACCATCTAGTTGTGCTGGACTCAGTCTGGTGGAGGCTGTGGCAATTGTGGTCCATTAGTCCTTTGGACTGATCTTTCCCTAGTATCTTTGGTTTTCTTCATTTTCCCTTGTTCCAGACAGGGTGAGACCAGTAGATATATCTTAGATGGCCATTCACAAGCTTTTAAGACCCCAGACACTAATCACCAAAGTAGGATGTAGAACATTTTCTTTATAAACTATGTTATGTCAGTTGAGCTAGATGTCCTCCAAAACCATGGTCCTCAGCCCAGTAATTTGGTCCCTCAGGAAGTTTGTCTGTGAAGCTTCTATGACTTTGCCTTGGTCAGGTTGTGCTGACTTCCCCAGTATTATGTACTGTTTTACCCTTCACCAAAGTTACTACTTATCTGTTGTCTAGTTAGTGCTTTTCCCTCCCCACCCCTCTCCTCCCTTGTAACCGTCAAAGGTTGTTTCTTTCTGTGTGTAGACCTTTCCTTGAGTTTTTATAATAGTGGTCTCATACAGTATTTGTTCTTTTGTGATTGACTTATCTCACTCAGCATAATGCCCTCCAGATTCATACACGTTGTGAGGTGTTTCACAGATTGATCATTGTTCTGTATCTTTGTGTAGTATTCCATTGTGTATATGCTCCGTAGTTTGTTTATCCATTCATCTGTTGATGGGCACTTAGGTTGTTTCCATCTTTTTTGCTGTTGTGAATAATGCTGCAGTGAACATAGGTGTGCATATCTCTATTCGTGTGATGGCTCTTATTTCTCTAGGGTAAATTCCTAGGGGTGGGATTGCTGGATCGTAGGATATTTCTATTTCTAGCTTTTTAAGGAAGTGCCATATCATTTTCCAAAATGGTTATACCATTTTGCATTCCCACCAGCAGTCCATAAGAGTTCCAGTCTCCCTGCAGCTTCTCCAACATTTGCTATTTTCTGTTTTTTTGATTTGTGCCTGTAATGTCAGAGTGAGATGGTATCTCATTGTGGTTTTGATTTGCATTTCTCTATTGGCTAGTGATAATGAGCATTTCTTCATGTGACTGTTAGCTGTCTGAATGTCTTCTTTGGTGAAGTGTCTGTTCATATCCTCTGCCCTTTTTTTTTTTAATCGTGAAAGTTTACAGCACAAGTTAGTTTCTCATACAACAATTTATACACACATTGTTATGTGACCCTAGTTGCTATCCCTATAATGTGACAGCACGCTTCTCCTTTCTACCCCGGATTCCCTGTGTCCATTCAACCAGCTCCTATTCCTTTCTGCCTTCTCATCTTGCCTCTGGACAGGAGCTCCACATTTAGTCTCATGTATCTACTTTAATTAAGAAGCACACTCTTCACAAGTATCATTATATGTCTTATAGTCCAGTCTAATCTTTGTCTGAAGAGTTGGCTTTGGGAATGGTTTTAGTTCTGTTCTGTGCCCATTTTTAATTGGATTATTTGTCTTTCTGTTGTAGAGGTGTTGGATTTTCCTATAGATTTTAGAGATTAGACCTTTGTCAGATATGTCATAGCCAAAAACTTTTTCCCAGCCTGTAGGTTCTCTTTTTACTCTTTTGATGAGCATAACCGTTTAATTTTTAGAAGATCCCAGTTACCTAGCTTATTTTCTGGTATTTGTGTATTGTTAGTTATGGTTTGTATCCTATTTATGCCATATATTAGGGCTCCTAGCATTGACCCTATTTTTTCTTCTATGATCTTTATAGCTTTTGATTTTATATTTAGGTCTTTGACCATTTTGAATTAGTTTTTGTGTATGGTATGAGGTATGGGTCCTGTTTCATTTTTTTGCAGATAGACATCCAGTTTTGCCAGCACCATTTGTTAAAAAGACTGTCTCTTCCCCATTTAATGGACTTTGGGCCTTTGTCAAAGATTAGGTGACCTTAAGTGGATGGATTTACATCTCGGTTCTCGATTCTGTTCCACTGGTTAACGTGTCTGTCATTGTACCAGTACCACGCTGTTTTAACTACCATAGTTGTATAGTGGGTTCTGAGATTAGGTAGTGTGAGGCCTCCTACTTTGTTCTTCTTCTTCAATAATGCTTTACTTATCCAGGGCCTCTTTCCTTTCTATATGAAGTTAATGATTAGTTTTTCCAGCTCATTAAAGAATGCTGTTGGTATTTGGATGGGGCTTGCATTATATATGTAGATTGCTTTGGGTAGAATTGACATTTTCACAATGTTGAGTGCACCTATCCATTAGCATGGTATGTTTTTCCATTTATGTATGTCTCTTGGTTTCTTGCAGTAGTGTTTTGTAGTTTTCTTTGTCTAGTTCTTTTATGTCCCTGGTTAGATTTATTCCTAAGTATTTTATTTTTTTAGGAGCTATGGTTGATTTTCTTATGTTGAACCACTCTTGCATTCCTGGCATAAATCCCACTTAATCATGATGTATAATCCTCTTAATATGCTGCTAGAATCAGTTTGCAAGTATTTTATTAATCTATATTAAGAAGGGATATTAGTCTATAGTTTTTATTTTTTTGTGATGTCTTTACCTGGCTCTGGTATATGGGTAATGCTGGCCTCGTAGAATGAGTTAAAAAATGTTCCCTTCTCTTCTGTTTTTTGGAAGAGTTTGAGTAGGATTGTTAATTCTTCTTTAAATGTTTAGAGTTCCCCAGTGAAGCTATCTGGCCCAGTATTCTTTTTTTTGTTGAGAAGCTTTTGAATAATGATTTAATATCTGTGTTTGTTATAGGCCTGCTCAAATTTTCTGTTTCTTCTTGAGTCAGTTTTGGTACTTTGTGTATTTCTAGAAATGTGTCCATTTCATATAGTTTATCTAATTTGTTGGCAGACAATTGTTTATAATCAGTTGCTATTGAATCGGTTCCAACTCATGGCGACCCCCATGTGTGTCAAAGTACAACTGTGCTCCGTAGGATTCTCAATGGCTGGTTTTTCAAGAGTAGATTATCCAGACTTTTTTCTGAGACACCTCTGGATGGACTCAAATCACCAGTCTTTCAGTTAGCAGAAAAGCTGGGTAACTGTTTTTACCACCCAAGGACTCCTGCAATTGTTAATAAAAACTAAAACCCAAACCCATTACCATCTAGTCAGTTCTGACTTATGGTGACTCCATGTGTTACAGAGTAGAACTGCTTTATAGGGTTTTCTTGTCTGTAACCTTTATGCAAGCAGATTGCCAGGCCTTTTTTTTTTCTGCAGTGCCACTGATTGGGTTTGAACCACCAACCTTTAGATTAGCAGCCAAGAGCAAACCATTTGCGCCACACAGGGAACAATTGTTAATAATACCCTTTTATAATTCTAAAAAATTCTGTAATGTCTATAGTAATACTCCCACTTTAATTTCTTATTTTAGTAATTTGAGTCCTCTCTTTTCTTCTTGGTCAGACTAGCTAAAGGTTTATCAATTTTGTTTACCTTTTCCACTAACCAACTTTCGTTTCATTGATCTATTGTTTTTCTATTCTCTGTTTCATTTAATCTTTATTATTTCTATTCGTTTATTATTAGTATTATTATTTCTTTTGGTAGCTCTTCTTCTACTTCTTTAGATGTAAAGTTAGGCTATTGATTTAGGATCTTTTTTAATGTGGGTATTTACAGCTATAAATTTCTGAGCACTGCTTTTCACAGCATCCCATAGATTTTGGTATATTGTGTTGTCATTTTCATTTATATCAAAGTATTCTCTAATCACTTTTAATTTCTTCTTTATCCACTGGTTGTATAAGATTATTTTTAACATTATTCTGTCTTCAAAACAGCCCTATAAAATAGGTGTTATTGTATTCTAGGAAGATAAAACTTAGAGAGTGGGTATGTCCCTTGTCCGTACAGCTCCTCAGTGGTAAACTCATTGGTGAACCCAGGCCTGTTGGACACTGTCTTAGTTATCTAGTGCTGCGACAACAGAAATACCACAAGCAGGGCTTTAACAAACCGAAATTTATTCTCTCACAGTTTAGGAGGGTAGAAGTCTGAATTCAGGGTGCCAGCTCCAGGGGAAGGCTTTCTGTCTCTGTCAGCTCTGGGGAAAGGTCCTTGTCATCAGTTTTCCCCTGGTCTAGGAGCTTTTCAGCATGGACCCCAGGTCCAAAGGACGCACTCTGCTCCTGGCCCTTCTTGCTTGGTGGCAATGAGGTCCCCCCATCTTTCTGCTCACTTGTCTTGCGTTTTATCTCTGTAAGATAAACAGTGATGCAGGCCACACCCCAGGGAAACTCCCCTTACATCAGATCAGAGCTGTGACCTGAGTAAGGGTGTTGCATCCCACCCTAATCCTCTTTAGCATCACCCAATCTTGCCTCATTAACCACAGGCAGAGATTAGGGTTTATAACAAATAGGATAATTTACATCAGATCACAAAATGGTGTACAGCCACACAATACTGGGAATCATGGCCTAGCCAAGTTGACACATATTTTTGGGAGACACAGTTCAATCCATGACAGACGCTAAAGCCTATGCTGTGCTATCAACCATCATGCTCTATGGCCACTCTTAACCTCCCTGCCAATGTATTGTGTCAAGTACCTGCCATGGGCCAGAACTAGGTTAGGTTCTGAAGTGAGAAAGACTTTGTCTTTGCCCTCAAGAGTCTTAATAGTTTGACTGGGAGAGAGATAATGGAGGGGGAAAAGATAGACAAGTACAATAGGGTTATAACTGAGAGAAGCCAAAGGTGGTATAAAAACGTATAAGGGAGCATCTAACACAGACCCTGGTGGAACAGTGGTTAAAGTGCTCAACTGCTAACTGAAAAGTTGGCAATTCAAACCTACCGGCCACTCTATGGGAGAAAGATGTGGCAGTCTGCTTCCATAAAGATTACACCCTTGTAAATCCTATGGGACAGTTTTACTCTGTCCTGTAGGGTCATTATGAGTCAGAATTGACTGGACAGCAAGGGATTTGGTTTTGGTTTTTTAACCCAAACGCAGTGCACCTGGCAGGCTTTTCAGAGGCAGTGACATGAGCTCGATCTTAAAATGTTACTGTGTAACAGATCAACCCGAAATTTTGTGGCTTAAAACAACGTCATTTATTATTTGTCAGTTTCTATGTGTTAGGAATTCTGGAAGGACTTGGCTAGGCAGTTCTGGCTGAAGCTCCTTCATGTGGTTATAGTCAGATGATGCCCAGAGCCGAAAGAGTGAAGGCTGGAACAGAGGAGTCGGGGGTTGGCCCCACTTCTTTCTTCAGGGCTGATTAGGCTTCCTTATAGCTTGGTGTCCTTGGACTTATGACATGATAGCTCAGCCACCAATGGCAAGCGTCCCGAGAGAACATGGTAGAAGTGCATGGCATCTTTATGACCGAGCCTCAGGAGTCACACATCATCATTTCCACTGTACTGTATTAGCTAAGGTAATCACAGAGATCCTTCAGATTCAAGGTGTAGCGACATAGACCCTACCACTAGAGGGAGAGATCAACATTAAATTCTAAAAAGAGCATGTTGACTGGGATATATGTGGTAGCCATCTTTGGAAAATAGAACTTGCCATGATCCACCCTTTGGCCCCAACAATTCACATTCTTCCCTTCAACAAATTACACGTACCCCTCCCCGAAGGCCCTAACCTACCAAATAGCAGGTAGAGAGGATGTGGCCAGATAAAGAAGGGTGGGATGGACATTCCAGATAGAAGGATCAGCTGGAGACGTGAGGGCATGAGGCTAAGAACAATTTGGTGTTTGTGTGAAACTAGGAATCCCTTCCCCCATGTGCCTGTCACTTTGTCGTACTGTGGTGGCTTGCGTGTTGTTGTGATACTGGAAACTGCCACCAGTATTCAAATACCAGCAGCGTCACCCATGGCGGACAGGTTTCAGTTGAGCTTCCAGACTAAGACAGACTAGGAAGAAGGACCTGGCGGTCTACTTCTGAGAAGAATTAGCCAGTGAAAACCTTATGATGTAGTGCCGGAAGATGAGCCCCTTAGCTTGGAAGGCACTCAGAAGACAACTGGGAAAGAGCTGTTTCCTCAGAATAGTTGACTTGGATGATATGGATGGAGTCAAGCTTTTGGGACCTTCATTTCCTGATATGGCACGACTCAAAATGAGAAGAAACAGCTGCAAACATCCATTAATAATCGGACCGTGGAATGTACTAAGTATGAACTTAGGAAAATTAGAAATCGTCAAAAATGAAATGTAATGCATAAACATTCATATCCTAGGCATTAGTGAGCTGAAATGGACTGGTATTGGCCATTTTTAATCAGACAATCATATGGTCTACTATGGTGGGAATGACAGCTTGAAGAGGAATGGCGTTGCATTCATCATCAAAAAGAACATTTCAAGATCTATCTTGAAGTACAACACTATCAGTGATAGGATAATATCCATACACCTACAAGGAAGACCAATTAATATGACTGTTATTCAAATTTACCCACCAACCACTAAGGCCAAAGATGAAGAAATTGAAGATTTTTACCAGCTTCTGCAGTCTGAAATTGATCGAACTTGCAATCAGAGTGCATTGATAATTACTGGTGATTGGAATTTGAAAGTTGGAAACGAAGAAGGATCAGTAGTTGGAAAGTATGGCCTTGCTGATAGAAACGATGCTGGAGATCACATGATAGAATTTTGCAAGACGAACGACTACTTCATTGCAGATACCTTTTTTCAACAACATAAACAGCAACTATACATGTGGACCTTGCCAGACGGAATACACAGAAATCAGATCGAGTACATCTGTGGAAAGAGACAATGGAAAAGCTCAGTATCATCAGTTACATCAAGACAAGGGGCCGACTGTGGAACAGACCATCAATTGCTCATATGCATGTACAAGTTGAAGCTGAAGAAAATTAGAACAAGTCCACAAGAGCCAAAGTACAACCTTGACTATATCCCACCTGAATTTACAGACCATCTTAAGAGTAGATTTGATGTATTCAACACTAATGACCGAAGACCAGACAAGTTGTGGAATGACATCAAGGACATCATACGTGCGTGAAGAAAGCAAGAGGTAATTAAAAAGACAGGAAAAAAAGAAGACCCAAATGGATGTCAGAAGAGACTCTGAAGCTTGCTCTTGAATGTCGAGTATCTAAAGTGAAAGGAAGAAATAATGCAATAAAAGAGCTAAACAGAAGATTTCAAAGGGTGGCTCCAGAAGACAAAATAAAGTATTATAATGACATGTGCAGAGATCTGAAGATAGAAAACTAAAAGGGAAGAACATGCTTAGCTGTGTTCAGCCAAAAGAACTGAAGAAAAAATTCAAGTCTCAAGTTGCAGTATTGAAGGATTCTGTGGGGAAAATATTAAACAACACAGGAAGCATCAAAAGAAGATAGAAAGAATACAGAGTCACTAATACCATAAAGAATGGGTGGACGTTCAACTATTTTAAGAGGTAGCATATGATCAAGAACCGATGGTAGTGAAGAAAGAGGTCGAAGCTGCACTGAAGGCAATAGTGAAACACAAGTCTCCAGGAATTGACAGAATACCGATTGAGATGTTTCAACAAACAGATGCAGTGCTGGAAGTGCTCACTCCTCTATGCCAAGAAATTGGAAAGACAGCTAACTGACGAACAGACTGGAAGAGATCCATATTTATGCCTATTCCCAAGAAAGGTGATCCAAATGAATGCGGAAATTTTCGAACAATATCGTTAATATCACACGCAAGTAAAATTTTGCTGAAGATCATTCAAAAGTGGCTGCAGCAGGGAACTACTAGAAATTCAAGCTGGATTCAGAAGAGGACGTGGAACGAAGGGTATCATTGCTGATATCAGATGGATCCTGGCTGAAAGCACAGAGTACCAGAAAGATGTTTACCTGTGTTTTATTGACTATGCAAGGGCATTCAACTGTGTGGATCATAACAAATTATGGATAACACTGCGAAGAATAGATTCCAGGACACTTAATTGTGCTCATGAGGAACCTGTACATAGATCAAGAGGCAGTCATTCAAGAACTTCCAGGCAACATGGCGCTATAGTAAGAAGCACCACCCCGTCCCTCCACAGCAAAGATCAGAAAAACTAAGTCAGACAGAGTCACACATAAATCCTGAAACCCTAAACATCAAATGAAGAGATAAAGAAATCAGCTAAGCACTGAATGGAATAAGAAACTGACCAAGAACAGAGAGCGAGGAGAGATATATGCAGAGGTCCCCTATCATCTACCGCAGCACGGTTCTGCCATCTTGGACTCCTATCGGAGGTCAGCAAACAGAAGGTACGAGAAAGCAGGTTCACAGAGCTTCCAGCAAGAAACAGAACAACCGGTAACCAGCCATATAGGCTTTCCCACTCCCCACCCTTCTTCACCCCAACTTAGCCTCCTCTGCTTCCTGCAGCCACAGTCTGTTGTCCGGGAAGCACCAGCTTCACCCCAATGTCGCTTGGATTCCACCCGCCCACACTGGCCAGCTCTCTGAGTGCCTTTTTTTTTGGCTGCTGGTGTTGCTTTTTTCTGCTTCTTTAGATTTCTTCCTTACCTCTCACCACCTCCCCCTCCTTTCTCTCAAATAACTGGCTCTGTGCGCCATCTTTGCTTCTTCCTGAAAGGCTGTGAAATACCGCTCAACTGTGAAACTGCTTCCCAGCCTGTGCTGCCACACTGGTGGGGCCCCCGGGGCTTTTTTGTTTCTTTGCTCTGATTTGTTCTGTTTTGATTTGTTTGTTTGTTTTCTTTTTCTTTTCTTGGTTTGGGAAACCCTTCTAGCTGAGCAGTACCGCGCGGCTTGGAAGCTACTGCCTTGCTCTGCACAGATGCGCGGGGACATCCCTGGAGGCATTTCTTTTTTCTTGGGGTTTTTTTGTTGTTGTTTTTGCGTTTTTTTGTTTGTTTGTTTGTTTGTTTCTTTGTTTTGTCTTCTTCTGTCTTATTCCCTTTTTGTCTTTCTTCATTTCCATTTTCTCGATTTATTCATTTTTTTCTTTTAACCTTTTCCTTTCTTTTTTTTTTTATTTTTGTTTTCCCCCATTTCTCAGTCTCTCATCTCTCCACTCCAGTAGAAAGCTCCCTTAGTACTCTTTTTGTTAGTACGTATGTTTTTGGCTCCGATTCCTCTCTCCTCTCTCTCATCTTTCCCATACTCATCTTAGCTCCACATATCACAATCTACCCTCTCCTTCCTGCCTACCTGCACCGTACGCTGAACATCACACTCCCAAGCAGCACAGACACGGCCTAGTGGAACCTGCCCTGCGCTGATTCCCGGTGTGCACTGTCAGCCCTCGTACGTGCCACAAACAACCCATCCCAGCAACTCCCCTTCAGCTAGACCTGCCCTGCTCTACCATACCTGAGTGACTGACCCT
>NW_004444013.1:865000-866987 GCF_000243295.1 Trichechus manatus latirostris
TAGGATAGATCCCAAAAGAAAATCACCAAGGCATATCATAATCATACTCGCCAAAACCAAAGACAAAGAATCCTGAGAGCAGCTTGAGAAAAACAAAAAGTCACATACAGAGGAGAAACAATAAGACTAAGCTCGGATTATTCGGCAGAAACCATGCAGGCAAGAAGGCAATGGGATGACATATATAAAATCTTGAAAGAAAAAACTTGCTGGCCAAGAATAGTATATATATCCTGCAAAACTCTCATTCAGATATGATGGTGAAATTAGGTCATTTCCAGGTAAACAGAAATTAAGGGACTATGTAAAAACTAAACCAAACTTTCAAGACTTATTAAAGGGAGTCCTTGGATCTGAGAACAAACAACATCAGACCACAGGCTGAATATAGGACACAGGACTGTATTCCCCAGATACCAACCTAGGAAATGAACTCTTAAGGACTATGCAAAACCAAAAAAATTACAACAGGGAACCAGAGAGGTTAATCTGTAAGTGTCAACAGCATCAGAACAATAAAAGAGGGAATAAACGGTGTAGGTATAGAATGTTTTAATGGAGAGGAAGTCAAGTGATACCAAGTAATAATAGACTGGTTCAAATCTAGGAAGATAAGGGTAAATTTCAAGGTAACCACAAAGAAAGTTAACAAACCTACTCATCAAAGTAAAGAAGAGGAACAAAGTCTCAGTAAAAACAAAACCTACAAAAACAAAAGAAATGAAAAAAAAATCCACAAACAAAAGGAACTGAGCACAGGAGAGTAAGAGGAACAAAGAAAATGTCAGCTCCCCAAAAAAAAGCACTACAAAATGCAATCCCACTCCTAGGAATATATCCTAGAGAAATAAGAGCCATCACACAAATAGACATATGCACACCCGTATTCATTGCAGCACTGTTCACAATAGCAAAAAGATGGAAACAACCTAGAGGCCCATCAGCAGATGAATGGATAAACAAACTATGGTACATACACACAATGGAGTATTATGCAACGATAAAGAACAATGATGAGTCTGTGAAGCATCTCATAACGTGGATATGAAACTGGAGGACATTATGCTGAGTGAAATAAGTCAATCAGAAAAGGACAAATATTGTATGAGACCTCTACTATAAAAATTCATGTGAAAGTTTATACACAAAAAGAAACAATCTTTGTTGGTTATGAGGGATGGGTGGAGTGGGTGGGAACTAAATAGACAATAGATAAGTGGTAAATTTGGTGAAGGGTAAGACAGTATAACAATACTGGGAAAGCCAGCACAACTTGTACAAGGAAAGATCATGGAAGCTCTGTAGACACTTCCAAACTCCCTGAGGGACTGAATTGCTGGGCGGAGGGCTGTGGGGCCATGGTCTCGAGGAACATCTAGCTCAATTGGCATAACACAGTTTATAAAGACAACGTTCTACATTCTACCTTGGTGAGTAGCATCTGGGGTCTTAACAGCCTGTGAGCAGCCATCTAAGATAACTCCACTGATCTCACTTCTTTGGGAGCAAGGGAGAATGAAGAGAACAAGATACAATGAAAAGATTAGTCCAAAGGACTACTGGACCACAGCTACCACGGCCTCCACCAGACTGAGTCCAGTACAGCTAGATGGTCCCCTCTACCACCACTGACTGCTCCGACCGGGATCACAATAGAGGGTTCTGCACAGAGCTGGAAAAGGATTTAGAACAATATTCCAACTCACAAAAAAATACCAGATTTACTGGCCTGACAAACTGGAGAAACCCTGAGAGTATGGCCACCGGACACCCTTTTAGCTCAGTGGTGAATTCACTCTGGAAGTTTGCCGTTCAGCCGGGGCTTGGACAGCCTCATAAAACAAAATGGGACTGATGAGGCACAGCAGTCCAGGGACAAGGACTAGAAGGTAGGAGGGAACAGGAAAGCTGGTGATAGGGAACCCAAGGTTGAGAAGGGACAGTGTTGACATGTTGTGGGGTTGTTAACCATTGTCATAGGGCAGTA
>NW_004444013.1:867087-919443 GCF_000243295.1 Trichechus manatus latirostris
ATTTGGAAAAGGATAGTGAGAATAGCAGCACAAGTGGAAGAATGTAATCGATGTCACTGAATTGTACATGTAGAAACTTTTGAAATGGTGTAACTTTGGTTATGTCTATTTTTACCAAAAAAAAGGTCCTCCAAGGTCAAGAAGGGAGAGTGTTGACATGTCGTGGGGTTGTTAACCAATGTCATAAAACCATATGTGTACTGACCTTTTAATGAGAAACTGTTTGCTCTGTAAACGTTCATCTAAAGTACAATAAAAAAGAAAAAATTTTTTTAAATAAAAAAGGCAGTCATTCGAACAGAACAAGGGGATACTGTGTGGTTTAAAGTTAGGAAAGGTGTGTGTCAAGGTTGTATCCTTTCACAATACTTTATCTGTATGCTGAGCAAATAATCAGAGAAGCTGGACTGTATGAAGAAGAACATGGCATCAGGATTGGAGGAAGACTCATTAACAACCTGCGTTATGCAGATGACACAACCTTGCTTGCTGAAAGTGAAGGGGGCTTGAAGCTCTTACTGATGAAGATCAAAGACTACAGCCTTCAGTATGGGTTACACCTCAACATAAAGAAAACAAAAGTCTTCACAACTGAAACAATAAGCAACATCTTGATAAATGGAGAAAAGGTTGAAGTTGTTAAGGATTTCATTTTACTTGGATCCACAATCAACACCTGTGGAAGTAGCAGTCAAGAAATCAAATGAGGTATTACATTGGGCAAAGCTGCTGCAAAAGACCTCTTTAAGTGTTAAAAAGCAAAGATGTCACTTTGAAGACTAAGGTGTGTTTTACCCAAGCCATGGCGTTTTCAGTCACCTCATATGCATTCGATAGCCAGACAGTGAATAAGGAAAACCAAAGAAGAATTGACACCTTTGAAATATTGTGTTGGCGAAGAATATTGAATATACCACAGACTACCAAAAGAACTAATGACTCTGTCTTGGAAGAAGTACAGCCAGAATGCTCCTTTGAAGCAGGGATGGCGAGACTTTGTCTCACATACTTTGGATATGTTACCAGGAGGGATCAGTCCCTGGAGAAGGACATCATGCTTTGTGAAATAGAGGTCACCAAAAAAGAGGAAGACCCTCAACAAGATGGATTGGCACAGTGGCTGCAACAATTGTGAGGATGGCGCAGGACTAGGCAGTGTTTCCTTCTGTTGTACCTAGGGTGCTATGAGTCGGAATTGACTCAAAGGCATAGATCAGCAACAACAGAGGAATCCCTGAGTGTCACAAATGGTGAAGCACGTGACTAGTAGCTGAGATTGGCAATTCGAACCCACCCACGAGCATCTCGGAAGACCGGCCTGGCAACCTACTTCTGAAAGGTCACAGCCTTGAAAACTCTGTGGAGAAGTTCTACTCTGCACACATAGGATCACCATGAGTCAGAGTCAACTCAACGGCAGCTAACAAAACAACAACAACAACAAATCACTAGATCCATATTAGTGTGAGGAGAGGGCAAGGTGGAGAGCAGTGGGCAACTAGGCTGTTGAGATGAGTGTGACATGAGTCCATGTCACAGAGGCCTCGACTCTCCTTGGACTCTCTGTACTTTATCGAGGATCAAGTTGTAAAGAAGTGATGGGTCAGACCTGCATTTTAGGTGGTTCTGCTGAAGGCAGCGCAAGTGTGAATTTGAGGAGACCTAGGCCGTCAGTGTGGAAGATGATGAGGGCCAGAATTAGGACATTGTCAGTGGGACAGACAAGGAGTGACAGCTTCGTGAAGACTGGCAGGAAAGGAAGTGGGGGGGGCAATCACTAGATAGACTTGTAGGTCCAATGGGAAAGACTTGGGCAATGGAAGAGGGGCAGAGGTTGAAAATTGAGATGAGCAGGGATACAGGTGCTGTGGACTCTGGGCTCTGAGAGGACAGAGCACAGGTGTGCTTGTTCTCCTTTTGCCGTCTGAGTCTGGCCAGAAGCTAGCCCAGAACAGGTGTTCAGACAGGATTTGTTGAACGAAGGGATGAGCCAGAACCTAAATCTAATTTCACCCGAGGGGGAGTCAATCCTGAATAATGCAAGACGTTGGCTCTTCTGCCTTCAAGGCCAGAGGGAAGGAAGGGCAGCTGGGTTCTTTCACAGCAGGCAAGGAGTGGGGAAGCAGGTTGCTGAGGTTGTTTCCCCGTGACGTAAGAAGCAAGTCGTGTGCTGAGGGTGACAGCATGGGAATCAGACACCAGTTTTGAGAGTTGAATGGTTATTGCTGGAAAGGGGAACCAGTTGGGGCAATAGGAAGGACTGTTCAGGTGCGCTAAGGCTGAAAGCACTATTAATAGTAACGGCAGCTGTGAGTTCTTCTCCAGGGTATTTGGCATAGAGCATGTGGAAAGGATCCACGTCAACAGGTTTCATCTGTAGGGTGGTGGAAGGCCAGGCAGCCAGTAAGGCCAGGGTGTATGAGAGTGGGACCAGGTCATCAATTGTAATGTCCAGGTAGAGCAAGGAAGTAAAGATGGCCAGGAGGGGCCAACAGACTGAGAAAACGGGACCAATAAAGGCAGAGCAGGACTCGTCAGTGCCCATGCTGGACAGCATGCAAGCCTGTAGGAACTTAAAGTCTTCAGGATTCTGTGCCAAGGTATCCTGAGGGAAATTCTGTATTTGTGAGTCAGTGACTGGCCTAACTAACACAAGTCCCTAAGCTGGCCCTTCACTGTCCACTCCCTGCTCCCTGTCTCTCACCTCCAAGCACCTGTCCACATTGCATTACTCAGTGTATAAGTATTTCCATCAGCACCTCTAAACAACATGGTATTTTTGAACTAGAACGACCTGAGTTCAGGTTTAGCCTCTTACCTACTTGACTTTTAACCAAATCCCAGTTTCCTCAATTCTAAAATGGGAGTCATTATTTCTGCTCCATGGACTGGTATGAGGAATAAAGTACATGTAGCATCCTGCACGGTGCTTGGCAGGCATGAGGTGTAGCCCTACACCCCCCCGTTCCCCCCACTCCCAGTCTTGCCCACCAAGCAGTTCCCTGCTGTTGCCAGGCTTCATGATTCCTGCTCCTATTTGACCACCTGTTCAGAATCACCTAAGGGGCTTATTAAAACACAGATCCCTGGGTCCCCTCCCCAGTCTGATTCAGTAGGTCTTGGGTGGGGCCTGAGAATTTGCTTTTCTAGCAAATGCTGCTGGTCCAGGGACCACACTTGGAGAACCCCTGCTGTAGACTTCGAGATGAGATCGAGCAAAAACGACAGACGTCCCCCCTCCCACCTCACCTCCCACTGGGACTTAGAAGCCCCAATTGAATAAAGTGGTCACCCATCTGTCTGTGGCTCCTCTCTGTTGTTCCCTGTTGCCAGTGTTCCACCAGCTCTAGACAAGCCACACTGATGAAGAGAGAATGATTCAGATACTCCACAATGACTGGTGATGCAAAATAATTTCTCTTGATTTATATAATATTCTCCTACTATCAAGTTTATTTTGCTAATTATGTTTTACTAAAGTTAATAGGGGAATGGGTTTGCCTTCCCTGGACTCACACCAGCCGCTTGGGGAAACGGCCAAAGGACAGCAGGAAGCCAGAGTAGGATTCAGAATGTATTAAGGATAAGTGAGGGCCAACCGCTCATATGCTGTGTTTCATTGTACCACATGAGAGCATCTTTAGAAGAATGTTCTAGGCCACAGATGGTAAGGGAGAAGCCCTCTCCTGGCTCTGAGGAATGGGCTGGAGCCTTCACTTTTGATGATGGAGCATGGATATTCTTTGCTCTGAGCCAGTGAAGGGGTCTGTATGTATGTGAGGCTATGTGCTTTCAGCCAAGAGGAGCTGATACCATCTTCCTGGGAAGAGAACGGGAGCCTGTACAAGAACATGCTGCTGCACAAGCAAAATCAAGCCAGCTACCGCCCAGGCTCACTGCAGATTGCTTGCCGGATGTTGGCTTAGTTGGGCTATATAAAGAGCTCCTGAGGCATTCTATTCTGACTGCCTTCCTCTGCCTCCCTTTCAGAATCCCAGGTTCCCAGGCAACCTCCAGATGAGTGACCGACAACTGGATGAGGCAGGAGAAAGTGACGTTAATAACTTGTAAGTGGCTATCCTCATGCTCTGGACCCCGTGGGGGAAGAAGCTTTGGTAGATGCCATCACTTCCCATTAATTAGGGTCATAGAGGGCCTGATGGTAGGAGGAGTGACAGGGGTGGGGACTGAAGCCCCTGCGTGTCTTGGCCCACTTACTGTCTATGCCTCGTCCGGAACCCCGACCAGGCTGTCTCACACCGAAGTCTTCCTCTCTGTTTTACCTGTCACCCTCCCAGCCCAACCCTGGTTGTCTGTTCTCTCCTTGTGCTCTGTCACTGTTGACTCTTCACCCTCTTCAATCTTCAAATGGCTTCAATACCCTTCATACCTCCTTAAGCGGGGGCTAGGAATTGGAGCCAGGAGGTGTGTGTGTATGTATGTGTGTGTGCGCGCATGCACGCATGTGTGTGCATTGGGGGTTGGAAGCACGGTACAGAGCCTGAGGGGGGACAAGTAAGACTGGCCTTTGGCTGTGGAGTATAATTATGCTTTCTTTCCTCTCGGGTCCAGTTTTCAGTTAACAGTGGAGATGTTTGACTATCTGGAGTGTGAGCTAAACCTCTTCCAAACTGGTGAGTTTCTTTCCCTCCCATCCGGCCCAGGCTCTCATGGGAATTGCCTAATTGACAGCCTGTTTTCCCTGCTTTGACCAGTCAGCCTAGCCTCCCCCTCCCTACAGATTTTGCAGCACAAGGGGCAGGAAAGTGGAGCTTTCCACACCCTTGTCTCTGCTCTCAGTTTCTCATCCTGGGAAGGGGCTGAAGCTCTCGGGTTTTTTTTTTTTTGAGAGCCAGTGAGTTCATGTCTGAGCAGAAAGACCCTGCTGGCCACCTCCTAAAGCCTAGGCCTCTGAGAGCCTGAAGGCAGGCCAAACCTCTGACAGCTGTCAGACCATTGCTGGTCCTTTGGCACAGCCCTGTCTGCTACTTGGAGCTGGGCCCACACTCAGGACTGATTTCTGCTCAGAAGGACAGGCTCTTGTCTGCTGTTTGCTTGACAGCCATGGGAGAAAGCTGGTTGAGCTGGGGTGTTACCCAAGTCTATATGTGAAGCCATGAAGTCCTGCTCTGCTCTCAGGAGGACACTTCTGACCTCCCTTCTGCTGGGAGTGCTGGTGCCTCCAGGCTATCAGCCCCTAGCACTTCTCTGACAAGCCTTAGGAAGGAAGCAGCCAGTTCCCTTCTCTCAGAATCTCCCCACACCTCCCAGCCTGGCTCCTTCTCTTTCTCTAGGAATGTAAGAGCCAATTTTTTAAGATTCACGTTGTTCCACAATGAGTATACAGCTCTGAAAGAGTAAGTTCTACACTGGAGGTATTCATGCACTGTCCGGGTGGCTTCTCAGCATGTGGACATATAGGGTTCACCCTTGGGGCTTTAACCGTCATAAAACAGAGACTCTCTCATCCTAAATTATAATTTCCTTCCCTAAATTATAACTTCCTTTGACGTATTCGGAGCCCTGGTGGTGAAGTGGTTAAGAGCTCGGGCTGCTAAACAAAAGGTCAGGAGTTTGAATCCACCAGCCGCTCCTTGAAAACCCTATGAGGCAGTTCTACTCTGTCCTGTAGGGTTGCTGTGAGTCAGCATCGACTCAACAGCAATGGGTTTGTTTTCGGGGTTTTGATGTATTCATCCGTGTAGCAAATACTTAAAAATAAAAACAGGTGCTGTCAGTCAATTCCAACTCATGGTGAACCCACCTCAGAGTAGAACTGTGCTCCCTAGGGTTTTCAGTGGCTGATTTTGTGGAAGTGTAGATCACCAAGCCTTTCTTTCAAGTTGCCTCTGGGTAGACTTGAACCTTTTGATTAGCAGCCGGATGCATTAACCGTTTGCACCACCCAGAGATTCCAACAAGTACTTACTACTGACCTACTACTGTTCCAGTGCTGTACTGGGCCTCGGATCAAGCGGCAAATTCCTTAATACCTTGACCTATCAGTTCAATCCAGAATGTGATCAGAGAGACACCCAGAAACAGTTAGAAACCATGGTTTATGGGAGGAAGCAGAAGGTACTAAGGCTACTAGCAAAATATTTGAGTAGGGCTTATCAGTTAAATCGGTAGAGAAGTAAAAAATGAAACACAGAATACAGTCCTTGCCCTAAGGCATTCCTAGTCAGGTGAGAGAAATCATGTAGACCTTTTTTTTTTTTTGGTTTGTTTAATGCATTAGAAATGTTTACTGAAAAGTATATACACTACTGTACATTGTTGTGGCCAACTTTCAATTATTTAACTAATGGAGGGATGGAGGGAACTATGGATAATTTAGAATTTATTTACATTTAGCTTTGGAATGTGGTGAATTTGAATGCAGGTGTGAGTGATAGTCTAGGAATCGTCATACTTGGGAAAGTCCAGCTAGAAGTTGCTGCTCAGCAGATCCAAGCCCTCTCCCAGAAGCTGTGGCCTCCTTCTCGGAGCCTGATGCCCCCGACCACCACTACAAAAGCTAGGGGAAAACAAGTCAAACATTCAACCTCTGAGGCTGTCCCTTCCAGCCCCTGAGGACTGTTGGAATAAGATTAAGCAGAGATGGTGCTAGCATCAAGAAGGGCTTGAGGAGGCTGAGAGGATGCATACACGATGGCAGCTAAGGCTCCCCACCCTGAGTGTCAGTCTTTTTTTTTTGTTCCTGCACCTGTTTTGTGTTATTCGCTTACATTATTACCACTAGATGCTGAGCTCCACTTCAAAATCAGAAACTGTGTCCTACTCATCTTTGAATCCCCTCTGGGCTGTCCAGTGTCTAGTATATAACAAGTGCTTAGCAACAACAATGAAAATTGGAAAGCACTTGCTTTAGATAAGCAGCAATGAAGAAATAACAGGTGAACAGAATCCATAAAATAGTGTCAACATCCAGCTTATTGCTGCAGGGATACCTGGGGTGAATTACTTACTTAGAGCCTTCTAGAGTAGAGCTACCCTTGTTTAAACCCCAAATCTTTGCACAAATCCCTCTATAGTCTCATCCCTGAGAAAGCACTGATTTGGAGTCAAGACCCTCTACTACATTCCCTCCTCCATGCCCCCACTGTCTACATCTGAGTACCATAAAAATCAAGAGAGCTGGTGTTGGAAAAACAGCTTTAAGAAGGGCCTATTCACCATCTAAAACATCCCTAACATTTGACAAAGTCCAACACCCATTCCTGATAAAAACTCTCAATAAAATAAGTATAGAAGGGAAATTTCCCTTTATCACTCCTATTTAATATTGTACTGGAAGTCATAGCTAGAGCAATAAGGCAAGAAAAACAAAGGGCATCCAAACTGGTAATGAAGAAGTAAAACTGTCCCTATTTGCAGATGATATGATACTATACCTAGAAAACCCAAAAGACTCCACGATAAAACTACTGGAACTAATAGAAAGATTCAGCAGAGTAGCAGGATACAAGATACCCATTGCCATCGAGTCGATTCCGACTCATAGCGACCCTATACGACAGAGTAGAGCCTCCCCATAGAGTTTCTAAGGAGCGCCTGGTGGATTCGAACTGCTGACCTTTTGGTTAGCAACCTTAGCACTTAACCACTACACCACAAGGATATGAGATAAACATACAAAAGTCAGTTGGATTCCTATACACCAATAAAGAGAACAATGAAACAGAAATCAGGAAAACAATACCATTTATAATAGCCCCTAAAAAAAATAAAATACTTAGGAATAAATCTTAACCAGGGATGTAAAAGACCTATACAAAGAAAACTACAAAACGCTACTGCAAATGGAAAAACATACCATGCTCATGGATAGGTAGGCTCAACTTTGTGAAAATGACAATTCTACCCGAAGCAATCTACAAGTACAATGCGATCCCAATCCACATACCAACAACATTCTTTAAAGAGATGGAGAAACTAATCATTAACTTTATATGGAAAGGGAAGAGGCTCTGGATAAGTAAAGCATTATTGAAGAGGAAGAACAAAGTAGGAGGACTCGCACTACCTGACCTCAGAACCTACTATACAGACACCTAGTACTGATACATTGTATGACACTGATACAATGTATGACAGATACATTGACCAATGGAACAGAATTGAGAACCCAAATGTAAATCCATCCACCTACGGTCACCTGATCTTCGACAAGGACCCAGAGTTCAACAGATGGGGAAAAGACAATCTTTTTAACAAATGATGCTGGCATAACTGGATGTCCATCTGTAAAAAAATCAAACAGGACCCATACTTCACACAGTACACAAAAACTAATTCAAAATGGATCAAAGACCTAAATATAAAACCAAAAACTATAAAGATCATAGAAGAAGAAACAGGATCAACACTAGAGTCCCTAAAACACAGCATTAACAGGATACAGACCATAACTAACATAACAATACACAAACTCCAGAAGATAAGCTAGATAACTGGGATCTTCTAAAAATTAATCAAAAGACTTCACCAAAAGCGTAAAAATAGCACCTACAGACTAGAAAAAAAAAGTTGGCTATTACAGATCAGACAAAGTCTAAGCTCTAAAATCTACAGGAAAATCCAGCACCTCTAGAACAAAAAGACAAATAATCCAATTAAAAAATAGGCAAAGGAAATGAACACTTCACCAAAGAAGAGATTCAAGCGACTGACAGACAAATGAGGAAATGCTTGCGATCACTGGCCATTAGAGAAAGGCAAATTAAAACCATAATGAGATACCATCTCACCCTGGCATTACTGGCACGAATCAAACAGAAAATAACAAATGTTAGGCTGCAGGAAGATTGGAACTCTTATGCACTGCTGGTGGGAGTGCAAAATGATACAACCATTTAGGAAAATGATATGGCATTTCCTTAGAAAGCTAGAAATAGAAATACCATATGACCCACTCCTAGGAATATATCCTAGAGAAATAAGAGTTGTCCTGTGAATAGACGTATGCACACCCATGTTCATGGCAGCATCGTTCACAGTAGCAAAAAGATGGAAACAACCTAGATGCCCATCAGGAGATGAATGGATAAACAAACTATGTATGGTACCTACACACAATGGAATACGGAACAATAAAGAACAATGATGAATCCAAGAAGCATCTCACAACATGGATGTATCTGGAGGGCATTATGTTGAGTGAAATAAGTCAATCACAAAAGGACAAGTATTTTATGAGACCACTACTATAAAAATTCATGAAAAGGTTTACACACAAAAAGAAACAACCTTTGATGGTTACGAGGGAGGAGAGGGGTGGGGATAGAAAAACACTAAATAGACAATAGATAAGTGGTAACTTTGGTGAAGGGTAAGACAGTATGCAATACTGGGGAAGTCAGCACAACTTGTCCAAGGCAAGGTCATGGAAGCTCCATAGACACATCCAAACTCCCTGAGGGACCAAATTGCTGGGCTGAGGGCTGTGTGGACCATGGTCTCAGGGAACATCTAGCTCAATTGGCATAACATAGTTTATAAAGAAGATGTTCTACATTCTACTTCGGTGAGTAGCATCTAGGGTCTTAAAAAGCCTGTGAGCGGCCATCTGAGATACTCCACTGGTCTCACCCCTTCAGGAGCAAGGGAAAATGAAGAAAACTAAAGATACAGGGGAAAAGATTAGTCCAAAGGACTAATAGACCACAACTACTATGGCCTCCGCCAGACTGAGTCCAGTACAACTAGATGGTGCCCGGCTACCACCACTGACTGCTCTGACAGGGATCACAATAGAGGGTCCCAGACAGAGCTGGAGAAAAATGTAGAACAAAATTCTAACAAAAAAGACCAAACTTACTGGCCTGACAGAGGCTGGAGAAACCCCGAGAGTATGGCCCCTGGACACCCTTTTAGCTCAGTAATGAAGTCATTCCCAAGGTTCACCCTTCAGCCAAAGATTAGACAGGACAATAAAACAAAATGAGACTAAAGAGGCACACCAGCCCAAGGACAAGGACAAGAAGGCAGGAGGGGACAGGAAAGCTGGCAATAGGGAACCCAAGGTTGAGAAAGGAGAGTGTTGACATGTTGTCGGGTTGTTAACCAGTGTCATAAAATAATATGTGTATTAACTGTTGAATAAGAAGCTAGTTTGTTCTGTAAACCTTCATCTAAAGTACAGTAAGATAAATAAAACCGTGCCTAAGTCACCACTCCAGTTGCAATAAAACTCTCTTGAGCCAGTCTCCCTGGCTTTTAAGTTCTACTTGTGACCCTAGAAGGTTCTGACCAGTATCCTTGGAAGGAAGTCACAGCCTGGCTTTCATTGCTTTGGGAAACATAGGGGCAAACTACAGTTAACATTTATTTGGAACACTTATAATGGTTCTCGAAGTGTGGTTCCCAGACCAGCAACATCAGTGTTACCTGGAAACTGGTTAGAAATGCAAATTCTTGGGCCCTACCCCAAACCTAAAAAAGAACCCAGTTGCCATCGAGTTAGTTACAACTCGTAGCCATCCCATGTGTGTCAGAGTAGAACTGTGCTCCACAGGGTTTACAATGGCTGTTTTTTCAGAAGTAGAATGCCAGGCCTTTTTTCAGAGGCAACTCTGGGTAGACTCAGATTTCCAGCCTTTGGGTTAGCAGCCAAGCAAGTTAACCTTTTGCAACACCCAGGGACCCCACCCCAGATTTACTGGATCAGAATTTCTGGGTGTGGGGCTCAGCAATCTACAGTGGGGTGGAGGTTTCTTGGCAGGCAGTAGTTTTTAAGTTTCCCCGGGTGATGCTAATCAATCTCAAAGCCAAAGTTGGGAACTACTGCACAATGCTATGTACTTGACACAAATTCCCATTTCATTTTTACAAGACCCTTATGTACTATCAGAATCCTCTGCATTTTACAGGAGAGGACTCAGAGACAAAGAGATGGAGTAACATGTCCACAGTCACACTCTTCTAGATGTTACCATATGCCACGAGGCCGTTCCTGGAAGGCCGTGGGGAAGCCGAGGGCGTGCTGGGAGAGGGAGCAGTCTGTGAGTCCTTGCCAGAGAGGAGCCTGAGGAAGCTAGTAGGCTTAGGGGATGCCGCCTTCCTGTGACAGCTGCTTTTAATTTGCATCAAGCAGGAAAGCAGCCTTTTAATTAGAACAGTTTGGGATTTTTTCAGCTGCCAGACTAACCCAGTTAGCAGGTATTAGAGCAATCAGGAGAGGTGGAGCACGCAACTCTGGGCTTTCCTCTGGGGACCGTTCAGCTTAGCCAGGACTACAGAAAGTCTTTTCACTCCTGGCTGTGTATGGAGTCTCCAGAGGCAGTGGGCAGCCAGTGCAGCAAGGAAAATCAGCCTAGACCAGTGTAAGTCGAGGGTCTACAGCCAGGCATCCATTTGCTTGGGCCAGGAGCTGGTCTAGGATTTGGGGCAGGGAGTTAATGTGGGGGATCTCGGGCAAGAAATTGAGGGAGAAACTTCTTTGGAACTTGGGAGAACAGAGGGTGGCACTCACGTTGGCTTCCTCTGGGACTTGGATCCTGATGGTTTGTCCTGCTGTCAGCCCCTTGCCTTTGCCCTGGTAGGTTCTTCACCCAGGGCTCCTAAACAGCCTGGCTTCAGGTGTCTCAAGAGCCCTGTGGTCAGTGATGATATCTTGACTAGTAAGCTACCAGAAGTCCAAGGCTGAAGTCTTCCTTTATTCATTTTCTTATCAATGTTCGATATTTTCCCCCATGTAACTGTTGCCACCACTAGATTTGGTGCTTCACTGAGTCACAGATTACCATCAGACTGATTTCATGTGTGAGAGGGAATTTCACTTCTGAAATTCTGATTCCCCTTAAAACTGAGAGCTCCCCTTGAACAATAAGCCATCTCCCTGTTAACTCAGAAATGCTAAAAGATTATGTGCTATGTAACTGATCAGACTGGGGGCAGGGACTGTGAAGCTCCTCAAAGACAGGAAGGAACTGATCCTCTTCCATTCTGAGAGCTCCCCCAAGGCTGTGAGCAAATCCCCTATCCTAGGCTGCCACCAGGCTCTGCTTAAAGTAGAGCCTGTTACTGGTTCATGACACACCAAGCGTGTTAACCATCAAGAGGAAAGGCTCCTGATCTGGCTGTCACTGGCCACGTGGGCTGTCCATCTTCTAACTCGCCACCTCTCAGCAAAACCATTTCTTGGTTTTGTCACCTCCTTCAAGTTACTTACCTTCAATTTCCTCACCTGTATAACAGGGATACCTTTACCTATCCCATAGGGTGTTTTAAGAGTTAAATGAATTGCATTAGGTAATGTAGGTATGGAGTAGGTCCTCTGTGTATATTGGATCTCTTCCTTCTGCTCCTCTGAGAAGGTCACCTGTAATTTCTTAACTCTACTGCCTCTCATTTCCCCTCTTTTTTTCCCCTAGTGTTCAGCTCTTTGGACATGTCCCGCTCCGTGTCAGTAACAACAGCTGGGCAGTGCCGCCTTGCCCCACTAATCCAGGTCATACTGGACTGCAGCCACCTCTATGACTACACTGTCAAGCTTCTCTTCAAACTCCACTCCTGTGAGTACGCTGGACTGGGGCTTTCCCTGTGAGCTTCAGGCCGGTGGAAGGGTCACAGCCTGAGGCTGTCCCTGGAGAAATGCAGTGCCTCTCAGTGCCCTTGGCTTTCTGCTTCTGTTCCAAGTGGTCCTTGAGCTCCTAGCTGTCTTGCGAATAGAAGAGCATCTGGCTTCTCACAGTAGTGTCCCAGGATGGTTCCTCTCCTTCGGCCTCTGGCTTTATAACCACACCATTCCACACAAACACACTTATCAAGTACATGATGTAGTCTGGGAACCACAGAAATAAGAACAGACTTGGTTCCTGCCCTAGCACCACATGACTTAGGACAGTGGTTTCCAGACTATTCACCAACACAATGCCCTTGTGCAAATGGGATTTTATGGAGAAATAGCAAATATAAATCAGAGCTGTTCAGTCCATGGAGGGCCGTCGCTTTCCCGGCTGCAGGCCCCTAGGGTTTCTTAAAATCAAAAAATCCTGTTGCCATTGAGTCAATTCCAACTCATAGCGACTCTATAGGACAGAGTAGAACTGCCACATAGGGTTTCCAAGAAGCAGCTGGTGAATTCGAACTCCCGACCTTTTGGTTAGCAGCTGTAGCTCTTAACCACTGTGCCACCAGGGTTCTTAGCAGAACATATTTTTAAAACCATAAGTCTTGCAGAAGAAGTTCTTACACTTTTGTGTGCTTGTTGTTTAAAATGATGTGCCTGAGCCCTACTCCTGCAGCGCATGTGTAAGTAGGTCTGCTAGGGTTTAGGGTCTGCATTTTACAATGCTTAGATCAATAGGATGTAGGTGGTTCCTGGGCCAGACTGTAAGGCAGCCACCATGAAGGATATACACATACGCAGTATGTGATGAAGAAAAATCAAGGCATGAATGGATGCTAGCAAAGTATTATGACACAGGAAGGACAAGGATGTGTCTTAGAAGTATAGGCCAAGAGAGTCTCTAACTGTGCTCATTGACAAAGAGTGAGATGGGTTATTTAGCAAGGCAAGGGAAGCAGCACCATTCTAATTAATCTAGGTAGCTTTGTGGAGGGGAGGTTGGAATTTGCTGTTCAACATTTAAAGAAAGGCTTTGGAGTAAGTGAGCATGCCTGAAGGAAATAGAGAGGGCAGACAAAATCCCGAAAGGAGAAGGGAGGCAGTTATTTAGAAGCTCTGAATACAGGTGGACTTGTAATTGTTTCTAAGATACTATGGAACCTAGCTTGCCTAGTAGAATATATCCGTTTCCTTCTTATGAAGTGGTGAGTTGTGAGAAGAAGGAGGATGTTAAGTCCGTGTTTAGGTGTAAAGGCCTTCTGCAGTGCATAAGGCCCACATGGTGGCCTCTGGGCAGGGCAACTGTGTAGCTGAGGAAAGGGTAAGAGAGATACTTTATACAGTCTACTATTTAAAAAACAAACTTTTAATTTCAGAATAGTTTTAGATTTACAGAAAAGTTGTAGACATTGCACGGAGAGTTCCCATATACTACTCCCTCAACCCAGTTTCTTCTATTGTTAATATCTTACCACGACACACTTGTCACAACTGATGAACCAGTACTGACACATTATTATTAAGTAAAGTCCATATGATTTCCACAGCGTTTACCTAATGTCTTGGCATCCCACCCAGGATGCCACGTTCCATTTAGTTCTCATGTCTCCTTAGACCACTCTTGGCTATGACAGTTTCTCATAGCCTTTCCTTGTTTTTGATGACCTTGACAGTTTTGAGGAAGACTGGTCCAGGTATATTGTAGAATGTCTCAACTGGGATTTGTCTGATGTTTTTCTCATGTTTTTCTCATGATTAGACTGGGGTTATGGGTTCTTGGGAGGAAGATCATAGAGGTAAAGTACCATTTTCATCCATTTTATACTTTTGTTCTTTCAAAATATAGTATCTTAAAGTTGTACTACCTATTTAGACCAAATTACTCATTGAAAAATAACTAAAATGTAAGCCATAAACAAAAAATAAAAGGATTATTGGGCTGTGATCTGTAGCTGAAATGCTCAGAACCACACCATCTGAAAGGACCTCAGAGAGCCCACTCTGTCAGTGAGGAGGCTTTCCCATGGAGGCTGCTGTTCATCCAGGTCCTCGAGTGAATTAGTGGTCAGGCAGAAAACAGAACCGAGATCCCCTGAGTCTCAGCCCCATATTCTCTGCCTTCTGCCAGGCATCCTTTCAGGCAGGATCCATGGCTCTCTTCCAGGTGCGCAGCAGCACTGGTTTCACTCTAGAGCAAGCACATACCATACCCGGGAGAGAACTGCCCCCCAGGGCCTGCTGTGTTTGTTCCTCGTACTTGGCCAGGTCGCTGGTGCTTGCTGGTCAGGGATAACAGCTTCATCTCACCAAGCCTGGAATGACTGGCGCCTCAGAAGCAGTGGAGGATAAGCGCTTCTGCCACCGGCCTCTCCTCCCAGACTCCCTGCTGGCAGCACGGCCGCAGAGCATGTGTTCTGCCCTTGCCCTGCTGGGCTCCCTTGGTCACCAGTCCTCAGCAGCTCCTGGCCAGGACTGGCTGCATGCCCTGATCAGACTGACTCCTCCCTCCTGAGCCCTGCTGTGGCCCGCTTGCTGTCTGGTCCTCCTCCCTGCTCACGCTCTTCCAATTCTTCCAGGTCTCCCAGCCGACACCCTGCAGGGCCACCGGGACCGCTTCATGGAGCAGTTCACAAAGTGAGTGGCTTAAGTGATAAGAATGAAAGCGAATCAAAGAATGTTATAAAATCAGTTAATCCATGCAAGGGCTAATACTTGAAGGGTGAAGGTGTCTGCATTTGAAGGCTTCAAAGTGAGGTGAGGTAGCTAGGACAGTGGCATAGACTGACCAATGCCTGGGGAAGCTATCGGTTCTCTAAAGAACCCCACAGAACCACATAGAAGAATGAGATTTTGTTCATTACCACCTGCTTTATGCCCAGGGCTTCATCTTTTTTTCCCCTCTCCCTAAGTTCTCATGGTCTTATGCCATTTATGTGCTGACAGCTCCCAAACATGTATCTCTGGCTGAACCTTACTCTAAATCCCTGTTTCACATACCCACTTGTCTATTTGACATCTCTACACGAGGCTTATATCTCAAATTGAACTCTAAGTTTTCCCCCAGAACACTTTTTCTCCCCAGACTTTTCTGTCTCTATAAAAACTGCTACCGTCCAGTTAGGCCAGAGATCTGGAATTTGCCGCTTCCTCTGCCACATGTCCAATCCATTAGCAGGTTCCCTTGATCCTCTACACATCTGTCTGGCTCTGCCCACATTTCCATCTCTTCAGCCACCGTCGCTGCTTGTCAGGCTACCACAACACTGACTGGCCCCCCTGGGCTCCCCTCCAGCCCCTACAATACAGTCTTCACACAGCAGACCAAACAGCATTGTAAAAACATAGATGCTTCACACAAGACCTTTTAATGGCTTCTGATTACCCTTACAATAAGACCCAGGCACTTCTCCATGGCCTACGAGGTCCTGCATGAACTGGCTCCTGCCTCTCCTCTCTTACCTCATCTCGGTCGCTCACAGTGTCTCAGCCACACAAGGTCTTCTTTCAGTTTCCAGAACATACCCAGCGCGTTCCACAATCAGAGCCTTTGTGCTGTGGTCCCTCTGCCTGGGATGCTCTTCTCCCAGCTGAGTCAGCTCCAGAAGAGGCAGTCTTTGTCACCTCCTCAGAGAGGCAGTCTCTGGCCACCTCATTTAAGTAGTATCTTCTCCATCTCCATCCCTGCCACACCCCCATCTCCTCTATCACAGCACCCTGCTTATTTCTTTCATATTTCAGAGTGCAGCTTTATTTTTGTTTGTCTGTCTTGCACATCATTATATCCCTCGCACCTGGAACATCACTGTTAATTAAGCATATAGTGCTCAATAAATGTTTGAACAAATGAACGAGCCAATGAGCAGCTATCTAGTCTAGGAGAGGAAGAGCTTGGCTGGCTGGGGGGTTAATTACTACAGTGAATTTGGGGGAGAATAGTTGGTGACTAGATGGGAAGTACAGCTCGTGCATATTTGAGTAAATATGCCCAAGAGGAAGGGATGAAGTGGGGTAAGAGATGGGTGTGTGGAGGCCAATGAGAAGGGCCTCCTGGTGTAGCACCGTATTCTCTGGCCTCCTTTTCTCTCCTGTTAATGTCTTCACCCTTGGTGATGGGGAAACCATAGCTCCTGAAACCTGGAGCTTAGGCTTCTCTGGCTGGTTCCCCAGCAGCAATCAGAAGACACGTTCAGGGCTGTACTAACCTGGTTTCGTTGTTTCCTTTGAGAAGCCGGGTATGTATTCTGTAATAAATGACTTATTAAACCCTAGGAGACAGCCCTGGGGCTGGTTTCCTGGAATGTTAAATTCCAGTAGCTTGTGAAAGCAGTAGAGCTTATTATTGTTGGCTCTATCCCAGAAAGAAGGAGCCGCATGGTCAGTGATTTTATTGCCTTTCCGTTTTTTCTGGCTTACGGAAACAGCATCTCCACTGAGTAGCCACCTCACTTCCTCTTCCCCACGGGCCTGGCCACTCCCTGAGCCCTCACTGCCCTTGAATCCAGGGGTGGCAGCGCTGAAGTCACAGCAACAGGTGTAGCTCTTGGGGCCCGAAAGCCTATCATGAGACCCCAGGGGTTTAGTCTGTTGGGCTGAGCGTGAGAAAGTTCTGTGTTGCAGGTAGAAGGTGCTAAGCTCTATGATCCTCTTTCCTCTCAGAACATATAGGTCCAGATGCTCTAGGCCTTCTTGGCACTCAGAGTTTAGATTCCAAATGAAGATTGGGGCATGGAAAAAATTTTGACTTCTTTATGCCCATATTCATCTAAGACTAGGACACAGTAAAGATAGTTTTTCTCCCACAGATATCTATTGAGTGACTCCTCTGTGCCTGGCCCTATGGTAAATCCAGCTCAGCAGGCCTCAGTCCCTGCCTCAAGAAGCTTACGGTCTAATTAGGGAGATAGCACATAGCTCTAAAACAAGACTAATTAAAAAGAGATCTACCTCAGCAATTATGTTCCCTCCCCCTTCCCTGTGGTCAGTTGGCTTATACTAAGTTACCAGTCGTCATCACATTGACTCTGACTCCTGGCAACCCCATGTGTGTCAGAGTAGAACTGTGCTCCGTAGAGTTTTAGGTGGCTGATTTTTTTCAGAAATAGGTTGCCAGGCCTTTCTTCTGAGGAGGCTCTAGGTTGACTCAAACCTCCAGCTTTTCCGTTAGCAGCTGAGCACATTAACTGTGTGCACCACCCAGGAACTCCAGTTTATACTTAGAGAAAGTAAATTTCTTTTAATGTTACTCTAAGTCAAACGTTCCTAGGAAGTTAAATCTGCAAAACAACAACATATATTGTACATTGATAGAGAAATTAGTTTTTGGATTATCTACCTCTTCCAAACGATTTGTAGTATGAATTACTCTCCCTCACGACCAGGTAATTGAGGACTGGCTGTAAGTAATCCTTATCTGGTGACATCATAATTGCATCCCATGACATGAAGGCCATCTCCTTGACAGTCTGCCTTTAGACTGGGAGGTGGTACGAAAGCTAGGTGGCTGCACTGCCCCCCACCTGGGGCTGGCAAAGGCACCCAGCACCCCTTTGGTCCTTCTTCACCCCTAGGTTGAAAGATCTGTTCTACCGCTCCAGCAACCTACAGTACTTCAAGCGGCTCATCCAGATCCCTCAACTGCCTGAGGTAAGCATGCCCCAGCCATACCCCTGCGAGCTGCTGAGTCCCTGAGTACTCCTAAGAGGCTAGTGGAGCCTGGCAGGTGAGCATGGGAGATTGGCATGTTTGAGGATATGTCTCCCCTCTTCAGAATCCACCCAACTTTCTGCGAGCCTCAGCCCTGTCAGAGCACATAAGCCCTGTGGTGGTAATCCCAGCTGAGGCCTCGTCCCCGGACAGTGAGCCTGTCTTAGAGAAGGATGACCTCATGGACATGGATGCCTCCCAGCAGGTGAGGACCACTTGAGAGAGAAACTTGGCCCTTCCTTTTCCCCCAAGTGCAAGTCTCAAGAATGAGACAGGCTCCTTGGCTCTAACTCTATAAACAGCCACCTATCAGGTCTTACCCAGGTTCTGTCAGAAGGATCAAAGAATTGTTCAGCCACCTCCCAATCTGAGCATGGAACACGCCTGACTTGTGTTCCCTAGGAACCATCATAAGTGGGTTGGAACCAGGTTCCAAAAGGGTCCATCCTGACATGTCCTGCATTTAACCCACAAAGAAGTCTCTGGATCTCTAACTTTGTTCTCAATCCCTTCTGGTCACCACAGAATTTATTTGACAACAAGTTTGACGACATTTTTGGCAGCTCATTCAGCAGCGATCCCTTCATTTTCAACAGTCAAAATGGTGTGAACAAGGATGAGAAGTGAGTCCAAGTTGGGTTTAGACAGATGGTATAGAAACTAAATTAAACCGTGATCTGACTAGCAACACCTACCCGAGAGTAGTTTGTAACGTTGCTGGTGCTTCTTAGATATTTTAGAGGTAAAGAGTGTCTTCACCCTCAGTGTTGGTCACTTTAATCCCAGAAGAAAATCAAATGATGCGAACTGTGGACCCGTGGGTATTAGATGAATATCTGGTAACACTGAAGTCCTTAGAGTGTAATTTATGGAGTTTCAAAAAATTGTCCCTTTGCCAGCTCACAGTTAAAGGAGAGGGGTAGAAGCACGGTGCAGGCAAACTTGTTCTTCTATTCCCAGGGATCACTTAATTGAGCAACTGTACAGAGAGATCAGTGGGCTGAAGGCACAGCTGGAAAACGTGAAGACTGAGGTATGGGCTGGGATCTGATCTGCCTTTGTGCTTCATCATAGCATGATAGATTTTAATGGAAAATCCACTTCACTTAAGTATTTGTTGGACCACATCTTAAGGAGGGTTTATTAGTAGACTTGCCAAAGCCAGAAGAACCTGCTCTTCCTGTGGTCTCAATTACAGTGCTTTCCATTATATTTGCCTTTAGCGCAGCATTTAAGCTAGGCTCTAGGGTCACTGTGATACTTAGAGAAAACAGTGATCACCACCTGGCTGTGTAGCTGTGGTGAGAAAGACCACTTCCCGGCGAGAGGAAGAGTTTGGTATGTAACTCTGGTGGCTGTTTACAGTGTCTGGTGCTGTATATGACTGCCTCTCAGACCCATAGCCAGTCAGATGACTTACGGGGACAGGCAGAGCATCTGCTCCTTCCTCATTCCAGCTCCCCATTGCTGCTACTGGGCCACCCTGTGACTGGAATTCTCCTGCCTTCCCCTGTCTTGCCTGTCATCCCATCATATCTGTCTCGACCTCTCACCAGCGGTTTGGGTTCATACTCATAATGACCAGAACGCTGGCTCGTTAGGAAAACCTAGGCATTTACTTGGTCAAAGCTGGAAACCTGGTGAGACATGCTTCTCCTGGCCCAGCACACCCAACCCCGTCCATGGCAGTATGGTGACTGGACTTGTGACCCCAGTGCCTCCCACAGAGCCAGCGGGCTGTGCTGCAGCTGAAGGGCCGCATCAGTGAGCTAGAAGCCGAGCTGGCTGAGCAGCAGCACTTGCGGCAGCAGGCAGCTGATGACAGTGAATTCCTCCGGGCGGAACTAGATGATCTCAAGAAGAAGCGAGAAGACACAGAGAAGGCTCAGCGGAGCTTGACAGAGATAGAAAGTGAGTGGTGGGGGTGGGGTGGAGGCCGGGGAGTGCAGAGTCTCGCTTAGACTCAGGATTAAGGATGAAGGTTGGGCAGCAGAGCCCAGGCCTTGCATCCTTCTAGAGGAGCTGTCAGGAATGCCAACTCTTGTCATGAGTCAGAAGGGCAGATTGTCATCAGTCCACCAGGTATAGAGCTCTGAGACGTGGAGTCGGGAATATAGGAGATGGTGAGGAGAACCTTCCCTGGGAGTGTATATCTGAAGAGAGGGAGACAGGATAGATAGCCTAAGAAAAAAATTCACATAAAAGCCCAAAACATTCAAAAAGTAAATGCTGAGGAGGCATGAATCAGTGGAACAGTTTCCGTCAGGTGAATTTTTTTTAAACAAAGAGGACTTCCCAGAGGAGTTTATTTAAGTAGGGTTTTGAGGGAGAGAAAGGAGGAGGACATTCTAGGGGCCCTGGCTTATTGGAAGGACGGCAAGGTTTCCAGCCAGGGTAGACTCCTTACCTTGGTCCTTGACAATACAGGGAAAGCCCAAGCCAATGAACAGCGGTATAGCAAGCTAAAGGAGAAGTACAGCGAGCTGGTTCAGAGCCATGCTGATCTGCTGCGGAAGGTAGGACCCTCAGCCCCCTCTGGCCATCCTGCAGACCCCACAGCACAAGGGGGACAGCAGCTCCAGCCTTGTGGCTTCTCCAGATCCAGTGCCCCATCAGTTTCTAGTGGGCTGCCGCCATTTCTTGGGAACCACAGCGTTTCAGGCTCCCTTGCCTCCTGTATCTTGAGCTTCATCCTAGATACCAGCCCTACTTAGATTATCTGCCACCTTTATTAGTTTTGTATAACACCTGAGAGTTGAGTATCTGAGGATGATAGCTTTACTCTCACTTCCCTCTGGGCAGGAAACTGATTCCTGTGTCCAGCTCTAGGGCACTCACGGTCTGAATGTCATCGTTTGTTCTGGAAGGACGATGTCCTTTAAGCCTGAGATAAGCCCGTTCAAGACATTGTTCTTCCCTTACAGAATGCAGAGGTGACCAAACAGGTATCAGTGGCAAGACAAGCACAAGTGGATTTGGAAAGAGAGAAAAAAGAGCTGGAGGATTCCTTCCAGCGTGTAAGTGAGCAAGCCCAGTGGAAGGTGAGTGGAGGGAGACATGCAACAGGAAGTGGTTGAGGGGGTCTCTCCGAGTTAGAGGCAGGCCTTGAGCACTGCACAGATCAAAAGACTTTGTCTTCTGTCTGTCCACAGGCAGTTCTGTGGATTAGTCCATGCTATCCAGCGCTCTTGTGCCGTGGGAGGCCATATGTATACCATACAGGACATGGTTACCAATGGCATACATGGGTTAGGGGCATGAAGTAATGAACAGACCCAGGTTGAGTGGGGTTAATCAGCAAAGGCTTTCTGACCTGCAGACAGGAGAATACCCACTGTGTTGGGAGGATGCACAGCCAGACAGAGGCTGAGAGGATGAGGCTTAGTGAGAGATGTCAGATGGGTGAAGCCTTGGAGTTAGAGTGGTGGCTTTCACACTTCTGGCTGTAACCCAAAGTAAAAAATACATCTAGTGGAAATAAGGACTCCCTGGCTGCTAACTGAAAGGTTGGTTGGAGGTTCAAGTCCACCCAGACACACCTTGAAAGAAAGGCCTGGTGATCTACTTCTGAAAAATCACCCATTGAAAACCCTATGGAGCACAGTTCTCTGACATCCATGGGGTCATCGTCAGTCAAAACTGACTCGATGGCAACTGGGGAATGGAAATCAAGGCTTCACCGTGAATACTTATCCTTAATATGTGAAGGCACTTGGATATTTCTTGCTTTACTTATTTCATTTTGTTAAAATGCTAGTTTTGAATTCTTACAAATGAATCACAGTCCACTCTTTGGAAAACACCACTTAGCAAAGAAATCAAAGAAAGGGAATCATTTCAAGATGTGTCATTCAACAATATACCAGATGCTGGTCTACCTGGATTGGAGACCCTGTTCTACTTTAATTAGTGCTATAGGCTCAAGCATAACATTTGGGAAATGTCCCCAAATTCCTCCTTTGACATTCCCCTTAGGCAGAAGTAAAATTTTGGTATACTCTGGGGTCCCACCTCTTTTTGTTGAAATACAGTGTACATACAATAGAGTGCACCAATCTTTCATTTATACCTTGAGGAATTCGTGTATTTGGTTATGCCTTGCAACCACCACCCAGACCAGAGTCATCCTGCTTTTCTTCTATTTCAGACTCAAGAACAGACGGAGGTTCTAGAGAGCTTGAAGCAAGAACTTGCCACCAACAAACAGGAACTCCATGTCCTCCAAGGCAGCCTGGAAACTTCTGCCCAGGTAATTGGGCGCCTCTCTCTTCCTTCCGTCGCTCTTTTCCCTCTTGCTTCAGTATTGCTAGTGCCTAGCATCCAGCCAAGCTGGTCCCATCCATAGTCAGTGTGTACTCAGGGACTGAAAGTAGCAGGTTAACGAGATGTCACCTCCTGTTGCTTGTGGCCAAGTGGTGGGTCACCTCTGAGAAGGGGACCGTTGAATTCTCCCGGCGTTCCCTCTTTTCTCTTGTGCTTGCCACTGCAGTCCGAAGCAAAATGGGCCGCCCAGATCACTGAACTGGAGAAGGAACGGGACAGCCTGATGAGTGCCGCAGCATGTCGAGATGAGGAATTATCTGTTCTTCGGGAGCAGCTGGAACACGCCCAGCTCAAACTGTCCAGCACACAGGTGAGTGATGGGGACCCACTTGGACTGACATGGCCCTGACCCACTGATGGGCCATGGGCCTCAGGTTGTGGGTGGAGGTAGAGAGGCTGTGAAAGGGGCTGAGGGGCTTTGGCCTGATTGCAAAGGCATCTGGAGGCAGAGTTCCTAATGCCAGCATGCCCTGTGTTACCGACAGAGCAGGGAAGGGAAAGCAGAGCTCTCTTTCTTGTAAGAAGCCCGCTCTCAGAAAGGGATGCACTTGGGTTGCAATGATCCATCCCCATAGCCTCCTTGTGGTCAGTGTCACCCACCTGTGGAGAAAATTAAAGGATTTTTCTCTGTGTCAAGGTAACTGGATTGGACCTCATTCAGACCCACTTGAGCTAAGATGCCAGGAATCCCAGCTGTGTCACAGGTGGATGCAGCTCAAGGCTCAGTGGACGTGTATGGCTGACTCTCATCTCCCTGGACCTTCCTAGGAATCTGTGGAACAACTGGTGAAGGACCAACGGAAGGTGCTTCTAACTGAGTCCAGGATGGCTGCGGAGAGGGTGGTACGAGAGGCCCTGAGCCAGCTTGAGGAGCCCACTCTCATCAGCTGTGCCGGATCTGCAGGTATCCTTCCAGCATCCCCCTGTCAGCTGGTGAATCCTTACAGCTTGAGTTGGTGCCAAATCCCGTGTGACACTTAGCTCGGTGGTTCTCAGTCTGGCTATATGTTAGAATTATCTGGAGAACATTTAAAAATACAGATGTCCAGGCCCCACCCTCACTCAGTTAAACCAGAATCTTGTAGGAGAGGATCTGGGCAGCAGTAGTTTCCAGAACCCTGCCAGGTGTGATTTGTTAGCAGGTGTGATAACTACAGCTTTAGTCAGTGGGTCACACTGATGAAAGCAGAGCTCTGGTAAAATTGTGAAGGCACAGAGGAAGAGGAGCAGATGGCCCAGTGAGCTTTAAGTCCAGCCAGGGAGACATCATAAAGCACAGAGTGGCAGACACAAAAATCCCAGCAGCACAGCCACAGGTATCAGCAGGGACCCACACAGCGTGTACAGGAGCCCTTAGGACATGCGGGTGGAGCAGCAATCAGGTCAGAGAGACTGCTGGAGGAGAGCAGGTGGAACAGCATCCTCTGGTCACAGGGTTTGCACAGTCCTGGACATAACGATAAAAACATCTCATGACAGCTCATTTTCAGAGGGGATGCGTTGGCCAAGTAATGAGAGGTCCCATTGACAGATGAAGCAAGAGCGAGGGAACAGCTGAAGTTGATTTTTTATTATCAAATAAAAAGGTCCCAGTTTATGAAGTATACAGCAAGGACTATTTAGCTTACTCAGCTGGGGACCCATCAGTAAAGAAACACAACAGTTGCAAATGAGGGCGCACACTGAGCACCTACTTCACTGAGGAAATGCCAGGACACAGCGTAGTTGTGGGTAAATTTGGAGAAAGAGATGTTATGAACTGGGCTTTGAAGGAAGAAATAGGGAAAGTGGGCAATAATGATAAAACAGGTAACATTTATTGAGCACTTACTGTGTGCCAGAGTCCCACGGTGGTACAAATGGTTACGTGCGGGGCTACTAACAAAAAAGTTGGCAATTTGATCTGACCCAGAGGCACCTCAGAGGCAAGGCCTGGCAATCTTCTTCCGAAAAGTCACAGCCATGAAAATCCTATGGAGCACAGTTCTACTCTGAAACACGTGGGGTCACCACGAGTCAGCACTGACTCGACGGCAATGGGTTTGGATTTTTTTGGGTACTGAGTGCCGGGCACTATTCTAAGTGCTTTACATGCCTTGCCCCGGCTAATCCTCATAGTGACTCCATGAGGTAGCACTGTTATTCCCATTTTTTCAGGTGAGGAAGCAGGTACAGACAGCCTGGGATCACACCACTAGTAATGGCAGCGCCAGGAGTCACACCTAGGCAGTGTGCCTCAGGAGCCCATACTCTGAGCTCTCCTGCTCTGCACAGTCCCACAGCCCTATGTACAGATGCATGGGAGGCACAGAGACCATGATGTGTGCAGAACATGATCATGAATTAGCCTGCTAGAGCCAAGGGTCTAGGCTCAAGAGTAATTAAAGTCAAAGGGCTGTGAAAGACTCAACAGGAAAGTTTTTGCTGGGCAGTGATGAGAAAGGAAAGGAGAGGCGGAATCTGGGCTAGGGATGCGGTCGCCCTATTTCTTGACTAAGGGACCAAATAGGCTCAGAAGCGTAGCTTTGGATGTTCCAACAAGAGATCGCTTACATCACATCAATACCTGTGTAGCCAGCAGTCTCTGCTCTCTTACCCATCTTAGGGCAACTCCTGCGGGGCCAGGGTCACTCACTAGGTAGGCTCGTCCATCAGGTGGCTTAACTAGTGAGGATGCAGACAGCTCTGAGAACTCATCCTCTGACTTAGTCTCTTGTCTTCCCTTTCACAGACCACCTTCTCTCCAGGATCAAGTCCGTTTCCAGCTGTATTGAGCAGCTAGAAAAAAGCTGGAGCCAGTATCTGGCCTTCCCAGAAGGTGAGAAGGGAAAGTAGGGTCTGCATTAGTGACGGCTGGGCAAGGTCAGAAAGGCTGGAATGTGGAAAGAGTGGCAGGTTCCTGTGATACCCCTCAACCAGGACTGAGAAACTTTCCTTTCAACTCCTGGCAGATATCAGTGGGCTCCTCCGTTCAGTAACCCTCCTTGCCCACTTGACTGGTGACACCATTCTTCACGGTAGTGCTACCTGCCTTCGAGCCCCACCAGAGCCGGCTGACTGTGAGTACCTGGGCGTGAGGGCCCATTTATGAAAGCAGGGGGAGCAGAGGGCCTTAAAGTCTGTCACCTTGCATCTGCAGCACTGGCCGAGACCTGTAAGCAATATGGCAGGGAAACGCTCATCTACCTGGCTTCCCTGGAAGAAGACGAAAGCCTTGGGAAGGCCGACAACACAGCCCTAAGGAGCTGCCTCAGCAAGATGGCGGCTATCGGCGAGGTATTGTTATTGAGGAAGGTTATGATTGTTCTTGGGTGTGAGTGCCAGTGATTTGCCAGAGAATTAGTGATTTTCTAAGCCAGTTCTTTTTGCACTTAAAACTTGATTCTAGAAAATAAGAGTTTAAAGCTGGAAAACCTGACCACCTGAAGGACTTCCCAGGTTTAATTAATTCAGTGGCTATTAACTGAGAATCTGCTGTGTGTGGTCATCACAATACTAAACCCACTGAGTCAATTCTGACTCATGACGACCCTATAGGACAGAGTAGAACTGCCCCGTAGGGTTTCCAAGGCTATAATCTTTATGGAAGCAGACTGCCACATCTTTCTCCTGTGGAGCAGCTGGTGGGTTTGAACCGCTGACCTTTCAGTTAGCAGCTGAGCCTTTAACCACTGAACTACCAGGGCTCCCTCATCACTATACTAAAAACCAAACCAAACCCGTTGCCATCGAGTTGGTCTCGACTCATAGCGACCCTATAGGACAGAGTAGAACTGCCCCATAGGGTTTCCAAGGAGGAGCTGGTAGATTCGAACTGCCGACCTTTTGGTTAGCATCCAAGCTCTTAACCACTGGGCACCGGGGCTCCATATCACTATACTAGGCAACACCAAGGAGGAATAAGCACAGTTTCCTGGTCTTCACAGACTTTTATCTGGTTGGGAAGGTAACACCTAAAATGGAGATAACTGTTTATTCATTTATTCAATAAAGATATAGTGAATGTGTCCTATATGCCAGGAATTGTGTTAGGTATAGTAATATAGGGACAAATAAGACATGGTCTCTATGGAAAGAAAATCAACCATTTCTTCTACAGTGTGATGAGAACTGCAGTAGAAATCTACTTTAAGAGTACAGTGCAAGGCGGCATTTAATTAATTCTAAAAATGTGTGGCAGTAGTAATGCAAGGAAGGGATCAGGGCCAGAGTTCAGGTCCTCATCATCTCTCATTTGGACTCTTAAAACAGCCTTCTGATTATTTTCTCTGTGTCTGGCCTCTTTGCTCTACTCTTTTCTAAAAACAGATCTGATTATGATACCTCTCATTTGATAACAAAAATCAAGTTATGTAGCTTTGACATACAAGGACCTTCTCAGTCTGGCCCTTATCTACCTTTCTGGGGCCCACTGCCCTCACCTTAGAGTGTTGGTAGGATGCACTGTAATGTACTGGCTGACATGACTGTTTCCCCTGTCAGACGAGCCCCTCAAGGATAGAAACCACATCTTATTCATGCTGTATTCCTGGTCACTGGCAGAACTACCTGGCAGGTGATAAACACTCAGCAAGTGTTTGATAAATTGAATAGGCACATGGAGAGAGCAGAAAAAGATAAAAAGGTGGATCTGATAGGAAGGTACAAGGGGAGAAATGGACATTGAGGTTTTGGAGAACTTGGATGTCTAGATGAAGAAAGATGATGGATAATGGGAAATCAAAAATTTTGTTCTTAATAATAGTGACATTTTAGTAGTATTAAACCGGGGGTGGTGGCCTAGACAGCATTACCACAGTCTGCTTTCGTTAGAGAAAGAACATCTTTCTCACTGTATTAGGTAAACTGAGAAGTCAGTATTTGATTCAAAGTATATAAGATACAATGAAGAGATAAAAACATAAGTTAATGAAAACAAAGCCCTTTCCACTGATAAGAATACAAGATGTGGCAGAAAGACCATGAGCAGGCTTTCTTTCTGCCAGTAGGGCTGACGAGATATTCAGAGAAGTCTTTCCAGCACAGGAGCTTTATAATGATGGATGCAATTTGGAAAAGAGATCTTCTTAATTGAATGGATAAAAACTAAGGAAATCGTAGAATCGGAAACCAAAAGGATGCTAGAGCCAGGGTTTGTCCTGTGGGAGGGGGTCTGCCCATCTCTGGTGGCCTAGAGCTCAGATTTTATGGGCCACACATACAGAGGAGAATAAGAAACAAAACCTAGGGCCGAGTAGGATAGAAGAGACCTTCCCTGCCAAGAGAGGAGCCCCAGAGGATTACAGCTGAATCGAATGCATGGAGAAAAGCCTGCCCTCCAAAAACCAGTTGCCATTGAGTCTGTTCTGACACATGGCAACCCTACATGTGCAGAGTAGAGCTGCTCCATAGGGTTTTCAAGGCTGTGAACTTTTGGAAGCAGATCACCATGCCTCTCTTCTGAGGCACCTCTAGGTGGATTTGAAGTGGATGGGTTCAAACCACCAGCCTTTTGGTTAGTAGTTAAGTGCTTAACCGTTTGCACCACCCAGGGACTCCTCTGCCCTACAAGGGGAGACCTTATTTCAAACTTAGTTCTGGGAAGAGGAGAAGAAAACACAGCTCCCTAGAGAATTCCTAACCACAAGCCACCTTTACATGGGTTCAGGACCGAAATCTCATAACTACCCTGTCTGGCATGAAAATCCCAAATTGAAAATTAAATGTAAAGTAGTCAGGTTGTGGTGTCAGGTATCTGGCAGAAACAGATCCAAATTGTCTTTGAACCTAGGCCTCAAAAAGTTTTTAAAGATAAAGTCCCAAGGAATATAAGTCACAATAAATATGTTTGATATGTTTAAAGAATTAATAAAAGGTATTAAAAGTATAACAGAGGAGTAAGATATTTTCAAAAGTAACCAGATCTAATCAAAAAAGAACCATATAGAACTTTTAGAAATGAAAAATATAATCACTGAAAGTAATAACTGTATACAGGTTTAACAGCAGATTAAAGCAAAGCTGAAGAAAGAATTAGTGAACTGGATGATATAGTTGAAGGAATTGCACAGAACGTGACACAGATTTTATAAGATGAATCAGAGGTTAAGAGACAAGGAGGAATAGAAGATCTAATCCGTTCCAGAAGAAGATAATAGACCATGTCCCTTTTTTTTTCTTCCTCTAAATAATGTTTACTTTTGCATGTTTTGCAGATGGAATCATTTTGTATGTATTCTTCTAACAACTTGCTTTTTCAGTCAGCATTCTGTTTATGAGATTTCACCCACATTGATACATTTTCACTGCTCTGTAGTATTCCATTGTGTGAATATATCATAATTTATAGCTGTTCTCTTGTTAATAGACATTGGAGTTATTTCCATTTTAGAGCTATTGTGAATGTGCAATGATGATCATTCTTATGTGTGTCTCCCGATGTATATGTGCAAGAGTTTCTCTGGGGTGTATACCTAGTTATAGAATTACTGGGTTATAGGATTAATCTCACATGTAGAATGTTGAGTGAAAAAGCAAGTCATAGAAAAAGACATACAGTATGATTCCCTTTATATAAAAACCAAAACATGCAAACAAGATTTTGTTTAAGGATGCATCCATATGCTGTTTTTAAAAAATATTAAGACATGAAAACCACTCTCCTGAAATCTATGTTTATCTTGGAGTGATGAGTCGGGAGGATACAAAGGGGATTTCAAAGGTACGGATGATGTTTCTTTAAAGTTAGGTGGTGGATAACATGGATCTTTATTCTCATTCTTTAAACTAGTCATATGTATTTTATACTCTTGTATGTATAATATGTAACATTTTAAAAGTCATGGACTTTGCAATCAGACAGGCCTGAGTTCAAATCCCTCCTTTGCCTTTTATTAGTTGTCTAACTGTGATCAAGACATTTTATCTCTCTGAGCCTTGGCTTCCGTCTATAAAATAGGAAGAGTAACTGCCTCATATGATTGCTGTTGAAACAAAGTTAAATAAGGGACAGACCGTCTGGTTGGGAGACATCATACATATTTGTAAGAGTTGTTAAAATACCTCCCAAGCAGCAAATACAGTTGACACTGTCAACTGCTGTGTGGTCAGGGCCTGAGTAGCTGCAGCTAAATAAGCTTATGGGGTTAGGTAGGAATGGCTTTTTAGAAGGAGGTGGATTCTAACTGAGGTTCCAGAGTGAACATTGTAGAGACTACCAGATGAGGTCTGCGAATGACATCCCTCCATGGCCTGCAGAAGTGTTACATGGTGGGGGCCCTCCTACCTTCTGCCACCCTGTAAAGGTTGTAAGTCGGCCAAGGAAGAATATAGAGGTCCAAGGGTCATGTCACACTTTTTATAGGAGCTCTTACCCAGAGGCCTGGATATCAGACAGGAGGAGCTGGGGGACCTGGTGGACAAGGAGATGGCCGCCACTTCTGCTGCTATTGAAACCGCTACAGCCAGAATTGAGGTATGGGGCTTGCTGCAGGGCCTCCTCAGCTGACGCCGTTACAGCCAGAATTGAGGTATGGGGCTTGCTGCAGGGCCTCCTCAGCTGACGCCATTGCAGCAGCCCTTTGGTATCATTGCCCATTAAAAGTATCTCAGTCATTCACTAAGGCTACAGAGGTCCCCACAGAACAAAGCAAAGCCCAAACTCACTGGATTCTCTGAGAGAGAGAAAATGAGGAGGTCCTCACTGAAGGAAGGTAAGCAGTTTCCTTAAGAGTAAGATGCTTTGGTGTCAGACTATCCGAGGTTCGAGTTCTAGATTCTAGTTGTATAACTTCCAGTAAGTTACATTAACCTTGCTAAGATTCAGATTTCCTTTGTAAATGATGGCGATAATAATAGTACTTACCTCATAGGGATGTTGTAAGAGTTAAATGAGATAATGCACATTTATCTCAGGACTATGCGCTCAATTAATCAGTGGTACTCCTAATCAGTGGTAACAGTTGTCTTGGGAAAAGCTGAGCGGGACACCACTTGAAAGGTCATATATCACTCCTTTACTGGAAGACTTAAGCTGCCCGCCTTGGTATGAGCACCTGCCTCTAAGGCCCTCGCTGATGACAGAGCCAGCCTGCTGTAACTGAATTCTGCCCAACTAGAGCAGAGGTCTGGATTCTTTTCCTGACTCTCTCGAGGACTTGGATGAGTACTTCTAGATTGAGGTTTCTCAGCTACCACAGGTTGCTGGGCTCAGTGTGGAGTACATCATGGTTTCTCAGTACCCGTGCCGTATTTCGAAACCATGCTTCTTTTTAACAGGAGATGCTCAGCAAATCACGAGCAGGAGACACAGGAGTCAAATTGGAGGTGAACGAAAGGTCAGTCTGAGTAACATGGTAGCAACTAGGTGGCCAACAGAGGTCTTCTTGCATTGGATTATACTTACATACCCGTTAGGGAATTAGAACCAAACGGTAGCAGCCACAGGGATGGCCTGAGTCTATATAATTGTCAACAGCAGTATTAATGATGGAAATAATATTGCTACTGCATTATAAGGATAAAGAAACCCCAAGAGTTATCACTTACATAGTCCTTATGAAGAAGATCCACAGTCAAGTCTTCTATTCCTTCAGGGCTTTACCCTCAGAGCATTCCAGCAATTCCAGCTCCTTCCCTGCCTCCCTTTCCCGTTCCAAGTTTGCCTGTGTTTAAGGGTGAAAAAGATCAGAAGTCTTTATTGCTGGTGGTCTCTCTGCCCCTGGCCTTTCTTTTGCAGGATCCTCGGTTCCTGCACCAGCCTGATGCAAGCTATCCAGGTCCTGATTGTGGCCTCCAAGGACCTCCAGAGAGAGATTGTGGAAAGTGGCAGGGTAAGTGTCTGCGTTTCCCAGTGCCGCTGTCACACAAATACCACAAGTGGGTGGCCTTAAGAACAGAAATTTATTTTCTCACAGTCTGGAGGCTAAAAGCCTAAATCAGGGTCTTGGCCGTGTGGATTCCTTCTCGGTAGCCCCTTGGTTCCTTAGTGATCCTCGCGTGGCGTCTGTCCTCCCCTCTGTATCCTTGCTTGCTGTGTCTGTGTTGTTGTTAGTTGCTGTTTAGTCGATTCTGACTCATGGCAACCCCGTGTGTGCAGAGTAGAACTGCTCCACAGGGTTTTCAAGACTGCGGCCTTTTGGAAGCAGATTGCCAGGCCTGTCTTCTGAGGCGCCTCTGGATGGGTTCAAACTGCCAACCTTTTGACTAGTAGTCAGCACTTAACCACGCAGGGACTCCTCTCTGTGTCCGTGCTGCTCTTCATATACTAAGAAGTGATTAGGTTTAGGATCTACCCTGCACTGGCATGACCTCAGCTGATGGAATATATTACAGTAGATTGCATTATGGAAGGTGATTGCATTACATTAGATGACATCTATAGGTATAGGGATTATCATTCCAACACATATTTTGGAGGGACACATTTCAAACCATTACAGTAAGCATGGGTGCGGGCCTGCAGACAAGGAGAACAGAAATCAGTTATAGATTCCCCGTTCACTGAGTGGCTAAGTCTACTTGATATGGCTCATCCAAATTCAGTGAAATCTGGTTATGCTGCCATCACATCCTGTGTGTCTGTCTGAGAGACGAGCTGCCACTCCAGTGGATGTTAGTAGGTGCCATGGCACTACCACATCCCTAGAGAGCAGCCAGCTGTAGACTCACTTCCCCAGGGCAGACACTGATGGCACCTCCTCTGGAGCCCCACTTACAGTGCTAGTCTGGCCCTCTGAAGAATAAGTGGCAACTTTAGAAAACTGGGCAAATCAGTAGTACAAATCTGGCACCGTCCTCTGCTATGGAACGTTCCCAGCAGGCTCTGTTATGTCCCTTGCCACCAGCAGTCACCTCACAGCTATTCATAGACAGACTCTTGTCAGCATCGTCACTTCAGTGTCTCACTCCTTTGCCGGCGCTGCTGTTTGTTCCTCACAAGTCTGTCTGCAGCTGCAGCTCAGGAGACAGAGGTCCTGGGAGGGGCTCTGAGCCAGAAAACAATTCTGTAAACAGAGAAGCCATATTCACTTTGGTGATGCTTTTTATTAGTCTGAGAGGTGATGTTTTCTATCCCCAAAATAGAAAAGGGAACTAAGCAAGGCATACCTGCAGACTCTCAGATGATCAGACACTTTCAAAGCATAAAGCCTATTTTAAATCCAAGTGGAAATAATTTTTAAAAAGTATTCACTGTGTACTCTCCTCTTTTGGCAAATCAGAGAGAGTGGCTAGACTCCCTCCAGATCATAAGTTATCCATATATTTTTGTCCCTTATATATACAATATAGAAATGTTATAATAGAAATGCTATGGGCTTTAAAGGCAGAAAAACCTAGTATTTATGTCCATTTATTTCCTGCATGACCTTGGGAAAAGTATTTTGCCTCTGAATTTCTTTTTCTCATCCAATAGATGGGAATAATAATGCTTCCCTCTCAGGGTTACTGTGAAGACTATATGAGATAATGTGTGTAAGAGCACCTGGTACACAGTAGGCACTCAATAAAGGCAGCTATGATTATTTTTCACTTCTCTAGGGTACAGCATCCCCTAAAGAGTTTTATGCCAAGAACTCTCGATGGACAGAAGGACTCATCTCTGCCTCCAAAGCTGTAGGCTGGGGAGCCACCGTCATGGTGTAAGTGTCTGTCAGTCCCGGGGCTCCTCACCCCATCCCCTTCCATTGGTCCACCCAGAGACTAGCTGAGGGAAAAAAATCTGCCCCCTTGAAATGAACTGTTGATCAAGGAAGTGAATAGACTAAAAGTTTGCAAAGGAGCCTGGGTCTCCTGGGGCCATGGGAGCAGGGCTGGCATGCATCCTTCCTGTCTAGCCAGTGTGATAGGAGTGAGCTAGAGGAGGGAGTAGAGGGCCTGCAGCTGTCAGTAACACAGTCCATCTTATCCTCTCCTGACTCTCAGGGATGCCGCTGACCTGGTGGTACAAGGCAGAGGGAAATTCGAGGAGCTCATGGTGTGTTCCCATGAAATTGCTGCTAGCACAGCTCAGCTTGTGGCTGCATCCAAGGTAGGACCACCTGGGAATCCCGAGGACACTGTCAGACCTGGCTAGATTAGAGAATACTAGTACTGTGAAGCTGATCCCCAAAACAGATGATTTCTCTAGGGTCCAGGGAGGTTGGATCCCAGATAAAAATTCCACCTCTCAAGGGTCCCACACTTAACAAAAAAAAAAAAACAAAAAAAAAACCCATTGCCATCGAATCAATTCCAATTTATAGCAGCCCTACAGGACAGAGGAGAACTGCCTTATTGGGTTTCCAAGGCTGTAAATCTTTACAGAAGGAGACTGCCAGGTCTTTCTCCCGCAGAGTGGCTGGTGGATTTGAACCACCAACCTTTTGGTTAGCAGCTGAGAACTTAATGCCTGTGCCACCAGGGCTCCTGTCCCACACTGCTCTCCTCTAAAAGCCTTTCATCTGTCACCAAGGAGCCCCTCTGCCCACCTCACCCCATGAGCTCCTCTTGGCTCCTCTCACTTTTGTTGGAAGCCACCTTTGAGGGTCCCAGCCATACCAACTTCTGATTAGCAATCACAGCACTCAAGGAGAGCTCAAGTAAGAATATGTCCGCACAATAAACAGATTATCTGGCTCGGCTGCAAGGTTCCACAACCAATATCTGCCTCTTCAAGAGTCTCCAAGTTTGAACAAATGCCCCAGCTAATCTAATGCAATGGTCGTAACCCAGATCCTCTCGGGGAGTCTTACAGTACTGCAGTGAGTATTCTTTTATCATACTTATTGCTGTTCCAAATTAGGCTTTCACAACTGGAACAGTTTATCAGAATCAGTGATGAAATATGCACACCTGTGTTCATTGCAGCATTATTCACAATAGCAAGAAAATGGAGAGAGCCTGAGTGCTCTTCAGTGGATGAATTGATAAGCAAAATATGGTACATACATACAGTGGAATACTATGCAACCATAAAGAACAGTGATGAGTCTGTGAAACATATAACATGGATGGATCTGGAGGACATAATGGAGTTAAATAAGTCAATCACATAAGGACAAATATTGTATGATCCCACTTTTATAAGAAGACAAGAATATAGAGAGAGAGAGACCAATGTTTATTGGTGATTACCAGGGATAAGTGAGGGAGGAGGGGAATTCACTCTCTAGATCGTAGATGCTTGTTATATTTGGTGATGGGAAAAGTAACACCAAATGTGAGTGTAGTGAGCACAGCTTGACCAAAGTAAATGATGCCACTAACTGCACAAGAGAAAAGGATGTTTGTGTTGAAGAATATGACGTATATGATCTGGCAACAACACCAACAATAACCAACATTTGAGTGTATACTCACATATGTAGGTGTATAGACATATATGTGTACGGGTAGGTACAGGTGAGCGCATATGTTTGCATAAATAGAAGTATCTATATGTACATGTACCTACAGATAATGTGTGTGCACACGAATATATTCACAGAGGACACAGTTACAGATACTTCTCAGACATAAACACCTTGCAAGATTGGTTTTCTGGGTTTGAAGGCTTCGTCTCATCAGACAGCTCAGTCAATTGGCATAATAAAAAAAAAACAAACCCGTTGCCATTGAGTTGATTCCGACTCATAGCGACCCTATAGAACAGAGTAGAACTGCCCCATACGGTTTCCAGGAAGTGCCCGGTGGATTCAAACTGCCAACCTTTTGGTTAGCAGCTGTAGCTCCAAACCACTACACCACCAGGATTTCCAATTGGCATAATATAGTTCACAAAGTTCATGTTCTGTATCATAGTGAGGTGAGTAGTGTCTGGGGTCTTAAAAGTTTGCGAGCAGCCATCTAAGATACAACTATTGGTCTCTACTCGTAAGGAGCAAAAAAGAAAGAAGGAAACCAAAATCTCAGAGAAGAAACTAGTCTACAGGGCTAATAGCCTACACAAGTCACAGCCTCATCTACCTTGAGACCAGAAGAACTAGATGGTGCCTGGCTACCACTACTTACCGTTCTGATCAGGGATACAATAGATGGGAAAAAAATGTGGAACAGAACTCAAATTCTTAAAAAGTCCAGACTTACTGGACCAGTTGAGACTAGAGGACTTCCTGAGATACTCTTTAAACCTTGAACCAAAACCATCCCCTGAGGTCACCTTTTAGTGAAACAACAGATTGGCACACAAAATAAAGGATATTATACGTAAGTACGGGGCTCCATTAAAAAAATGTCCGTATGAGACCAAAAGGTCAACAGTTACTCTAAAGCAAAGATGAGAAGGTAAGGAAGCAGGGAAACCAGAGTACTGGAAATGGAACAACAACGCAATTAAAGAAAATGTTGACACATTGTGACAAATGTAACTAATGTCACTGAACAATTTGTAAGAAACTGTCAAATGGAACCTAATTTGCTGTGCAAACTTTCACCAAAAACACAATAAAATATTTTAAAAAAGAATCAGTGATGAAGCTAGAGTTTGGGGCCACCAAGCAAATAAAGCCAGGAATAGTTTTATTATTAAGTGACATGCCAAGGGTGACCATGTAGGCAGCAATCTTTGAGAAGTTGACTGGTGACAGTGAACCACACAGATTTGTCAGGAGCCATCAGGCCAACCTATTTGACTCAGTCCTTGTTGCTCTGTATTGTGTGAACCTAAATCTGCTTTGTCATGACAGGTGAAAGCTGATAAGGACAGCCTGAACCTTGCCCAGCTACAGCAGGCCTCTCGGGGAGTAAGCCAGGCAACTGCCGGGGTCGTGGCCTCAACCATTTCTGGCAAATCACAGATTGAGGAAACAGGTAGCTTTTCTGAAGTAATGCTTTTCTTATCCATCCTTTTAGCTCTTGTTACATTCTTCCCCTCCATGATCCCAAGTACCCACAGTTTTGTTTCTAAGTTCTTTCTTAGGTATCATCTTTTTACATTCATACTTATAAGGTGGGATACCACATAAGCATGCTGCTTGTATCGCTATGGTGACAGGCCCTTAAATAAATTTTCCTGTTAGCTATTTTTCTGAATTCAAAGAAATTACTATATCTACAGCCTAGGTTGCCTGTAGGGAGATCTGATCCTGGTTGCTCTGTAACTGCATCTTCCTTCCTCTTCATCCCTCAGTTACTTTAATGCTGTGTGTTGGCAAATGCCAGACCAAGCATTTCAGCAGAGGCCAACACTAGCCGTCTCTCAGGCGAGAGTTAGCCAGGGATATTATGTGACAAGGCCTTCTCATTTCTCATTGCAGACAATATGGACTTCTCAAGCATGACGCTGACCCAGATCAAACGCCAAGAGATGGATTCCCAGGTAGGAACTCCATCTCTAGGTTCTAGTCAGTCTCTATTGCCTTAAACATTGACCCCAAAGATTATTCCCATGGAGAAGAGCCATTGAGAGAGACTGGAAGGAGAAGGGGGGATAAACACGGTTACACCTAGTAGCCCAAGAATGAATGTAAATGTTGCTGGAAGAAATACTGGAGGTAGAGAGAGGTGATCAGTAAAGATCAAAATCTTAACTCTTGCCCTCTAGTCTTGGACTAGTGTTCCTCTGAATGTTATCAGGGATCTCCTTGTAGTCCACAAGTGGTTATTTAATAGTCTTACTGTACATAATTTTTTTAATGTGAATTATTTGTGATGACCTTTAATTTAAAGAAACGTTAAGTGACCCATCTGTAGACCTTTACCAATCCAAATCTGGATTCTATCCCAAGGCCAGTAATTCTAGAACAATTGTATCAAGCCACTGTTAGCTTATCAAAGGCAATTTCTCAGTTGTTCAGCAAAGTTATGCCATGAAAATAGGAATCAATGGGATACTGAAAAAAATCTGACATACTTGTTCTAGAATTACTGGTCATCAGCCTTGGGACAGAATCCAGATTTGGACTGGTAAAGGTCTACAGATGGGTCACTTAACATATTTAGGAAAAGTTATGTGGCCGAACTTCTGTCTAAATACTGAAAGGACTGAGCTTAGTCCTGAGTCCTCTATCTCACTGTCTTGCTTAGTGGTCTCATCCAGTCCCTCTTGACTTTAATACCATCTGTATGTTGATAAGGAGCCCTGGTGGTGCAGTGCTTAAGAGCTCAGCTGCTAACCAAAAGGTCATTGTTTTGAATCCACCATCGTTTTAAAACCCTATGGGGCAATTCTGCTTTGTTCCTATAGGGTCGTTATGAACTGGAACTGACTCCATGGCAATGGTTTGGGTTTGGTTGGGTTTATATACTGATAAACACCAAATTCTTCTCCCCAGCCTAGATCTTCTCCTTGCGCTCCATATTTAGACAACTGCTTACTTGCTGTCTCCACTTAGACGCCCAATATGTACCTCATACTTAACATGTCCAAAACATAACTCTTGATCTCCCCCACCCAAATCTTCCCCTCTCCTATCTTCTCTGACTTAGTAAATGGTACCACCAGCTACCTGGATGCTTGAGTCATCATTGGTTTCTCTCCTTCCCTCACCCTTGACATCCAATCCATCAGCAAGTCCTATCAACTCTAAATCTCCACAACGTAGCCTGAATCCTTCCACGTTTTTTCCATCTCCCCACCCTAGTCTAAGCTACCATTGTCTCTCTCCTGAACTATTATAAAAGCAACTTACCTTACTGTAAGTATGTGAGTATTTATTTCAAAACAATCTTGTGGGAGGGTGGAGAGAATAAGAACGAGTTTAGCTGAACCAAGTCTGGCTGTGAGTTGATAATTGGTAAAGCTGGGTGCAAACCTGGGTGTATAGTTCACTGTACTGGTCTCCATGCTTCTGTGTATGTTTTAATATTCCATAGTAAAATTAAAAGATACTCTTTGTCCCTCTATAGTTCATTCATTCTCCACCTGTTTCTAAAACATAAATTATAACATGTCACTTTCCTGCTGTCTTAGTCATCTAGTGCTGCTCTAGAAGAGATACCACAAGCGGATGGTTTTAACAAAGAGAACTTTATTCTCTCACAGTCCAGTAGGCTACAAGTCCAAAGTCAAGGCATCATCTCCAGGAGAAGGCTTTCTCTCTCTGTCAGCTCTGGAGAAAGGTCCTTGTGATGCATCAGTCTTCCTTTGGTCTGGGAGCATCTCAGCACAGGAACCTCAGGTCCAAAGGACGCGCTCTGCTCTGCGCACTGCTTTCTTGGTGGTATGAGGTTCCCATGTGTCTCTGCTCGTTTTTCTCTTTTATATCTCAAAAGAGATTGCATTAAGACACTATCTCATCTTGTAAACTTCATCAGTATAATCTCATCACAGTGATAGAATTTACAACACATAAGGAAATCACATCAGATTACACAATCATACAATACTGGGAATCATGACCCAGCCAAGTTGACAGATATTTTGGGGGGACACAATTCAATCCTTGACACCTGCTTAAAACCTTCCAATGGCTCCTTCGCACTTAGGAGAATATCCAGACTCCTTACTCCAGCCTGTGGGCCCTGGGTGAAATTATTCTGGTCTAGTTCTCAAACTTCATCTCATGACCTTCTCCCTCTCTCTCATCAACCATACAGGATTTCTGTTCTCCCAGCCCTTCAAGCGTATCCTGCCTTACAGCCTTTGCTCATGCTGTTTCTTCTTCCTGGAATATTCATCCCCAGTTGTTTGAACTGCTGATTTCTCTTCTGGTCACTTAGGTTTTAGCTCAAATGTTCCTTCCTCAGAGTAGCCTTTGCTGACCACCCTTAGTCTTTATCACATCAGTGTGATGTTTTCCTTACGATCTGATCTTTTCTTGTTGCTTTGTCTCGTCCTTTTGTGGGTAAGCAGAGATCTTTTCTGTTCACCACTATGTCCCAGCACCTATGATAAAGCCTGGGGTACATGATGGGTCCTCAGCAAATAATTCTTGAATTAATAAATAAATTAATGAGTAGGGATAGCCAAGAACCAATCTTTCCTTGAGTTACAGCAACAGAAATAGTACAACTGTCCATGCCTTTTCCTGTAGCAATAATAACCCTAAGTTGCACTAACACCTCAGAGATACCAAAACCACCATATTTGGTTCCTACCTGGAGTTCTAGAGAACTGCGATTAAAGGAGAAGGGTTACAACTGGATTAGAACAGGTAGGTTAAACGTTAGCATGGTTTTTGGGTCATGATTTATCAGAGAAACACAAGAGAAGCCCTAGTCCCAATTAGGCATTGGGTTTGCAAAGCATCATCCATTTCCAGTAGAGGGTCACAGTGAGAAAACATAACAGCCCCTGGGATAAAAGGATGAATATAAGAATAGAGCAATTAGAGCATAGAGGAGAGTTGAAATTGAGAACTGGGTAAGCTATGGAAACAAGGTGAATAATATGGAAGAAAACAAATGTGGAGGAAAGGCATTAAGTCAAATTAGATAGTTCTCAGATAGCTGATCAAAAGTAATTTCCATTTACTTTCTCCACAGGTCAGGGTGCTGGAGCTAGAAACTGAATTGCAGAAGGAGCGTCAAAAACTGGGAGAGCTTCGAAAAAAGCATTATGAGCTTGCTGGTGTTGCTGAGGGCTGGGAAGAAGGTGAGCCATCTGAAGGAAGAGGAAGCTGGGTGATGAGGGCTTCCTCTCTACCATGACAGAATGAGGAGTCCATCGGGTCGATGAATTCCCCATCTCTGTTCACAGAACATACTGTCTCTTCAGTTGTCTTTAAGCCTAAACCTGGGGTAAACTGTGGTGAATTGAAAGCTTTTTTTTGTCAGTGAACATTGACCAGTAGACTGTCATCACTCACTCACTCCCATCCCCCTCCAGGTCATTAGCCTGGTTTATCCCTATAGTTCCTGGCCAATATAGCGTTTCATAGTGAATAAATAGTGGTCAGTGGAGACCTAGTAGACAGGGGCAGGTGGATTACAAGGTTCTGACTGTGGGAGCCAGTGGTGGGCAACAATGGCCAGGAGATAAGAAGGGTCAGGAGCTGAGAGATGGAGTAATATTTGGCCCACCACCATACAAGTCTGCATGTGCTGGTTTTGCAGCATGTCCAGACTGGCCAACTCAGTCACAACTGAGATGGTCAATTCTTGTTGGGGTTGACTAACTCTGGGAACCAACCAGAGACATATCCTAGTCTCACTTGGACACTTAACGTTGGAAATAGATGATTACACCATGTTTGTCATTGTGCTATATTTTAGAACCCGTATGGTGGCAGTTTTTGTTGGTTAAATGAATGCATGCAAGCAAGGAAGTACTATGAAGCCTAATTATTGACTTTTAGGAACAGAAGCCTCTCCCCCTACACTGCAAGGAGCAGAAGCCGAAAAAGAATAGAGCCAAACCAATGCCCCATACGTCAGAGTGTAAGTTCTTAGAACCAATTTATGTATTTGTTATCCCCCCAGCTACAGACTAACTCCTTGGAGTTCCGGTGGCAGCCACACCACTCCCAGTGACCCTCAGGTCAAAGACTACCACTCCAAAATGACACCATTTCTGTTTTGAACCCATCTGACCTTTACTGCCCATGAGCAAGACCAAGGCAGAGGGATCCCAGGCTAAGAGAGAGGACCTCCATCCCAGTCCTGCCTGCCTTATTCTGCCCACACCAACCTGTATCCTTAGTAGAAGGGCCTGTAGTACTGTTGAGACTTGGAAAGGAAAGATCTTATATATTTTCTTTTCTGTTTTCTTCTCAGTCTTTTCATTTTCATCATTTGCACAAACTTCTGGTCATCAGAGGGCTGGTGGATTCCAAACCAAGACACTACCCTGAACATGTGCACTGAATCAGAAGAACAGCAGGAGTGTCCTGGCTGAGAATGCCAAGGCAATTCTCCCCCTCTTTTGGCAGTTCCATGGATTTCCACTGCTTCTTATGGTGATTGGTTGGGATTTTTGGTTTTATTTTTGAAAGTTGCATTCATATAGCTAACTCTCCTTTGGGAGTGCTGAGTTTTCAGGGGCCCCTACACCACAGCAGTTAACAGTGATGGTGCTGCTCAGGCTTTACCTTGGTGCTCCACATCAGCCTCCACACTGAGTGTCCTGCCGAGGGAGTGAGGGTCAGCCAAGGCCACTCCCCAGGGCCGAGCAGAGCTGCAGGGTGACCGCTTTCTGCAAAAGGCAGAAGCAGAGCGAATGCCTTTCCTTCCTAAAGCTGGACCCCAGCTGAGAGCCTGTGCCACCTTCCCAAGTGAGAGGGCTAAAGCGAGAGGGGAAAGGAGGGTGCACACAACCCAGGTCTCAGGAGACCCCTTTCTTAGGGTTCCTTATGACCAGGCTGAAAAATTAGCACACACCTGAATGGAGCTGATGAGAGTAGCCACACTACTTCCCCATGCCACATCATGCCTCCTTCATACCCAGCCAGGGCCCTATAAGAGGGAGCATGTCAGGGATTTCCGGTTCTTTTCCCCAAATGTCTGCCTTGGCATCCTCTAGAATCTGAAGAAGAAAAGTTCCATGTTCTACCTAATTAACAGACCCAGAAGATCAGGCCAATTTGCTCCATCAGGAAAGAACCCTACCTGGTTTGGTACCTTTAGTATTTATTACTAACCTCCTTTGAGTAGCACACAGCCTATGGAAAGATGCTTTGAGCAATCAGGACTTCAGGGATAACCATGGCAAGTCTCATATTGCTGCCCTAGAACATCAGCTTCAAGAATCAGAAACAAGGCCAAGATGCCATGGACTGTTAGCAGCTGGATCTGTAAGCAAGCAGGCTGCTCAGAGCATTTGGGTCAGGGAAGAAGAGAAAGGTAACCACTGGCTCAGACTCCTTTCAGCACAAGTCCCAGCTCTCGCTGCCCTGCTGACTAGATGGGGACAGAGGGCACATTAACAGCTTCCTAGAGATGGGCAGACTGGCAGCACTTCTCCACCTCCCAGAGGACCCCAGTATTTAAGTGACCTTTCGATCTTGGAAAAACAGTGTCTTCCTTCGTTAACTGTAGCAATTCATAGGTAGTAGCCAACAAGCACTTCCCAGGACCTGTCCCAAAGGAACATGTTAAGTTTTGCTACATGACCGGCTGTGAGACTCCTGTTCAATCACTGTGAAACAAACCCCCTCTTCTAACCCAGCCCAGCTCCCTCTGCATTTTCTAAGTGGGACACTCAAAAAACAGTCTCCCAGAAACTCAAATGACTATACTCAAAAGTATGATCTCTATACCGGGCTAAGGAGGTATCAGCAGCAGAAACTGAGCGGTCTTATCTTAGTGCTTCTGTGTGCTTAGCATTTTTCCATTCCGAAGCTCAGAGGAGTGGCGGGTGGCTTCTCTGACCCAGTTGTGTCAATTAAATCCATCAGTGTATTCTCAGTGTGGGTCAACATTTCCAAAGGTGGTTAATCCTCATTTCTAGAGTCCTGGCCATTCAAACTATTGTGCTCCAAATTACCAGTGGGGGGGACATCTAGTATATTGGATCAGATTAGTATTCTGTGCTGAAACACTCTTTCTTACAAGAAGCCTCGATAATTTCTAAGATCTTTGTGGGCTTAGTAGAACAGTTAAGAAAGCACTTAAGCACGAGCAGAGGCCAGTTGAGTCTCACATGAGGAAACATCTGTCAGATGTAGTAAAATTGGTTCATAACAGCTCAGATGAGAAGCTAGTCCTTTCTCCAGCCAAAATCAAATGTCGTACCTTGGTTACTCTTAATGAGTGTGTTACAGTTGGTGTGATTAAAACAGGAATCACATCTTAAGGCTAAAAATGAACCTCACAGCTTTTTAGTCACATTTAACTATCATTAGTGACTAAAATTGAACATGTCTCATGGGTGAGTGTAGATGGGTCATAACAAGACAGGACAACAAAGTAATGGCTTATGATAAGAGGTTGAGGTATACCTGCATTTCTTATTTAATTTTATAATACAGTGCTCTCTCTGATACCTCTAGAGTAAGGATGTTTGTACATAATAAGGAGTATAATAGGAGCAAGGAGTTTAACTTAGACTGGAATTTAGATTATTTACAGAGTCTGCTGCCCAGAGTACTTTCCCTGGGATCCCACCTGAACATGAGTTCTTAACCCAGTAGCTAGCTGGAAGAACCAGACATTGTCCAAAGCATCCTTTCTTGGAATTATTTCAGCTACCAAGGTTTACACCAGGTAACACAGGGATCACAAGGACATGTCCCCTCGGTCAGGTTAGTTTGCTTTGGCCTCTCACCCCTAAGGAGGAGCTGGTTCTGAGCCAGCACCTGGAAGTTCTCAGTTCTCCATCAGCTCCTTAGTTGAGAGGGGTCTGTTGGCTCCACTTTACCCCATCTTTAATAACTGGCAAATTTTTTGCTACCTTTACCATCTTTCCGAATCTCTGAAAATCCTTTCTGCCAATGGAAGCCTTCGGTCCCAACATTGGCCTTCCAGCTAAACAGCTTTGCCCTCTCTCTGCCATCCTTGGTCCTCCAGAGACTGTTCTGCCTGTAGCATAGACCACCACCACGGGCCTGTCAGCCATAAACACAGCAAACCCTGCCGGCTGTTTGCTGCTCGGTTCCTTCGTCTCCCAGGTCCACACCAAATAAAGGATCAATAGCCCACAGTGGTGGCACTGCCTTTTACCCCAGGAGCCAAAGCAATGGGAACAACTGGTTAGATGCAGTTGGGTCCAATTCTGAGAGTAGAGATTTCCCAACATGTCTTTCAGGTGACTCTCAACTACCTCAGGTTTGAAGGCCCTAAATTAAGCTACTACTTATAGGGACAAACCGAAGAGGTTCAGATAAATCTTGGGGATAACATAATTGTCTCAAACTTATAGCAGCTCTTGCACATTTAGGTTTGCAGGGATGGGGTTGGGTTTGTTCTGTTTTTAACCTTTCTCCCAGTTTTCCATTAGAATAGTTCCTATAAAAGAATTTCATTTTTCACTGAGTGCCTACCTTCCCAGGGCAGGTAGCCACTGGCTTTTGCTTTCTTCCAACAATACTTTTATTATGGTATTAAGATCTTTCTTTGTATAATACATTGCATCTGTGTTTTCAATTTTTCAAATAAATATTTCAACCTGGCAATGGAGAGTAGTGGTGATAACTGACAACTAAAGTGTCTTTGAGGTCTAGGGTTCCAGTGAAAAGCCTGCGTTTACACCCTGAGGTTCACTGAATCCACTTAAGCTCTGCGCCTTTGGGAATACATCCTTAAGAAGAATTTTTCTGAGAGGTACAGTTGTTACCACATTTCCTTAACTGGTTTAGAAAAAAGAAACATTAGTTTACACTCATTAAATATGTTCCATCCTCTTCATACATTACCCTGTCCTTGCGAAGGATCAAATGGAAAATGCCAGGGTGGTCAGGGTAAATGACCTAGAAGGCCAGGTCTCTGATTAAAACCGCGGGGCTCGGGCAGTAACTACTACCTTCTCCACCCTTAAAATGCAAAAATAACCTGACACCTTAAAATTGGATATGATGAATTCTGCTCAGGGACAGAAGCTTCCAATCAGGGTTTCAGAATAAGCCATTCACAGTTACTAGATTAGGAGAGAGAGCTAACAGAATGGGGCTGGATTTCATGGCGACCTTTCCACAGGATGGAACTTCTGCAAACTAACGCTTCCAAGGAGACCGACAAGGGGAGATACAGGGCAGGCCTGAGGGTGGTAAGTGGGGGATTGGCCCAAATGACTCATCGAGTAAGGAGAGAATGAGGCAAATAATAGAAGCTAGAGCCTAAAACTAAGGAGGTCAAAGAACCAGGAAAACAAGCGGAGAGGAATAGTGTTGAAACTGCCTAGTGGGAAGATGAGCAGGACAGCACAGAAGATGGAACACTTGCTGACAGCTGGCTTCTTCTGATCCCCGTAGCAGAATGCCAAGGTGAACCTGCTCCATGTAAAGCACTGCTGATAGAATGGACAGTTCTTGGTCACAGCCATCTTGCAGGTCACTCCTGGAGCTCAGATGTGAAGATGAAGTGTCCAGAAAGCCAAGCAGCAGCCATGCCTTGGGCAAGCAGAAGTCTCCTTTTGGGGCCTGGGTCTGGCCAGGCCCACAGTGCCATCCAGGAGAGCGCTCCTAGCTCAGGCCAGACCAAGTGGGCCCCAGTGTTCCCCTTTGCTCCCTCTCAGGTGCACTCCAGCCTGCTCCATGCCCCCACTCAGATGGCTCTGGTACTCCTGTCTGAGAGGTCTTCCCAGGGTCCTGTGGTCAGGCCTCAGTTCTAGGAAGGAAGCCTGGCTAGTGGGTCTCTCGCCCTGGCCAGCACAGCATTTGTTATGAGGAATTGTGTGATACCCAGCCACCAGAATGATGCTAACATGCTATCAAAAAGGGGGAGGGGACATAGGGTTTATACAGACAGGCCAAATTTGCTTGGGATGTAGGGGTGGCCCTGCCAAGGTGAAAGGAAACAAAGGATTGAAATGGGCAAGTGGGGGGATAGCCTAGATAAAAATGAAGCCAACAGGATGTAGATGAAGCATAACCGTGCACAGATGTGATTTAAAGTCGGCAAGTTATCCTCAATCTCTAACTCATTACCTGACGTGGTAGGCCTTTAAACATTATTTTTGAATTAATGAGTGAGTGCATTCTCTCTTTTCACTGCATTTTTAGTTTTACACACATTTTATGCATCCGTTCATTATGCAGGCATCTAGATTCTCAAAGAAGGCTGTCCTCAAAAGTTGCATTCACGTTCTCATTTGTTATCAAGCAACTTCTGTATCAGGTACTGGGAACACAGTGGAAAGCAAAAATAGATATGGTCCTGCCCTCCTGGAGCTTGCAGGCTACTGAGGGAAACAAATCAGATAATCACAATCACCTGGAAGAAGTGCAATCGGGAAGGGATGTAGTGCAGGGAGAACTGTCACGGGGCTTATATAAAGGCTTCTTTAAAAAGGTGATAGCTGAGCTAAGATACAGAGGATGAGGAGGTGTTACCTAGGCAACACAGGTAGGAAAGCTCACTCCAGGTAGCAGAAACTGCATGTGCAAAGGCACAATGATGAAACACCAAAGAGACTGAGAGGCCATTGTGTAGCTGGAGCCCAGGAAGAGAATGGTGCATGATGAGTCTGGAGGAAGAGGCAGGGGGAGATCATGCAGACAATGGAAAGCTGTCGAAGGGCTTTAAACAAAGGGGTGACAAAACCAGATTTGCATTTTGAAAAACCATTCTAGTGCAGTATGGGAACAGATTAGAGTGGTGCAAGAGTAGATGTGGGAAAATTAGGAAGGAAGCTATTACAGTCCACACAAAGGATGATAGAAGCTAGGACTGGGGTAATGGCAGTAGAGATGGGGAGAAAGGACAGGCCAGAAAGACATTTAAAAGGTAAAATGGACAGGGCTTGGTTTAGAAAGAGGTACAGGAAGAGGAGCTGTCAAGGATCGTGCCCACATTTCTGGCTTGTGGAACTGGATAGATGGTGGTGTCACCTGCCTGAGGAAACCCTAGAAGTGGGCAGGTTTGGCACAGATACGTTTTCAATTTGAATTGCCTTTGAGACATCCAAGTGAAGATACTGAGTAGGCCCCTGGATTTCAGAAAAGTCATAGGTGAGATGGCCAAGGAAAGTATAGCATGAGAAGAAAGGGTCCAGAACGGGCCTTGAAGGATTTCAGCATTTAAAATAGTCAAGTATAGGAAGCTAAACTTGCCAAGGACCTGAGAAGGAGCAACTTGAGAGGCAGGAGGGAAATCAGGAAAATATAAGGTGTGAACACCAAGGGAAGATGGTGTTTCAAGGAGTGAAACACAAGATAGTGTTAAATATTGTCATTCTGAAGGCTTGTTACAAGCAAATCCTGTAGGCGCTTGTCTTAGATATCTAGTGCTACTCTAACAGAAATACCACAAGTGGATGGCTTTAACAAAGAGTAATTTATTCTCTCACAGTCTGGGAGGCTAGAAGTCCAAATTCAGAGCACCAGCTCCTGAGAAAGGCTTTCTCTGTTGGTTTTGGAGGAAAGTCCTTGTCATCAATCTTCCTTGGTCTAGGAGCTTCTCCTTGCAGGAACCTCAGGTCCAAAGGATGCGCTCTGCTCCTGGCACTGCTTTCTTGGTGGTATGAGGTCCCCCATGTCTCTGCTAGCTTCTCTCTATTATATCTCAAAACAGATTGGCTCAAAACACAATCTAATCTTGTAGATTGAGTCCTGCCTCATCAACATAACTGCTGCTAATCCAATCTACTCAACATCATAGAGATAGGATTTACAGCATGTAAGAATATCACATCAGATGATAAAATTGTGGATAATCACACAATACTGGGAATCATGGCCTAGCCAAGTCCACAGATATTTTGGGGGGAACACAATTCAATCCATGACAGCTGCTGACATCATTCCCAAATGTAATGATCCAAAAAGACTGCATAGAGGGTACATTTGAACTCTAATCCCAAAAGGATAGCTGGTGGAAATAATGTAAGAGGATATGCTAGGTAGGTGAAATGCTACCAAAGGTATAAATATGGGGCAGCAAGTTTAGGAAAGGGTCTATAATCTGGTTTGGTTGAAGCATAAAATTTGTTAGAGAAACAGGAGATAAAGCTTCAAAGGTAAGTTGCAGCCAAGCTAAAGAAAATTTTGAATGCCAAGCTAAGAAGTTTTGATTTAGTTCCACAGACAGTAGAGAGCCATTGATGGGTCTTAGGTAGGGCGATAAGCCCATCTCTCACTCTCACCTCCTCACAGTGTTCAACAGTCAGTCACACTGACCCAGACTGAAGACACTTTCTGAAGGCTGACACATTTTTGTAATCTCATGAGAGCTTCCATACTGCCTCTTATGTTCCCCTTTTCCTCTGCCTTTCACCATTACAACTGAATTAAAGTCAGCATCAGGTATTCTTTTTTCAGAAACCCTTCTTAATCTATGTGTACTCTGTTTTCTGTTCCATCTCTGAGCCAAAACTGAGCCTGAGTATGGCTGATAGCACAGAAGTACTGTTTCTAGAGAAAGCATAAGTTTCTAAGTTAAATACCAAAGTCTTTGGAAGCATCCTGAACTCCCCTTCAAAATCTTTACTACAGTCTCCGTTGTTGTTGTTAGGTGTTATCAAGTCGGTTCCAAACTCATAGTGACCCTATGTACAACAGAATGAAACTGCCCAGACCTGCACCACCCTCACAGACATTGCTGTTTGAGCCCATTGTTGCAGCCACTGTCAATCCATCTTGGCAAGGGTCTTTCTCTTTTTTGCTGACCATCCACCTTACCAAGCATGATGTCCTTCTCCAGGGACTGGTCCTTCCTGATAACATGTACGAAGTACGTGAGAAAAGTCTCACCATTGTTCCTTCCAAGGGGCACTCTGGCTGTACTTCTTCCAAGACACACAGACTTGTTCGTTCTTCTGACAGTCCATGGTATATTCAATATTCTTCACCAACACCATATTTCAAAGGCATCAATTCTTCTTCAGTGTTGCTTATTCATTGTCCACTTTTCACAAGCATATGAGGAGATTGAAAATATCTTGGCTTGGATCAGGCACACCTTAGTCCTCAAAGTGACATCTTTGCTTTTCAACACTTTAAGTTAAAGTCTTTACAGCAGATTTTTCCAATGCAATATGTTGTTTGATTTCTTGACTGCTGCTTCCATGGGCGTTGATTGTGGATCCAAGTAAAATGAAATCCTTGACAACGTCAATATTTTCTCAGTTTATCATGACGTTGCTTATTGGTCTAGTTGTGAGGATTTTGTTTTCTTTATGTTGACGTGTAATCCATTCCAAAGGCTGTAGTCTTTAATCTTCAGTAAGTGTTTCAAGTCCTCTTTGCTTTCAGCAAGCAAGGCTGTATCATCTGCATATCACAGGTTGTTAATGAGTCTTCCTCCAATCCTGAGGCCACGTTCTTCATACAGTACAGCTTCTCTGATATTTGCTCAGCATACAGATTGAATAAGTATGGTTAAAGGGTACAACCCTGATGCACACCTTTCCTGATTTTAACCACACAGTATCCCCTTGTTCTGTTCAAACAACTGACTCTTGGTCTATGTACAGGTTCCACATGAGCACAATTAAGTGTTCTGGAATTCCCATTTTTTGCAGTGTTATCCATAATTTGGTATGATCCACACAGTAGAATGCCTTTGTGTAGTCAACAAAACACAGATAAACATCTTTCTGGTATTCTGTGCTTTCAGCCAAGATCCAGCTGACATCAGCCATGATATCCCTCATTCCATGTCCCCTTTAATCCGGCTTCAATTTCTGGCAGTTCCCAGTTGATGTAATGCTGCAACCAATTTTGAATTATCTTCAGCAAAATTTTCCTTGAGTGTGATATTAATGATATTGTTTGATAACTTCCGCATTCTGTTGGGTCACCTTTCTTTGGAATGGGCACAAATATGGATCTCTTCCAGTCAGTTGACAAGGACGCCGTCTTCCAAATTTCTTGGCATAGAGGAGTGAGCACCTCCAGGGTTGCATTCGTTTGCTGAAACATCTCAATTGATATTCCATCAATTCCTGAAGCCCTGTTGTTCACCAGTGCTTTCAGTGCAGCTTGCACTTCTTCCTTCAGTAGCATCAGTTCTTGATCGTATACTGTCTCCTGAAATGGCTGAACATCGACCAATTATTTTTGATACGGTAACTGTGGATTCCTTCCATCTGCTTTTGATGCTTCCTACATCGTTCAATATTTTGCCCATAGAATCCTTCAATACTGCAACTCGAGGCTTGAATTTTTTCTTCAGTTCTTTCAGCTTGAGAAATGCAGAGTGTGTTCTTCTCTTTTGATTTTCTAACTCTAGGTCTTCGCACATTTCATCATAACACTTTGTCTTCTCGAGCCGCCCTTCAAAATATTCTGTTCAGCTCTTTTACTTCATTTCTTCCATTGGTTTTAGCTACTCTACATCCAAGAGCAAGTTTCAGAGTCTCTTCTGACATCGATTTTGGTCTTTTGTTTCTTTCCCGTCTTTTTAATGATCTTTTGCTTTCTTCATGTATGATGTCTTTGATGTCAGCCTACAACTCATCTGGTCTTCATTCATTAGCATTCAGTGTGTCAGATTTATTCTTGAGATGGTCTCCAAATTCAGGTGGGATATACTTAAGGTCGTATTTTGGTTCTTGTGGACTTGTTTTAATTCTCTTCAGCTTCAACTTGAGCAATTGATGGTCTGTTCCACAGTCAGCCCCTGGCCTTGTTCTGACTGATGATATTGAGCTTTTCCATTGTCTCTTTCCACAAATGTAGTCAATTTGATTCCTGTGTTTTCCATCAGGTGAAGTTCACATGTATAGTTGCTGTTTATGTTGTTGAAAAAAGGCATTTGCAATGAATAAGTCGTTGGTCTTGCAAAATTCTATTATGTGATCTCCAGCGTCATTTCTATCACCAAGGCCATATTTTCACTACCGATCCTTCTTCTGTGTTTCCAACTTTCGCATTCCAATCACCATTTATTATCAGTGCATCTTGATTGCATGTTTGATCAATTTCAGACTGAAGAACTTGGTAAAAATCTTCAATTTCCTCATCTTTGGTGTTAGTGGTTGATGGGTAAATTTGAATAATAGTCATATTAACTGGTCTTCCTTGTAGGATATCCTATTACTGACAGCATTGTACTTCAGGATAGATCGTGAAGTGTTCTTTTTGATGATGAATGCAACACCATTCCTCTTCAATTTGTCATTCCTAGCATAGTAGACCATATGACTGCCTGATTCAGAATGGCCCATAGCAGTCTATTCAGCTCACTAATGCCTAGGATATCAATTTTTTTTTAATTTTTATTTTTAGTGTAATTTAGATGAAGGTTTACAGAGCAAATAGTTTCTCATTAAAAAGTCAGTACACATATTGTTTTATGACATTGGTTAACAACCCCACGACATGTCAACACTCTCTCTTCTCGACCTTGGAGGACCTATTTCTTCGTGAAAATATACGCAGCCAAAGTTACACAATTTCAAAAGTTTCTACATGTACAATTCAGTGACCGATTACATTCTTCCAGTTGTGCTGCTATTCTCACTATCCTTTTCCAAATTATTCCATCACCATTGTCTTCAACTCGCTACCCCCTAGGCTTCCCATCAAACCTTTTGAGTTGCTGTTGTCAATTTGATCTCACATAGATAATTCTCTTTTTTTTGTGCCTTAGATGAAGGTTTGCAGAACAAATAGTTTCTCATTAAACAGTTAGTACACATATTGCCCCATGACAATGGTCAATAACCCCACAACACGTCAACATTGTCCCTTCTCAACCTTGGGTTCCCTATCACCAGCTTTCTGTCCCCTCCTGTCTTCTAGTCCTTGTCCCTGGACTGCTGTGCCTCATTAGTCCCATTTTGTTTTATGAGGCTGTACAATCCCTGGCTGAACGGTGAACTTTGGGAGTGACTTCACCACTAAGCTAAAAGGGTATCCAGGGGCCATACTCTCGAGGTTTCTCCAGTCTGTCAGGCCAGTCAATCTGGTCTTTTTGTGTGTGTGTATGTGTGTGTGTGTGTGTGTGTGTGAATTAGAATTTTGTTCTACATCCTTTTCCAGCTCTGTGCAGAACCCTCTATTGTGATCCTGGTCAGAGCAGTCAGTGGTGGTAGCGGGGCACCATCTGGCTGTACTGGACTCAGTCTGATGGAGGCCTTGGTAGCTGTGGTCCATTAGTCCTTTAGACTAATCTTTTCCTTGTATCATGTTCTCTTCACTCTCCCTTGCTCCTGAAGAGGTGAGACAAGTGGAGTATCTTAGATGGCTGCTCACAGGCTTTTAAGACCCCAGATGCTACTCATCAAGGTAGAATGTAGAACATTGTCTTTATAAACTATGTTATGCCAGCTGAGCTAGATGTTCCCTGAGACCATGGTCCCCAAAGTGCTCCGCCCAGCAATT
>NW_004444013.1:919961-929672 GCF_000243295.1 Trichechus manatus latirostris
TGCTCAGTTTCTTTTGTTTGTGGATTTTTTTTTTTCATTTCTTTTGTTTTTGTAGGTTTTGTTTTTACTGAGACTTTATGGTTTTCTTCTTTATTTTGATGAGTATGTTTGTTAACTTTCTTTGTGGTTACCTTGAAATTTACCCTTATCTTCCTAGATTTGAACCCATCTATTATTACGTGGTATTGCCTTGCCTTCTTCTCCATTAGAAGGTTCTATACCGACACTGTTTATTCCCTCCTTTATTGTTCTGATGCTGTTGTCATTTACAGATTAACCTCTCTGGTTCCATGTTGTAATTCTTTTGGTTTTGCATAGTCCTTAAGAGTTCATTTCCTAGGCTGGTATCTGGGTAGTACAGTCCTGTTTCCTATAGTCAGCCTGTGGTCTGATGTTATTTGTTCTCAGATCGAAAGACTCCCTTTAATAAGTCTTGTAAGTTTGGTTTGGTTTTTACATAGTCCCTTAATTTCTGTTTACCTGGAAATGACCTAATTTCACCATCATACTTGAACGAGAGTTTTGCAGGATATATATACTATTCTTGGCAGGCAAGTTTTTTCTTTCAAGGTTTTGTATATGTCATCCCATTGCCTTCTTGCCTGCATGGTTTCTGCCGAATAATCCGAGCTTAGTCTTATTGTTTCTCCTCTGTATGTGACTTTTTGTTTTTCTCAAGCTGCTCTCAGGATTCTTTGTTTGTCTTTGGTTTTAGCACGTGTGATATGCCTTGGTGATTTTCTTTTGGGGTCTATCCTATATGGGGCTCGTTGAGTTTCTCGGATGGTCAGCTTTTCATCTTTCATGATATTGGGGAAGTATTCTGTCAATTCTTCAATGATCCTCTCTGTGTTTTCTGTTTTCTCCCCATTCTGGAACTCCAATAACTCGCAGATTTTTGCTTTTGATCGTATCCCACATAATTCTCAGGGTTTCTTCATTTTTCTTCGTTCTTTTTTCTGATTTTTCCTCAGAGTTGTATCAAGTGTTTGTCTTCAATTTTGCTGATCCTATCTTCCATTGTTTCAAACCTGCTCCTCAGCCTTTCTATGACACTGTCCATTCTGAAATCTTGTTGTTTATCTTTTGAATTTCTAATTGTTTTTGTATGATTTCTAGTTGTGAATTTATTTTAGCATTTTGTTTCTGTATTATTTTCTTGAATTCTTCCATTTTTTGGCTGTATTTTCCATGAATTTGTCTATTTGTTCCTCATTTTTGTCTGTTTTTTGCTTCAAGTCTTGGATAATTCTGAATATTAGAGATTTGAATTCCCTATCAGTTAGGTCTAATGCCTTTTCTCCTACTGGAATGTCATCTGGTGTTTTATTTTGGCTGCCTACTGGAACCATCCTGTCCTGTTTTCATAAATATTTTGATATTGTCTGCTGTCTTTGGGGCATTCAGTGGTTACTTTCCTCATTTATTGATTATAGATTTGTTTGTTTCATCCTGCTTTTTTGTTTTATTTGGTTATGTCTGAGCAGGCGGGCTGTGCATTCTTTGTTGTTTGCTCATCTGTGGGCACAATACTTTTCACCTCCTTCTCCAATGGGCAGAGTCAGTCATTCAGATATGGTAGAGCAGGGCAGGTCTAGCTGAAGGGGAGTTTCTGGGATGGATTTTTGTGGCACGTACCAGGGCTGACAGTGCAGGGCAGGTTCCAATAGGCCATGCCTGTGCTGCTTGGGGAGTGATGTTCAGCACACGGTGCAGGTAGGCAGGAAGCAGGGGTGATGTGTGGAGCTAAGATGGGTATGGGAAAGAAGAGAGAGAGGAGAGAGGAACAGGAACCAAAAACATACACACTAACAAAAAAGGGTGCTAAGGGAGCTTGCTATTGGAGTGGAGAGATGAGAGACTGAGAAATGGGGAAAAACAAAACTGAAAAAAAAGAGTAAAAGAAAAAAATGAATAAATTGAGAAACTGGAAATGAAGACAGACAAAAAGGGAATAAGAGACAGAAGAAAACAAAACAAATAAATCAAAAAAACAAGAAAAAAGAAATGCCCCCCAGGATGTCCCTGTGTGTCTGTGCAGAGTAAGGGAGTAGCTTCCAAGCCACATGGTACTGCCCAGCTAGAAGGGGCTCCCAAGCCAAGAAAAGAAAAAGGAAACAAAACTGAACGAATCAGAGCAAACAAAAAAGCCCTGGGTGTCCCACCAGTGTGGCAGCACAGGCCAGGAAGCAGTTTCACAGTCCAGCAGTGTTTCACAGCCTTTCAGGAAGAAGCAAAGATGGCGCACGGAGCCAGGTATTTGAGAGAAAGGAGGGGGAGGTGGTGAGAGGTAGGGAAGAAATCTAAAGAAGCAGAAAAAAGCAACACCAGCAGCCAACAAAAGGCACTCATGGAGCCAGCCAGGGTGTGCTGGTGGAATCCAAGCGACACCAGGGTGAAGCTGTTGCTTCCCAGCCAAGAAACTGTGGCTGCAGGAAGGAGAGGAGGCTAAGTTGGGGTGAAGAAGGGTGGGGGGGTGGGAAAGCATATATTGCTGGTTACCGGTTGTTCTGTCTTCTGCTGGAAGCTCAGTGAAGATGCTTTCTCATACCCCCTGTTCGCTGATCTCCGATAGGAGTCCAAGATGGCAGATCCGTGCTGCAGTAGCTGATAGGGGACCTCTGCATGTATCTCTCCTCGCTCTCTGTTCTTGGTCAGTTTCTTATTCCATTCGGTGCTTGGCTGAATTCTTTATCTCTTCATTTGATGCTTAGGGTTTCAGGATTGATGTGTGACTCTGTTTGACTTAGTTTTTCTGATCTTTGCTGCAGAGGGATGGCGTGGTGCTTCTGACTATAGCACCATGTTGCCTGGAAGTCCAGGATATCAATTTTTATGTATTCATTTTTGATGTCTTCAAATTTTCCTAGATTCATACTTCGTACATTCCATGTTCCAATTATTAATGGTTGTTTGCAGCACTCATTTTGGGTGGTGCCACCTCAGCAAATAAATGTCCTGAAAGCTTTACTCCATCCACATCATTAAGGTCAACTCTACTTTGAGGAGGCAGATCTTCCCCACTGGTATTTTGAATGCCTTCCAACCTCAGGGGCTCATCTTCTGGCACTATATCAGACAATGTTCCACTGCTATTCATAAGGTCTGTCTTAGTTGGAAGCTCTACTGAAACCTGTCCACCATGGGTGACCCCGCTAGTACTTGAAATACTGATGGCATAGCTTCTATCATCACAACAACATGCAAGCCACCACAGTCTGACAAACTTACAGACACTTGGTAGACAATCTCCATATCTCCTCTAATTAAATTTTTTTTTCCTAAGGGACCAATATTCCAAATAAATTTTGAAAACTCAATTTCATTCTATTATCATATTGTTTAAAATGTCTAATCTTACAACAGTTATAGCTTCTGGATTCCTGTCAGTTTAGTTCTTATTGTATACAAGAGGCTGTAGAAAATAGAAAAATAAACAAGATATGGTCCTTTAAGGACCTTCCAGACTTGGAAAGAAGACACACGTACATTGGAAACTGAAATACAAACATGAAAGAAAAATGAGGCAATAACTTGAATATGTAATAGCATCAAGGGAAGTTTTTTTAAGGAGAAAGAAGACTTGAGCATGTGTAGAGTAAAACGAAGTCAGAGAGGGTAGAGATTGAAGTATGACAGAAATAAGAGGAATGCTGAAGCTAGTTCCTTGAGATGTGATTCATCATTCTTTCCACAAATTCTTATTCAATGTCTACCGTGTTTAAGGCCCAAGGGACACAGTGCTAGGAACACATCTCACCCTCCTGAAGCTTGCAGTCTGGTGGGGCAGCTGACATTCAACAAGTGGGCTGCATGTCCCAAAGGGAGTGGTGGAAAAGACAATATGACAAGAGAACTAATACACTCAAGAGGTCCTGGGGAAGCCCCCATGAGGAAATGACATTTAAGCTGAAACAGGAAGAATAAGTAAAAGTTGGCAGGGGGAAGAGTGAGGGAAAGAATATTCCAGGCGAAGCTAACATCAGTGGAAGAGAACTTGGCATACTGAAGAATGAAAAGAGCCCATGACAGCTGAGGCTAACCAACCTGTAGGTCCAAACTGTAGAGGCCCTGACTGCCATCTGAAGGATTTGGGGATTTATTCTCTGGATTGTAGGCAGGGACGTGATGACACCAGCTATCACCTCTCATCTAAATCACCCCAATAACCTCCTAAATCATTGACCCACATGAGCTCTGGACCTCTGCCAAGCCATTCTCCATACTGCTGCTCAAGTAATCATTTCCAAAGTTAAATCTGATCTTGTCACTCACCTTCCCTCCCTTCTGTAAAACCTTTCAATGGCTTCCCATTGCTTTTATGATGTAAACAAGCCCATGAGCTGCTCCCAGAATCTGCAGGGTCAGGCCCCAAGCAACCTTCCTCATTTTTCTCACTGTCCCCACCGCTACTACTCTCCATTTCAGACACATGGACTTCTTCCAGGACTCTCACCTCGACATGGCTCCTTCCTGCCAAAGCCTTTGCATGTACTTGTTCTTGCTGCTAGGGCACTCTGCCCTGCCCTCTTTGCCCAGTTAACTCCCATTCATCTTTCTGACCTCAGTTTAAGCATCACTTCTTCAGAAAAGACTTCCCTTAATTCCCCAATTAGGTCAAATTCTTTTATTTCAGGCACTTGTGTTATCTTGGTTCTCTCCTTCATAATACTTGTCACAGCTGCAATTTTACATGTGCTTGTTTGACCATTTGACTGTTAGGTTTCTCCATTAGGCTACCTGAGGACCATGAAGGCAGGGCCTGTGTCCATTTTTGCTCATTATTGTGCCCTTGCACTAGCACAGTGCCTGGCACATAGTAGGCACTCAAATATTTGTGAAAGATTTGTGTTCTATAAAGATCACTCGACAGTGTGGAAAACAGATAATAGGAGGACAAGTATGAATGAGAGAAAGTGGTTACAATGCTATTGTAGTAGACCAGGCAAGAGATGTCAGCAGTAGGGAAAGACAGCAGTGGATGGATCAGAGATACATTCAAGATGTAAAATTATAGGATTCTTTGAGGTGAGAGAGAAGTAAGTCAGGATGAATCCAGGGTTTCTGTCTTCAGCAAAAGGGTGGATGATGGTGCCATTTACTGAGATGGGAAACAGTACAAGAAGAGCAGGTTAGTTTGAGAATGAAGAGGGGACAAATAGGAAGATGACCCATTCAGTTTGGGATTCGTTGAACATCCAACTGGAGATGGGCACAATAGTCTGAATCCTAGTAAATGAGTAGGGTAGAGATATGCATCTAGGAATACATGACACGTAGAAGATGTATGTGTTGGGAGAGGCAATTCTCCATGGACCCTGAGCATCCCTGCATGTTCTTGCTGGGCTTACTGAGAATGGAAGGTTCTGGCTGTTTTTCTTCCGGGCCATTTCTCAAGGTTATGTTTGCAGTGAGCAGCAGTCAAGGATGAAGTAACATCTTTCCCCAGACAAAGGGCAGCCTTGCTCAATGATCACTATAAAAGCAGTGAGTTCCCAAGCTCAGTGTTCCTCTCTTGTAGTGCAACCCATTGCATGTGTAGTCATCCATCTACGCCCACTCTTGTGAGACTTAGTGGGCAAAGGAAACTGGCATGAACATCATGCTGACAATTTGGCTACTGCTTTTGCTGTGAGTAATAAAGTCCTCTGTCTCTGTCCAGGAGTGTCTTGTCTTCTGCCAGCATCCATGAAACAGTAACAGACTAGCTTACAAGCTTGTAAAACAAACCTGTTGCAGATGAGTTGATTCTGACTCATAGCGACCGTATAGGACAGAGAAGAAGCTTGTAAGTAGGGTAAAATTCCTGCCTCTTCATGGCTCTTAACAAAATAAAGCCATGCAAATGGATGAGACTGCCAGGGAGAGGGCATAAAGACTGAGTCCTGAGGAATTCCAACATTTAAGGATTGTGTAGAGAAAGAGAAGTCAGGAAATAATATTAAAGAGTGGACAGGGAGGGCAAAAGGGAAACCAGAAGAATGTGGTGACATGGAAACCAAAGGAAAAGTATATTTCAGCAAAGAGTAATGGTCAAGTGCTAGGGAGAAGTCAAACTAGATAAGGTCTGGGAAGTGTCTTTTGGAATTGATGAGCTTAGTAGAAGTAGTTTGTTTGCTTTTAATTGTGCTATAGGTGAAAGTTTACAGCTCAAGTTAGTTTCTCATACAAAAATTTATACAAACATTGTTATGTGACCCTAATTGCTATCCCTATAATGTGACCGCACACTCCTTTTTTCCACCTCAGATTTCCTGTGTCCATTCAATGGGCTTCTATCCCTTTCTGCCTTCTCATCTTGCCTCCAGACAGAAGCTGCCCATTTAGTCTCATGTATCTACTTGAACTAACAAGCACACTCTTCATGAGTATCATTTTATGTCCTATAGTCCAGTCTAATTTTTGTCTGAAGAGTTGGCTTCAGGAATGGTTTCAGTTCTGGGTTAACAGACAGTCTGGGGGCCATGCCTTCTGGGGTTCCTCCAGTCTCAGTCCGACCATTAAGTCTTGTCTTTTTACTAGAATTTGAATTCTGCACCCCACTTTCTCCTGCTCCATCAGGGACTCCCTGTTGTGTTCCCTGTCAGGGAAGTCATTGGTGGTAGCCAGGCACCACCTAGTTCTTCTGGTCTCAGGCTAATGGAGTCTCTGGTTTATGTGGCCCCTTTTGTCTCTTGGGCTAATATTTTCCTTGTGTCTTTGGTGTTCTTCATTCTTCTTTCCACCAGGTAGGTTGGGACCAAATGATGCATCTTAGATGGCTCTGTGCTAGCTTTTAAGACCCCAAGCACCTCTCACCAAAGTAAGATGTAGAAATTTTTCTTTAAAAACTTTCTTATGGGACTTCTGGGCAATATGGCGCTATAGTCAGAAGCACCACGCTGTCCCTCTGCAGCAAAGATCAGAAAAACTAAGTCCAACAGAGTCACACATCAATCCTGAAACCCTAAGCATCAAATGAAGAGATAAAGAATTCAGCCACGCACTGAATGGAATAAGAAACTGACCAAGAACAGAGAGCGAGGGGAGAGACATGCAGAGGTCCTCTATCAGCTACTGCAGCACAGATCTGCCATCTTGGACTCCTATCGGAGATCAGCAAAGAGGGGGTATGAGAAAGCAGCTTCACTGAGCTTCCAGCAGAAGACAGAACAACCGGTAACCAGCAATATATGCTTTCCCACCCCCCACCCTTCTTCACCCCAACTTAGCCTCTTCTGCTTCCTGCAGCCACAGTTTCATGGCTGGAAAGCACAAGCTTCACCCCAGTGTCACCTGGATTCCACCCACCCATGCTGGCCGGCTCCCTGAGTGCCTTTTTTTGGCTGCTGGTGTTGCTTTTTTCTGCTTCCCTACCTCTCACCACCTCCCCCTCCATTCTCTCAAATACCTGGCTCTGTGCACCATCTTTGCTTCTTCCTGAAAGGCTGTGAAACACTGCTGGACTGTGAAACTGCTTCCTGGCCCATGCAGCCACGCTGGTGGAACTCCTGGGGCTTCTTTGTTTGCTCTGATTTGTTCTGTTTTTATTTGTTTTCTTTTTCTTTTCTCAGCTGGGGAGCCCCTTCTAGCCAGGCAGTATTGCGCAGCTTGGAAGCTACTCCCTTACTCTGCGCAGATGCACAGAGACATCCCTGGAGGAATTTCTTTTTTCTTGTTTTTTGTTTTGTTTTGTTTTGTTTTGTTTGTTTTTGGGTTTTTTGTTTGTTTCTTTGTTTTGTTTTCTTCTCTTTTATTCCCTTTTTGTCTTTCTTCATTTCCAGTTTCTCAATTTACTCATTTTTTTCTTTTACCCTTTTTCTTTTTTCTCATCTTTGTTTGTCCTCATTTCTCAGTCTCTCATCTCTCCACTCCAACAGCAAGCTCCCTTAGCACTCTTGCTTGTGTTTATGTTTTTGGCTCCTGTTCCTCTCTCCTCTCTCTCATCTTTCCCATACCCGTCTTAGCTCCACACATCACAATCTACCCTCTCCTTCCTACCTGCACCGTGTGCTGAACATCACACTCCCAAGCATACAGGCACAGCCTATTGGAACCTGCCCTGTGCTGATTCCCGGTCCGCACTGTCAGCCCTGGTACGTGCCACAAACAACCCAGCCCAGGAACTCCCCTTAAGCTAGACCTGCCCTGCCCTACCATACCTGAATGACTGACCCTGCCCATTGGAGAAGGAGGTAAAAAGTATCATGCCCACAGACGAGCAAACAACAAACAACGCAGAGCCCACCTGCTCAGACATAACCAAATAAAACAAAAAAGCAGGATGAAACAAACAAATCTGGAATCAATAAACGAGAAAAATAACCACTGAATGCCCCAAAGACAGCAGACAATATCAAAACATTTACAAAAACAGGACATGGTTCCAGTAGGCGTCCAAAATAAAACAACAGATGACCTTCCAGTAGAATAAAAGGCACTAGACCTAACTGATAGGGAATTCAAATCTCTAATATTCAGAATTATCCAAGAGTCACAGCAAAAAGCAGACAAAAATGAGGAAAAAATAGGCCAATTCATGGAAAATACAGCCAAAAAAAATGGAAGACTTCAAGAAAATAATACAGGAATAAAATGCTAAAATAAATTCACAACTAGAAATCATACAATAACAACAATTAGAAATCCAAAAGATAAACAAAAAGATTTCAGAAATGGACAGTGTCATAGAATGGCTGAGGAGCAGGTTTGAAACAATGGAAGATAGGATCAGCAAAATTGAAGACAAACACTTGGATACAACTCTGAGGAAAAATCAGAAAAAAAGAACAAAGAAAATGAAGAAATCCTGAGAATTATGTGGGATACAATTAAAAGCAAAAATCTGTGAGTGATCGGAGTTCCAGAACAGGGTGAGAAAACAGAAAACACAGAGAGGATCATTGAAGAATTGCTGACAGAAAACATCCCCAAAATCATCAAAGATGAAACACCATCCAAGAAGCTCAACGAACCCCATATAGGATAGACCTCAAAAGAAAATCACCAAGGCATATCATAATCACACAACAAAGGACAAACGAAGAATCCTGAGAGCAGCTTGAGAAAAACAAAAAGTCACATACAGAGGAGAAACAATAAGACTAAGTTTGAATTATTCAGCAGAAACCATGCAGGCAAGAAGACAATGGGATGACATATATAAAACCATGAAAGAAAAAAATTGCTAGCCACGAATAATATACATATCCTGTAAAACTCTCATTCAAATATGATGGTGAAATTAGGTCATTTCCAGGTAAACAGAAATTAAGGGACTATGTAAAAACCAAACCAAACTTACAAGACTTATTAAAGGGAGTCCTTCAGTCTGAGAACAAATAACATCAGACCACAGGCTGACTATAGGAAACAGGACTGTACTACCCAGATACCAACCTAGGAAATGAACTCTTAAGGACTATGCAAAACCAAAAGAATTATAACATGGAACCAGAGAGGTTAATCTGTAACTGACAACAGCATCAGAACAATAAAAGAGGGAATAAACGGTGTAGGTATAGAACCTTCTAATGGAGAGGAAGGCAAGGTGATACCACATAATAATAGACTGCTTCAAATCTAGGAAGATAAGGGTAAATTTCAAGGTAATCACAAAGAAAGCTAACAAATGTACTCATCAAAATAAAGAAGAAAACCATAAAGTCTCAGTAAAAACAAAACCTACAAAAACAAAAGAAATGAAAAAAAAATCCACAAACAAAAGAAACT
>NW_004444013.1:930660-943100 GCF_000243295.1 Trichechus manatus latirostris
AGACTGGAGAAACTCTGAGAGCATGGCCCCCAGACACCCTTTTTACTCAGTGGTGAAGTCACTCCTGAAGTTCACCATTCAGCCAGGATTTGGACAGCCTCGTGAAACAAAATGGGACTAATGAGGCACAGCAGTCCAGGGACGAGGACTAGAAGGCAGGAGGGGACAATAAAGCTGGTGATAGGGAACCCAAGGTTGAGAGGGGACAGTGTTGACATGTCATGGGGTTGTTGACCATTGTCATAGGGCAATACGTGTACTGTTTGATGAGAAACTATTTGTTCTGCAAACCTTCATCTAAGGTACAAAAAAAAATTATCTATATGAGATAAAATTGACAACAGCAACTCAAAAGGTTTGATGGGAAGCCTAGGGGGCAGTGGGTTGAAGATAATGGTGATGGAATAATTTGGACAAGGATAGTGAGAATAGCAGCACAACTGGAAGAATGTAATCGATGTCACTGAATTGTACATGTAGAAACTTTTGAAATGGTGTAACTTTTGCTACGTATATTTTCACCGAAAAGAAAAAGGTCCTCCAAGGTGAAGGGAGAGTGTTGACTTGTCATGGGGTTGTTAACAAATGTCATAAAACAATACGTGTACTGACTGTTTAATGAGAAACTATTTGTTCTGTAAACCTTCATCTAAAGTACAACAAAAAAAATTTTAAAAAGAATAAATTCTTAATATAATAAAAAAAAATAAAAAGATACCTCACAATAACAACAAAAACCCTAAGTTACCTAGGAATAAATCCATAAAGGATGTGTAAGACCTTTAATTATGACCTTATTGAAAAACATAAAAGAAGACCTGAATAAATGGGGAGCATTCATGTTCATGGACAGAATAATTTAATATAGTAAAGATGTCAATTTTCCTCTAACTGACTTATAAATTCAACATAACTCCAATTCAAATCCAAGCTGGGTTCTTCTGAAACATGAAAATCTTATTCTGAAATTAATGTGAAATAGTAAAGATCTAAGAATAATCAAGAATTCTAAGGAGGAAAAGGAGGGTAGGTAGAAGATTTGCCCTAGCTTAATAGGAATACTTAATATGAAGTTATAATAATAACGGTAATAGCACAAAATAGGCAGTAGTTCAATGGAGCAGAATAAGGGGCCCAGGAACAGAATATGAGAGAGACAGCATTATAAATAGTGAGGAAATAATGGAATACCTAAACACAAAAACCTGTTGCCATCAAGTCAATTCCGATTCATGGCAACCCCATGTGTTACAGAGTAGAACTGCTCCATAGGGTTTTCTTGGCTGTGATCTTTATGGAAGCAGATCGCCAGGCCTTTCTTCCATGAAACCGGTGAGTGGGTTCAAACTGCCAAACTTAAGCTTAGTAGGTGAGCGCAAACTGTTTGTGCCCTTAAATTTTTATGAATCATATATAGCTAGGTATATACAAACACAGAAAATTTGTGATAGTAGTTGCTTCTGGGGAAAGTTGGGGGGAATTGCAGTGGTGTGGATCATTTTTATCTGGACTGGTTTCTTTTTTTATTTAAAAAGATTCAGAAAAGAAGATATGAAAGAAATAACAAAATGTCAATATTTGTCCATTCTGGGTGGTAGATTATTTTATATCTGGATTATTTTCTATACTTTTCCCTATTACATATTTTAATAAAAAGATCTATACAAAAAAATACAGATGCAAAGTAGATGAAAAGTAAGAATATAGGTGAGACCATTTACCAAAAGTGAAGTGGGATTGAGTTGAAGGTTTGTGGCAGACAACTGGAAGTCTGGGGAAAATGTTGTAGGTTATGTGACAGCAAGTTTCAATTCTCACTAGGAGCACTATGCTTTTAGAAAGCATGCTTTTGTCCAAGAGTGATAGCACAGCTCTTTGTTTCTCACCAGCAAAGTTGGGAATCTCTGCAGCTGGACTGGAGAAAACCACCGTGGCCTGGATGGAGATTGGCAAAAAGGGCAGAGTGAAAAATCACTAGGGTGAAAGATTGTAGGGTGCTGGTGAGAAAAGAGCTAAGGACCCCAGGTGGCACCACGTTTAAGTGCTCAGCTGCTAACTGAAAGATCAACGGTTCAAACCCACCAGCCACTCCACAGGAGAAAGATGTAGCAGTCTGCTTCCTTAAATAATTACAGCCTTAATGAAAAGATTAGTCCAAAGGACTAATGGACCACAACTACCACGGCCTCCACCAGACTGAGTCCAGTACTACTAGATAGTGCCCGGCTAAGACCATTGACTGCTCTAACTGTGATCACAACAGAGGGTCCTGGACAGAGCTGAAGAAAAATGTAGAACAAAATTCTAACTCACAAAAAAAGACCAGACTTAACTGGTCTGACAGAGACTGAGAAACCCCGAGTATGGTCCCTGGACACCATTTTAGCTCAGTAATGAAATCATTCCCAAGGTTCACCCTTCAGCCAAAGATAAGACAGCCCCATAAAACAAACACAACAGCCCAGAGACAAGGACTAGAAGGCAGGAGAGGACAGGAAAGCTGGTAATAGGGAACCTAAGGCTGAGAAGGGACAGTGTTGACATGTTGTGGGGTTATTAACCATTGTCATAAAACAGTATGTGTACTAACTGTTTAATGAGAAACTATTTGTTCTGTAAACCTTCATCTAAAGTACAATAAAAAAATAAATAAAGTGGAAAAAAAAAAAAAGAATTACAGCCTTGGAAAACCTATGGGGCAGTTCTACTCTGTCCTGTAGGTCATGATAAGTCCAAATCGACTCAATGGCAAAGAGCTTTTTTTTTTTTTTTTTTTTGTGAGAAAATAGATCGAATGACTAGGAATAATTTCCAAACTATCTGGGACAGAACAGAAGCCTAGAGAGCTGCTGGTTAGAGCAAAAGGGTCCTATAGGCTGGGATGAGGATGAAAAGTGGATTTGAAGTAGGACTGGAGGAATTTGAAATATTCCCAGTAAAACCAAAGAGCATCCATTTGTGGTAGGAGAGAGGACTTCCAGGGTTTGAAACCCACTAAAAGGGCTTTTTTTTTTAAAAAAAAATAAAAATAAAAAATGCTCAGACCAGCAGAACAGGCATTAGCCTTTCAGTTTGGCTAGACCTTGTGATGCAATGATCGTGAAGGGGGAACAACCTTTATTAAATTTTTTTTTAAAAAAGTGCCCTTGGGTTTGGCTTCAGTCTAAATGTACAGTTTTTTAGGCAGTCTTAAAAATGATCTAAATAATTTTCAAAGAACAAAATAAAAACAAACAACTGTGGTGAATAGCGACTGGAGTCTTAAAAGCTAGGGAGCGGCCATCTAAGATACAGCTACTGATTCCATCCCAGCTGGAGCAAAGGAGAATGAAGAAGACCAAAGACAGAAGCGAAAGATTAGTCCAAAGGACTAATGGACCACAACTACCACAACCTCCACCAGACTGAGCCCAGAACAACCAGATGGTGCCCGGTTGCCACCACCAACTGCTCTCACAGGCATCACAATAGAGGGTCCCAGACACAGCGGGAGAAAAATGTAGAAAAAAATTCAAACTCAGATTCACACACACACACACACACACACACACACACACACAGAGAGAGAGAGAGAGAGAGAGGCTTGCTGGTCTGACAAAGATTGGAGAAAACCCATGAGTATGGCCCCCGGACACCCTTTCAACTCAGTACTGAAGCCACTCCTGAGGTTCACCCTTCAGTCAAAGATTAGACAGTTCTACAGGGCCAACAATAACACATGTGAGGGACATACTTCATAGTTCAATCACATATACAAGACTAATAGACACACCAGCCCCAAAGCAAAGACAAGAAGGCAGGAAGGGACAGGAAAACTGGATGAATGGAAACAGGGAAACTGAGGTGGAGAAGGGGAGAGTGTTGACACATCTCAGGGTTGGCAACCAATGTCACAAAACAATTTATGTATTAAATGTTTAATGAGAAACTAATGTGCTCTGTAAACTTTCACCTAAATCACAATTAAAAAAAAAAAAGATTGCTAAAAATAAAAACAAACAAACCCTATACAAAAAAAAAAAAACAACAACACCACCTGATGTGTCCAGTCCATTCTGACTCATGGTGACCCCATGTGTTACGGAGTAGAACTGTTCCATAGAGTTTTCTTGGCTATAATCTTTATGGAAGCAGATCAACAGGCTTTCTTCTGAGGTACCCATGAGGGGGTTTGAATTGCCAACCTTCAGGTTACTGTTGTTGTTAGGTGCCATCCATTTGGTTCCCACTCATAGCGACCCTATGTACAACAGAACATAACACTGCCCAGTCCTGTGCCATCCTTACAATCATTGCTGTGTTTTAGCCCACTGTTGCAGCTACTGTGTCAATCCATCTTGTTGAGGGTCTTCCTCTTTTTGGATGACCCTCTACTTTACCAAGCATGATGTCCTTCTCCAGGGTCTAGTCCCTCTTGATAACATGAGCAAAGTACGTGATACAAAGTCTCACCATCCTCGCTTCTAAGGAGCATTCTGGTTGTACTTCTTCCAAGGCAGATTTGTTCATTCTTCTGGCAGTCTATGGTATATTCAAGATTCTTTACTAACACCATAACTCAAAGGCATCAATTCTTCTTCCATCTTCCTTATTCATTGTTCAGCTTACGCATACTTATGAGGCAAGTGAAAAGACCATGGCTTGGATCAGGAAAACTTTAGTCCTGAAAGTGACATCTTTGCTTTTTTTCTTTTAACATTTTAAAGAGGCCCTGGTGGTGCAGTGGTTAAGCACTGGGCTGCTAACCAAAAGGCTGGCAGTTTGAATCCTCCAGCCGCTCCTTGGAAACCATACGGGGCAGTTTTACTCTGTCCAATAGGGTCGCTATGAGTCGGAATCCACAGATGGCAACTTCTTTTTTTTAAAAGAAGTCTTTTGAGATTTGCCCAATGCAATATGGCGTTTGATTACTTGACTGCTTCTTCCATGGGCGTTGATTGTGGATCCAAGTAAAATGAGGTCCTTGACAACTTCAGTAGACCAGCCCATACCACTTGTGCCACCAAGAGACTCAAACATAAAAACAATAGGAAACCTCCAACTGTGTGCAGAGTGTTCTGTTCCTGGAGTCCTGCAAGGGTCAGATCTGAGAGAAGATTTGGGTTCTTAGAGAGCCAACCCCTTTGAGGAAATCGCCAACGTAGGGAACATGGGCTAGTTGGGACTGAGTTCAATTGCCTCCTCCCCCCTCCCCGCAGAAAAGAATATAATTGGATTCCCACAATCTCCAAGGTGAGGACGGCGGAGAGATCCCCCTGCTCGCTATTTCAGCCCTTGAAAACCAAGTATGGGGGCCGGCAGAGGAGAGCCTACGCACGTTGCCCAGCAACCAGCTCCCTCGCGCCCTTCTCCACGGAGTCGCCCTGCAGTGACGTAGCACCCGCGTGGTGCATGTTGGGAACACGAGGTTCCCGGCTGCTGGCGGTCCTTGCGCCTTACGGAGCTGCCAGGTGGGCTGGGCAGGGAGGCTGAGGACCGGTCCTCCCAGCCCAGACAGGCCAAAGTCGGAATATCGAGGCCTGCAGCTGACCGGTTACTGCGGCAGTGGCTGGACCACAGCTCTCAGAGGTAAGTCCCTTCCACCTCCTCCGGCCGTCTAGGCCTCTTGTGATCCCCAGGTTCGGCTCTGGGTGGGTCACCAGAGGTTTCCCGATCAGGTGAGTTGATGGATGCAGAGTGTGTATGTGTCTTGGTTTTGTCAAGCACATCACAATTAAAAGGCAGATTCAGCATGTAGAGGTTGCGTAGTGTTTGTTGTTTAGTAATCGAGCCATCTGTCAGTTCATTCTTAGCCTTCATCTTCACTTGGCTCTACGTCTGGCTTTTTTGGGTCCCATGATATGACTCCTGCTGCTTCTTCCCTGGTTTCAGTTCCTCAACTCAGCCCCATGTCACTGTTCTTCAAGGTCCTGTTCTTGTCATGCTTTTTTTGGGTGCTGGTCTCTTGTATCCTGCTCCTACTTTCCAGTGTTGTACAGATAACTCCTCAATACCTAACAGTGCCCTTGGGTGGGACAAATGGTTTGCACTGGGCCACTAGTAAGCCTAAAGGTTATCTGTTTGAACTCACCCAGTGGCACCACAGAAGAAAGGCCTAGCAGTCTGCTCCTGTAAAGATTACAGCCAAGAAAACCCTATGGAGCGCAGTTCTACTCTTGTAACACATGGGTCAACATTTGACTTGAGGGCAATGGGTTTCTTTTTTAAATGCCTAACAGGCCCTGGTGCCGCAGTGGTTAAAACACTTGACTGCTAACCAAAAGGTCGCCGGTTAGAAACCACCAGCAGCACAGCAGGAGAAAGATGTGGCGGTCTGCTTCTGTAGAGATTTACAACCTTGGAAATCATATGGGGTCACTATGAGTTGGAATCAACTCGATAGCAGTGGGTTTGCTTTTTTATTTTTTTAACAGGACTTCTCTCCTAAATTCTAGGACTGCGTTTCATCTCTTGTAGAACAGCTTTATGGACCTTTTTTCATACCTCAGGCTCTGTGTCTAAATCTGAAGTCATGATATTCTCTTCCTCTCCCAACCTACTCCTCCTGTTGTGTTTACTAACTAAACTCAACAGTCACTGAGACATGAAACTATCAGATATGACTCTTGACTGCCTCCTCAGCCCTCCGATTCTGTGAGGTGTCAGGTCCTATGCAGCTTTCTCCGTCATCCTGTTCTTTGCATTTTCACTACTCTCCCTTTTTATATTTTAAGTATTTACTTACGTATTGCCCCAGGCTTCTCTTTGGTCCTCCTGCTTGCCATCTTTGTCTACCATCATTCAGTCTATGCACGCTTAGAGAGTAATCTTCTGAAAGCATAGATCTAAATATACCACTTACCTTCTCAAAACCTTTCAGTGGCTCCCAGTTGTCTTCAAAATAGAGTCCTAACTCATTAGAATCGCATTCATAACAAAGTACCACAAAGTGAATGGCATTAAAGAGCAGAAATTTATGTTCCTGGAGGCCAGACATCCAAATCAGAGTATCAGCTATGTTGATCCTTCTGAGAGAAACTATTCCACGTCTCTTTCCTAGCTTCTGGTGGCTCCCAGCAGCCATTGGTGTTCCTTGGTTTGTAGATGCATCTTCACATGTCATCTTCCCCCTATGTGATTCTGTCTCCTTGTCCGTTCTTCCCTTTTATAAGACACCACTCAGAAGGGATTAGGACCCACCCTACTCAAGTATGACCTCGTTAACCGATAACATCTTCAAAGAAAGAGCCTATTTCCAAACAAGATCATAGGTACAGGGGTTAGGACTTAAACATACCTTTTGGAGAAAACAATTCAATTATAACAGAGGAGGAATTTTTTTTTTTTTAATAGGATGGTCAGAGAAGGCATTGCTGATGACATTTGAGCAGAGATTTGGAGGAGATAAAACTGAGCCATGCTCAGTTCCAAAAGAAAAGCATTCCAGACAGAGGGAAGAGAAGGTATAAAGGACTTTAGATGGGAACATGCATGATGTGTTTAAAATAGCATGGAAGCCAGTGAGGTTGGAGCGGAGTAGGCAGGGGCAAGAGAGGGAGGAGATTAGGGCCAAGAGGTAGCTGGGGATTAGATCCTTTCAGGCCTTGTTGGGGATTATAAGAACTTTGTCTTTAAGTAAGATGAGAATCTTTGCAGGCTGAACAGATGAGTAACAAGATCTAACTTAATGTTTTTAAAAAGTTCACTCTAGCTGCTATGTTGAAAATAGTCTAGAGGAGGCAAATAACCAAAATAAAAAATGAAAGAGGGAATGTTACAACTGACCCGATAGAAATAAAGAGACTTATGACAGAATATTATAAGCAACTGTACAGCAACAAACTGGATAACCTAGATGAAATGGACAAATTCTTAGCAGCACACAACCTACCCAGACTGACTCAAGAGGAAATAGAAAGTCTCAACAGACCCAAAACAAGTGAAGAGATCAAATCAGTAACCAAAAACCTCCCAGCAACAAAAAAAAGTCCTGTACCAGATATCTTCACTGGGGAATTCTACCAAACATTTAGGAAGAATTGACACCAATACTGTTTAAACTCTTCCAAGAGACAGAGAAAGAAGGAATACTCCTATTTCATTCTGTGAATCAAACATAATCCTGATACCAAAACCAGACAAAGACACCACAAAACTATAGGCCAATAACTCTTATGAATATAGATACAAAAATCCTCAGCAAAATACTAGCAAAAAGAATGCAACAGCATATTAAAAGAGTCATGCACCATGACCAAGTGGAATTTATTCCATGATGCAGGGATGGTTCAACATTAGAAAATCAATCATCATAATATCCCACATCAATAGAACAAAGGAAAAGAGCCACATGATCATCTCTATGGATGCAGAAAAAGCATTTGATAGAATTCAACACCCTTTCTTGATAAAAACCCTAAAGAAGATTGTAACAAGGGAAATTCCTCAGAGGCGGCGCCAATATGGCACCATAGACAAAACCACCATGCCATCCCTCCACAGCAAAGACCCAAAAATCTAAGTAAAACAGAGACAAACATCAACCCTGTAACCCTAAGCATCAAATGAAGAGATAAAGAGCTTAGCCTAGCACCAAATGGAGTAAGAAACTGACAGAGAACAGAGAGCAAAGAGAGTAATGAGCAGAGGTCTCTTACCAGTTAACACAGCATGAATCCACCATCTTGGACTCCTGTCAGAGATCAGTGGAGAGGGAGTATGGGAAAGCAGATTCACGGAGCTCTCAGCAGGAGACAGAGCATCCAGTAACCAGCAAGACATACTTTCCCATCCCCCACCCTCCCTCCCCATGCTTTACCTTCACTGCTTCCTGGCTGGCTGATTCACTGCTTCCCGGCAGGCCGATCTGCCACTTCCCAGTGGGCCACGACTGAGGCATGGGAGGCGCCAGTTCTGTGCCTCATGGATTCACCCCACTCACATCGGCCGGCTTCTTCGGTGCCTTCTCTTTGTTGCTGGTATTACTTTTTTTGGCCTCTTTTGGTTTCTTCCCTGCCTCTCACCTCCTCCCCTCCTTTCTCTTGAATATCTGACTCCATGTGCCATCTTTGCTTGTCCTTGACATGCTGTGAAGTGCTGCTCAGCTGGGGAACTGCTTCCCTGGTCCGCTTCCCTAGTCTGTGTGGCCACACTGGTGGGATCCCTGGGGTTTTTTTTTTTTTTTCTTTTTCTCTATCTTTTTTCCTTTTTATTTTTCTTCATTTCTTGGTTTCTCATCTCTTTCTACTTACCTTCTTTTCCTGTTTTCTGAATACCTGGTGCTGTGTATCATCTCCACTCCTTCTAGCCGGGCTATACTGCACGGCTTGGGAGCCAATTCCCCGGCCCCCATCTGCGCAGACATGCCGGTGGGATCCCTGGGGGCATTTTTTTCTTTAATTTTAATTTTTTTTTAAATTAATTTATTTTTTCCTTTTTTGTTTTCCTCCATTTCCCAGTTTCTTGTCTCTCCACACCAATGGCAAGCTCCCTCAGCACTTCTTTTTTTTGCACCTGTTTCTCTCTCCTCTCTCTCTCAACCTAGCTCCACACATCACAACCTCCGCCTCCTGCCTACCTGCACTGTGTACTGAACATTGCACACCTGTACAGCACAGGCATGACCTACTGGAACCTGCCCTGCACTGACCACCAGCTCATCTTGTCAGACCAAGTATGTGCCACAAACAACCCATCCCAGCCCCTCCCTTTCAGCTGGGCCTGCCCATTGGACAAGGCGGTGAAAAATATCGTGTCCACAGATGAGCAAACAACAAAGAACTCACAGCCCGCCTGCTCAGACATAACCAAATAAAACAAAAAAGGATGAAACAAACAAATCTACAATCAATAAATGAAGAAAATAACTACTGAATGCCCTAAAGACAGCAGACAATATCAAAACATTTACACAAACAGGACAGGATGGTTCCAGTAGACGTCCAAAATAAAACACCAGATGACTTTCCAGTGGAAGAAAAGGCACTATAACGACCTGGTAGGGAATTCAAATCTCTGATATTCAGAGCTATCCAAGAGTTGAAGTGAAAAGCAGGCAAAAATAAGGAAAAAACAGACAAATTCCTGGAAAAGGCAGACAAATTCATGGGAAATACAGACAAAAAATGGAAGAATTCAGGAAAATAATACAGGAACAAAATGCCGAAATAAATTCACAACTAGAAATCATACAAAAACAACAATTAGAAATCCAAAAGACAAACAACAAGATTTCAGAAATGGACAGTGTCATAGAAGGGCCGAGGAATAGATTTGAAACAGTGGAAGACAGGATTAGCGAAATTGAAGAGAAACACTTGGATACAACTTTGAGGAAAAATTAGAAAAAAAACAAAGAAAAATGAAGAAACCCTGAGAATTACATGGGATTCAATCAAAAGCAAAAATCTGTGAGTGATTGGCGTTCCAGAACAGGAGGAGAAAATGGAAAACAACAGAGAGGATCATTGTAGAATTGCTGACATAAAACTTACCCAATATCATGAAACAGGAACAGCTGACCATCCAGGAAGCTCAGTGAAACCCATATAGGATAGACCCGAAAATCACAAAGGCATATCATAATCACACTCGCTAAAACCAAAGACAAAGAATCCTGAGAGCAGCTTGAGAAAAACAAAAAGTCACATGCAGTGGGGAAATGTTAAGACTAAGCTCTGATTACAGAAACCAGACAGGCAAGAAGGCAATTGGATGACATATATAAAAACTTGAAAGAAAAAAATTGCCAACCAAGAATAACATATCCTGCGAAACTCTCATTCAAATATGATGGTGAAATTAGGTCATTTCCAGATAAACAGAAATTAAGGGAATATGTAAAAACCAAACCAAACTTACAAGAGTTACTAAAGGGAGTCCTTCGGTTTCAGAACATACAACATCAGACAACAGCCTGAGTCTAGGACACAAAATCGCACCAGCGAGATACCAATTTAGGAAATGAACGCTCAAGGACTATTCAAAACCGAAAGATTTACAGCAGGGAACCAGAGTGGTTAATCTGCAAATGACAGCAACGTCATACCAATAAAAGAGGGAATAAACAGTGTAGGTATTGAACTTTCTAATGGAGAGGAAGTCAAGGTGATACCAAGTAATAATAGACTGGTTCAAACTTAGGAAGATAAGGGTAAATTTCATGGTAACCACAAAGAAAATTAACAAACCTACTCATCAAAATAAAGAAGAAAAACATTAGTAAAAACAAAATCTACAAAAACAAAAGAAATGGAAAAAAAACCCCACAAACAAAAGGAATTCAGCACAGGAGAGTAAGAGAAACAAAGAAACCATCAGCACCACAAAAAAAGCACTACAAAATGACAACAATAAACTCACACCTCTTAATCATTACGTTGAACATAAATGGCCTAAACGTACCCAAAAAGAGACAGAGAGTAACAGAATGGATAAAAAAAAAACAGGATCCATCACTATGCTGTCTACAAGAGACACACCTTAGAAACAAAGACATAAATTTATTAAAAATCAAAGGATGGAAAAAAAATATATCAAGCAAACAGCCACCAAAAAAGAGAAGGAGTGGCAATATTAATCTCAGATAAAATAGACTTTAAAACAAAAGCCACCATAAAAGACAAACAAGGACACTATATCATGATTAAAGGGATGATCCATCATGAACACATAACCATAATAAATATCTATGCACCCAATGACAGGGCTCCAAAATACATAAACAAACTTTAACAGTACGAAATAGAGGAATTGTCAGGTCTACTATAATAGTAGGAGACTTCGACACACCACTCTCGGTAAAGAACAGAATATCTAGAAAGAAACTCAGCAAAGATACAGAAGATCTAAGGGCCACACTAGCCAACTTGAACTTACAGACATAACATAGAACATTGCACCTAACAGCTGCAAAGTACACATTCTTTTCCAACGCACATGGAATGCTCTCCAGAATAGACCACATATTAGGTCACAGAGCAACTCTCAACAAAATCCAAAACATTGAGATAATGCAAAGTATCTTCTCTGATCACAATGCCATCAAAGTAGAAATAGTAGAAATTAACAACAGGAAGAGCAAGGGAAAAAAAATCAGTTACATGGAAACTAAATAACACCCTGCTTAAAAACCACTAGATAATAGAAGAAATCAAAGATGGAATAAAAAAATTCCTAGAATCAAATGAGAATGAAAACACATCATATCAAAATCTTTGCGATACAGCATAGGCAGTGATCAGAGGTCAATTTATAGCAATAGATGCACACATCAAAAAAGAAAGAAAGGGACAGAATCAAAACATTAGTTACACAGCTCGAACAAATAGAAAGAGAACAGCAAAAGAAGCCTACAGCCGCCAGAAGAAAGAAAATAATAAAGATCAGAGTAGAAACAAATGAAATAGAGACTAGAAAAACAATAGAAAGAGTCAACAAAACCAAAAGTTGGTTCTTTGAAA
>NW_004444013.1:943200-945118 GCF_000243295.1 Trichechus manatus latirostris
ACATAATAACAGACTCAACTGAAATAAAAAGGATCATAACAGAGTATTATGAAAAACTGTACTCCAACAAATTTGAAAATCTAGAGGAAATGGAAAAATTTCTAGAAACACACTGCCTACCAAAACTACCACAATTTGCTGTTGAAAATCTGAACAGACCCATAACAAGAGAAGAGATTTAAAAGGTAATTTAAAAAAATCCCAACAAAAAAAATCCCTGGCCCAGATGGCTTCACTGGAGAATTCTACCAAACATTCGGAGAACGTACAGCAGTACTACTCAGATTATTTCAGAACATAGAAAAGGAAGCGACACTTCCGAATTCATTCTGTGAAGCCAGCATAACCCTGATACCAAAACCAGGCAGAGATGTCACAAAAAAAGAAAATTACAGACCAGTATCTCTCATGAATATAGATGCAAAAATTCTCAACAAAATTCTAGCCAATAGAATTCAGCATCGTATCAAAAAAATAATAACACCACGAACAAGTAGGATTCATACCAGATGTGCAAGATGGTTCAACATTAGAAAATCAATCAACGTAATCCACCACATAAATAAAAGAATCATATGATCATCTCAATTGATGCAGAAAAGGTATTTGACAAAGTCCAACACCTGTTCTTGACAAACACTCTCAGTAAAATTGGTATAGAAGGGAAACTCCTCAAAGTAATAAAGGGCATCTATACAAAACCAACAGCCAACATTCTTAATGGAGAGAAACTGAAAACATTCCCCTTGAGAACAGGAACAAGACAGGGATGTCCTTTATCACCACTCCTATTTAACATTGTGCTGGAAGTCCTAGCTAGAGCATAAGGCAAGAAAAAGAAAGGGCATCCAGATTGGTAATGAAGAAGTAAAACTGTCCATATTTGCAGATGATATGATACTATACACAGAAAATCCAGAAGACTCCATGAGAAAACTACTGGAATTGAAAGATTCAGCAGAATAGCAGGATACAAGATAAACATACAAAAATCAGTTGGATTCCTCTACACCAACAAAGAGAATGACGAATAGGAAATCAGGAATACAATACCATTTATAATAGCCCCTAAAAAAAATAAAACAGGAATAAATCTAACCAGGGATGTAAAAGACCTATACAAAGAAAACTACAAAATACTACTGCAAGAAACCGCAAGAGATGTACATAAATGGAAAAACATACCATGCTCTTGGATAGGTAGACTCGACTTTGTGAAAATGACAGTTCTGCCCAAAGCAGTCTACAAATACAATGCAATCCCGATCCACATACTGACAACATTCCTTAAAGAGATGGAAAAAATAATCATTAACTTTATATGGAAAGGGAAGAGGCCCCGGATAAGTAAAGCATTACTGAAGAAGAATAAAGTAGGAGGACTTGCACTACCTGACCTCAGAACCTACTATATAGCTACAGTAGTCAAAACAGCCTGGTATTGGTACAATGACAGATACATTAGCCAATGGAACAGAATTGAGAACCCAGATGTAAATTCATCCACCTATGGTTACCTGATCTTTGACAAGGGCCCAAGTTCCATCAAATGGGGAAAAGACAGTCTTTTTAACAAATGGTGCAGGCAACATTGGATGTCCATCTGCAAAAAAATGAAACAGGACCCATACCTCACACCATACACAAAAACTAATTCAAAATAGATCAAAGACCTAAATATAAAACCAAAAACTATAAAGATCTTAGAAGAAAAAATAGGATCAACACTAGAAACCCTAATACATGGGCATTAAGAGGATACAAATCATAACTAACAACATACAAACTCCAGAAGATAAGCAAGATAACTGGGGTCTTCTAAAAATTAAACACTTATGCTCATCAAAAGACTTCACCAAAAGAGTAAAAAGAGAACCTACAGACTGGGAAAAAATTTTTGGCTATTACAAATCAGACA
>NW_004444013.1:945218-958321 GCF_000243295.1 Trichechus manatus latirostris
AACACCTCTACAACAAAAAGACAGATAATCCAATTAAAAAATGGGCAAAGGAAATGAACAGACACTTCACCAAAGAAGACATTCGAATGGCCAACAGACACATGAGGAAATGCTTGCGTTCACTAGCCATTAGAGAAATGCAAATTAAAACCACAGTGAGATACTATCTCACCCCAGCATTACTGGCACGAATCAAAAACACAGAAAATAACATACGTTGGAGATCTGTGGGGAGATTGGAACTCTTATGCATTGCTGGTGGAAATGCAAAATGGTAAAACCATCTTGGAAAACGATATGGCACTTCCTTAGAAAGCTAGAAATAGAAATACCATACGATCCAACAATCCCACTCCTAGGAACATATCCTAGAGAAATAAGAGCCGTCACATGAATAGACATATAGCAAAAAGATGGAAACAACCTAGATGCCCATCAACAGATGAATGGATAAACTATGGTACATACACACACTGGAATACTATGCAACAATACAGAACAATGATGAATCTGCGAAGCATCTCACAAGATGGATGGATCTGGAGGGCATTATGCTGAGTGAAATAAATCAATCACAAAAGGACAAATATTGTATGAGACCACTACTCTAAAAACTCATGAAAAGGTTACACACAAAAAGAAATAATCTTTGATGGTTACAAGTGAGGGGAGGGGTGGGGGTGGAAAAACACTAAATAGACAATAGATAAGTGGTAACTGTGGTAAAAGGTAAGATAGTACACAATACTGGGGAAGCCAGTACAACTTGTTCAGAGTAAGGGCATGGAAGCTCCATGGTCAAATCCAAACTCCCTTAAGGACCGAATTACTGGACTGAGGGCTGTGGGGACCATGGTCTCAGGGAACTTCTAACTCAATAGGCATAACATAGTTTATAAACAAAATGTTCTGTATTCTACTTTGGTGAGTAGCGTCTGGGGTCTTAAAAGCTTGTGAGTGACCATCTGAGATACTCCACTGGTCTCAGCCCTTCAGGAGCAAGGTAAAATGAAGAAAACTTAAGACACAAGGGAACGATTAGTCCAAAGGACTAATAAACCACAACTACTATGGCCTCCACCAGACGGAGTCCAGTACAACTAGATGATGCCTGGCTACCACCACTGACAGCTCTGGCGGGGATCACAATAGAGGGTTCTGGACAGAGCTGGAGAAAAGTGTAGGACAAAATTCTAACTCAAAAAAAGACCAGACTTGCTGGCCTGACAGAGACTGGAGAAACTCTGAGAGTATGGCCCCTGGACATTAGCCCAGTAATGAAGTCACTCTGGAGGTTCACCTTTTAGCCAAAGAGTAGACAGACCCATAGGACAAAATGAAACTAAAGGGGCACACCAGCCCAGGGGCAAGGACTAGAAGGCAGGAGGGGACAGGAAAGCTGGTAATAGGGAACCCAAGGTCAAGAAGGGAGAGTACTGACATGTCATGGGGTTGTTAACCAATGACATAAAACAATGTAGGTACTAACTGTTTAATGAGAAGCTAGTTTATTCTGTAAACCTTCATCTAAAGTTAAATGAAAAAAAATTGAAAAAAGAAAGAAAATTCCTCAATATGATTGGAGCGTGTACGAAAAGCCAACAGCCAACATTATGCTTAATGGAGAAAGACTGAGAGCTTTCCCTGAAATCGAGAACAAGACAAGGATGCCTGCCCTCACCACTTCTGTTCAACATTGTGTTAGAAGTATTAGCCAGAGCAATAAGACAAAAGGAAATAAAAGGTATGCAGATTGGAAAAGAAGTAAAATTATCTGTGTTCACGGATGATATGATCCTATTTATGGAAAATATGAAAGAGTCTACAAGAAAACTTCAAGAACTAATAGAGGAATTTAGCAAAATTGCAGGCCACAAGGTCAACAAACAAAAATCACTTAGGTTTCTGTACACCAGCAATGAAAATCTAAAAGGGAAATTATGGAAATAATTCCATTTAGAATAGCATCTAAGAGAATAAAATAACTACGAATAAATCTACTCAGGGATGTGAAGGATGTATATAATGAAAATCTTAAAACTGTTGAAAGAGATTAAAGACTTAAATGGAAAGATGTTCCATGTTCATGGACTGGAGGACTTAGTAGTGTTAAGATGCCAGTACTTCCCAAAGCAATCTATAGATTGAACACAGTCCCGATCCAAATTCCAATAGCTTTCTTTACAGAAATAGAAAAACCAATACTCAACTTTATATGGAATGGCAAGAAGCCCCGAATAGATAAAACCATGTTGAAAGAGAAGAACAAAGTAGGAGGACTCACACTTTCTGATTTTAAAATATGCTATACAGCTACAGTAATCAAAACAGCCTGGGATTGGTATAACAATAGACACAAAGACCAATGGAATAAAATTGAGAGTTCAGAAATAAACTCACACATCTATGGTGACTGACTTTTGACAAGGGTGCTACTAAGTCTATTCGACGGGGAAAGAGGAGTCTCTACAATAAATGGAACAGAGAAAATTGAATTTCCCCATGCAGAAAAATGGAACAGGATCCATGCCTCATGCCATACACAAAAACAGATTCAAAATGGATTAAAGACCTACATGCGCAAACTGTTGCTGTTGTTAGCTGCTGTGATCATTAAAGTTGTGTGTCAACTTGGCTGGGCCATGATTATCAGTGATTTGGCAGTTACGATGTAGCTTGGTAGTCATATTATAATGTGATCACTTTCATGATGAGGTTTGATATACTATGATCACTATGATCACCTCCATGATCAGATACGCTGTGAGTAGCCAACCAGTTAAAAGGAGTTTCCTTGCGGGTGTGGCCTGCATTGAATATAAGTAGACTCTGGCAAGGCTCACAGGCTTTTGCTCACTCTGGATCCTGCAGCTGCCTCCTGTTCGTCTGACTTGCAGTTCTTGGGACTTTAGCCAGCAGCTTACCTAACATTTTGCCTGCCAATCATAGAATTCATTGGTCTTTGCGGCCTGTGAGCAAGAGTCCTCTGTCCGACCTGCTGATCTTGGGCTCTCCAGCCCTGTGGCTTCGTGAATCAGGAGAGGCCTCTATCCTGACCCACAGACTTGGGATGTTCCAGCCTCTAAAATCGTGTGAGCCATTTCCTTGATATAACTCTCTTTATACATATTTGTAGGCTTTACTGGTTTTGCGTCTCTAGAGAACCCAGCCTAACAGAGGAGCTGTTGAGTCGGTTTCAGCAGATAGCAACTGTCATGGATTGAATTGTGTCCCCCCAAAATATCTGTCAACTTGGCTGCGTCATTATTCCCAGTATTGTATGACTGTGTACCATTCTATAATTTGACGTGATTTCCTTATGTGTTGTAAACACAGTCACTATGATGTAATAAGATGGATTAGCGGCAATTATACTGATGAGGTATACAAGATTGAATAGTGTCTTAAGCCAATCTCTTTTGAGATATGAAAGAGAGAAGTGAGCAGAGACACACGGGAACCTCATACCACCAAGAAAACAGTGCCAGGAGCAGAGCATGTCCTTTGGACCTGAGGTTCCTGCGCAGAGAAGCTCCTAGACTAAGGGAAGATTGATGACATGGACCTTCCTTTAGAGCTGACGGAGAAAGCCTTCCCCTGGAGCTGACGCCCTGAATTTGGACTTGTAGCCTAGTAAACTGTGAGAGAATAAACTTCTCTTTGTCAAAGCCATCCACTTGTGGTATTTCTGTTATAGCAGCACTAGATGACTAAGACAGCGACCCTGCATACAACAGAATGAAACACTGCCCGGTCCTGCACCATCCTCACAATCGTTACTGTGCTTGAGCCTATCATTGCAGCCACTGTGACAGTCCATCTCATTGAGGGTCTTCCTCTCTTTTACTGACCCTCTGCTTTACCAAGCATAATGTCTTTCTCCAGGGACTGGTCCCTCCTGATAACATGTACAAAGTACGTGAAACAGAGTCTCACCATCCTCGCTTCTAAGGAGCATTCTGGCTCTACTTCTTTCAAGACAGATGTGTTCATTCTTTTGGCAGTCTGTGGCATATTTGATATTCTTTTCCAACACCATACATAATTCAAAGGTGTCAGTTAATCTTCAGTCTTCCTTATTCATCATCCAGCTTTCACATGCATATGAGGCAATTGAAAATACCCTGGCTTGGGCCAGGCATACCTTAGTCCCCAAAGTGACATTTTTGCTTTTTAACACTTTAAAGAGATCTTTTGCAGCAGATTTTCCCAGTGCAATACATTGTTTGATTTCTTGACTGCTGCTTTCATGGGCGTTGATTGTGGATCCAAGTAAAATGAAATCCTTGACAGCCTCAGTCTTTTCTCTGTTTATCATGATTTTGCTTATTGGTCCAGTTGTGAGAATTTGTGTTTTCTTTATGTTGAGGTGTAATCCGTACTTAAGGCTGTAGTCTTTGATCTTCATCAGTAAGTGCTTCAGGTTCTCTTTACTTTCAGCAAGCAAGGTTATGTCATCTGCATATCACAGATTGTTAATGAGTCTTCCTCCAATCCTGATGCCACGTTCTTCTTCATATTTCCCAGCTTCTCAGATTATTTGCTAACCATACAGATTGTATACATATGGTGAAAGGCTACAACCCTGTTGCACACCTTTTCTGATTTCAAACCACGCAGTATCCCCTTGTTCTGTTCAAATGACTGCCTCTTGGTTTATGTACAAGTTCCTCATGAGTACAATTAAGTGTTTTGGAATTCCCATTCTTTGCGATGTTACCCGTAATTTGTTACAATCCACACAGTCGAATGCCTTTGTGTAGTCAATAAAACACAGTAAACATCTTTCTGGTATTCTCTGCTTTCAGTCAAGGTCCATCTGACATCAACAATGATATCCCTCGTTCCATGTCCTCTTATGAATCCAGCTTGAACTTCTAGCAGTTCCCTGTCGATATACTGCTGCAACTACTTTTGAATGATCTTCGGCAAAATTTTCCTTGTATGTGATATTAATGATATTGTTCGATAAATTTCACATTCTGTTGGGTCAGTTTTCTTTGGAATGGGCACAAAAATGGATCTCTTCCAGTAGGTTGACAAGGAAGCTGTCTTCCAAATTTCTTGGCATAGACGAGTGAGCACCTCCAGTGTAGTATCTGTTTGTTGAAACATCTCAATTGATATCGCATGAATTCCTGGAGCCTTGTTTTTTGCCAATGCCTGCAGTGCAGCTTGGACTTCTTCCTTCAGTACCATCAGTTCTTGATCATATGCTGTCTCCTGAAATGGTTGAATGTCAACCAGTTCTTTTTGGTACAGTGACTCTGTATTCCTTCAATTTTCTTTTGATACTTCCTGCATCATTCAATATTTTCCCTGTAGGATCCCTCAGTATTGCAACTTGAGGCTTGAATTTTTTCCTCAGTTCTTGCAGGTTGAGAAATATGGAGCATGTTCTTCCCTTTTGGTTTTGGAACTCCAAGGCTTTGCACATTTCATTATAGTACTTTATTTTGTCTTCTCGAGCCCCTTTGCCCTTCTCAGCTCTTTTATTTCTTAATTTCTTCTGTTCGCTTTAGCTACTGTATGTTCAAGAGCAAGTTTCAGAATCTTCTGTCATCTATTTTGGTCTTTTATTTCTTTTCCATCTTTTTAATGACATTTGCTTTCTTCATGTATGATGTCTTTGATGTCATTCCACAGCTCATCTGGTCTTCATTCATTAGTGTTCAGTGCATCAAATCTTTCTTGAAATGACCTCAAAATTCAGGTGGAATATACTCAAGGTCATATTTTGGTTCTTGTGGACTTCTCTGATTTTCTTCACCTTCGACTTGAACTTGCATATGAGCAATTGATGGTCTGTTCAACAGTGGAACACTGGCCTTGTTCTAACTGATGATATTGAGCTGCTTCATCATCTCTTTCCACAGATATAGTTGATTTGATCCCTGTGTTTTCCATCTGGTGAGGTTCATGTGTATAGTCGTCATTTATGTTGTTGAAAAAAGGTATTTGCAATGAAGAAGTCGTTGGTCTTGCAAAATTCTAGCATGCAATCTCCGACATCGTTCCTGTCACCAAGGCCATATTTTCCAGCTGCCAATCATTCTTTGTTTCCAACTTTTGCATTCTAATCACCAGCAATTACCAATGCATCTTGATTGCATGTTCAGTCAATTTTAGACTGCAGAAGTTGGTAAAAATCTTCAATTTCCTCATCTTTGGCGTTAGTGATTGGTGCATAAATTTGAATAATAATCATTTTAACTGGTCTTCCTTTTTAGGTGCTTGGATATTATCCTATCACTGACAGCGTTGTATTTCAGGATATATCTTGAAATGTCCTTTTTGGCAATGAATGCGATGCCATTCCTCTTCAATTTATCATTCCCAGCATAGTAGATCATATGATTTTTCTGATTCAAAAGGGCCGGTACCCATCCATTTCAGATCACTAATTGATCTTTGTGTTCCATTTCATTTTTTATAACTTCCAGTTTTCCTAGATTCATACTTCATACATTCCACTTTCTGATTTATTAATGGATATTTGCAGCTGTTTCTTCTCATTTTGAGTCATGCCATCTCAGCAAATGAAAGTCCTCAAAGCTTTACTCCATCCATGTCATTAAGGTTGACACTACTTTGAGGAGGCATTTCTTCCCCAGTCATATTTTGAGTGCCTTCCAACCTGAGAGGCTCATCTTCCTGCCCTATACCAGACAATGCTCCGCTGCTGTTCGTAAGGTTTTCACCGTCCACTTTTTTCAGAAGTAGACCACCAGGTCCTCCTTCCTGGTCTGTCTTAGTCTGGAAGCTCTGCTGAAACCTGTCCACCATGGGTGACCCTTCTGGTATTTGAAATCCTGGTGGCATAGCTTCCAACATCACAGCAACATGCAAGCCACCACAATACGACAACCTGACAGATGCATGGGAGTGTGCAAACTAAAACCATAAAATTCTTAGAAGAACAAGCAGGGTCAATGCTGTCAGGCTCAGCTTTCAACAGTTGATTTTCTAATACAATAAAAGCACAAACAACAAAAGACAAAGTAAATAAATGGGACCTCATAAAAATTAAAAACTTGTTCATCGAAAGACTTTACCAAAAAAGTGAAAAGACAAGCTACCTACTGGGAGAATATCTTCAGAAACCATATATCCAACAAGAATCTAATAACCAAAATGTATATAAAACTTCAAGAACTTAACAACAAAAAGCCAAATAACCCAATCATAAAATGTGCAAGGAATTGAATAGACATTTCACCAAAGAGGACATTCAAATGGCTACCGAACACATGAAAAGATGCTCAGCATCAGCCATCAGAGAGATGCAAATCAAAACCACAATGCGATACCATTTTGCTCCCTCTAGGATGGTAAGATAAATAGTAATAATAAATGTTGGCAAGGATGTGAGAAAATTGGAACCCTTATCCATTGCTGGTGGGAATGCAAAATAGTACAGCCATTGTGGAAAGCAATGTGGCATTTCCTCAAAAAACTAAAAATAGAACTACCATATGACCCAGCAATTCCATTCCTAGGCATATACCCAAAAGACTTGAAAGCAGAGATTCAAATAGATTTTTATACCAGTGTTCATTGCAGCACTATTCACAATACCAAAAGGTGAAAACAAGCTAAATGCTCAGCAGCACATGAATGGAGGAACAAAATGTACATACATACAATGGAATACTACTCAGCCAGTAGGAGAAACAAAATCTTGATACATGGTACAGTATGGGTGGAGCTTGAAGACATTATGCTGAGTGAAATAAGCCAATCACAAAAAATATATATATAGTATGACCTCACTTATATAAAAAGACAAGAAAAGGCAAATGTATAGAGACCAAAGTTTATTACTGATTACCAGGGGCAGGAGGGAGGGGAAAAGGAGGGGTTAACAGTGATGGAAAGTAAACAGTGATGGAAAAATTGAGTTCATTAAGGGTGGGTTGCACAGCTGATTATTATAATTGCCGTCAATAAGTTGTACACCTGTGGAAAGTTGAGTTGGCAAAAAAATACATATATATGTACACACACACACTATATATACGTAGTCTAGATAAGGACTATAGTAAAAGCAGGAGACCTAGTTATGAACCAGTAATCCAAGCAAGAGAAGCCAGTGATTTGAACCAGGGAGGTAGCAGCAGATGCAGTGAAGTGGTCATAGACAAGAGGTATTTTGAAGGTAGACACAAGAGATTTGCAAACAGTTTGTGTGTATTGTGTAAGAAAAAGAGAGGGGTCGAGGATGGCTCTAAGATTCTTGAATCGATCAACCAAGAATGGAGTTGCCATTTATTGAGAGGCGGAAGGCTGCCAGAGGAACAAGTTTGTTTGGAGGGGAGTGAGAAATCAGGAATTTGTTGTTGCATGTTAAGTTTGAGGTATTTGTTACACATCCAAATGGAAATGTCAAGTAGGTAGTTGGATTTGTGGGTCTAGAGTTTACGGGAGATATTGGGGCTGAAGATATAGGTTCAGGAGTCTTCCGTGTGCTGGTGTTATTAGGTGCCGTCAAGTCGATTCCAACTCATAGCAACCCTGTGTACAACAAAACGAAACACTGCCCCCAGTCCTGCACCATCCTCACAATTGTTACTGTGTTTGAGCCTGTCATTGCACCCACTATGTCAGTCCATCCCATTGAGGGTCTTCCTCTCTTTCACTGACCCTCTGCTTTACCAAGCATGATGTCCTTCTCCAGGGACTGGTCCCTCCTGATAACGTGTCCAAATTACATGAGACGAAGTCTCGCCATCCTCACTTCTAAGGAGCATTCTGGCTCTACTTCTTCCAAGACAGACTTGTTCGTTCTTCTGGCAGTCCATGGTATATTCAGTATTCTTTGCCAACACCACAATTCAGTGTACAGATGGTATTTAAAGCCATGAGACTAGATGAGATCACCGTGAAAGTGGTTGAGTGTTTTGTGAATACAGATTGCCTCCTGCTAAGGGTAAGTTCTTTGAGAGGAGACGCTCTGCTTTATTTTGTGTGTCTCTGATAGTTCCTAGCACAATTCCTCATGCATAGGCATAACTCAGTGAATGTTTATTACACCAGGCGGGGACTTTGTGATGTTCATGACTTTATTCCCAGTGCTTAACAAAGTGATAGTCAGTAGACATTTGATGAATAAATTTGTATGTGAATACGGTGGAAAAATGATAACTACCACCTGAAAAGTTGGGGAAGGGGATTCCAGATCATGATTTTCCTCAAAATCACTCACCACTCAATGATTGACTTTTTCTAAGTTATATTAAATTTAAGTATACTTAAGCGTCAAATTTTATGCTCTTCTTTACAGTCGTCATACAAGCAAAAGTAGTAATGTGAGCAGGAGCATTTTTTAAACCTGGCCAAACAAGGGAACTATGTGATAAGCTTTTAACGTTTTCAGGATACTAGGTACCACCCCAAAACCTACTGAATCAGAACCTCAGGGGTTGGTCCCAGGAAATTATTTTTTAAAAGCTCTGTAGGTGCTTCTGATTTTGCTGGTCCTCAGGTGACATTTAAGACCCATATGTGAGAAGATCCAGTAATTGGGAAAGATAATAAATAGACCTAGGCCTCAGGCCCTCCTCTGTTAGTACTGTGACTGTCGTCTTGGGTGAGTCACTTGATCTCTGAGTCTTTTTCCCATCTATAAAATGAGGTTGGGAGCGCTCTGCCTAGATTTCCTTACTCTACTTTTAATGTATGTGGAATCTGTAGTGATACCCTCTTTTTCATTCCTCATATTGGTGATTTGTCTCTCCTCTTTCTCCCTCTTTTTTTTTTCTCCTTATTAGTCTGGCAAGAGGTTTGTCAATTTTATCAATCTTTTAAAAGAGCCAGGTTTTGATTTAATTTATTTTTCTCTTTTTTTCTATTTTAATTTCATTGATTTCTCCTCTTTATTATTCCTTTTCTTCTGCTTGCTTTGGATTAGTTTGCTCTTCTTTTTTCTAGGTTCTTGAGGTATAAGCTTAGATAATTAATTTGAGATTCTTTTCTGATGTAAGCATTTGGTGCTATAAATTTCCCTCTAAGCACACTTTAACTGCATCCCACAGATGTCAATATGTTGTATTTTCATTTTTATTTAGTTCAATATATTTTCTAATTTCCCTTGAGAATCTCTCTTTGAACCATGGATTCTTTAGAAGTTTGTTAATTTCCACATGTTTGGAGATCTTCTTGTTCTTTCTATTGTTCATTTCTAGTTTAATTCCATTATGGTCAGAGAACATACTTTGTATTATTTCATTTCTTTTACATTTCTTAAGATTTGTTTTATGATTCAAGTTCTGGTCAATCTTGGTGAATGTCTGGTCCATGTGCACTTGAAAAGTATGTGTATTCTGCTATTTTTGGGTGGTGTGTTGTGTCAGTTAAATCCCATTGGTTGATGGTGTTGCCTCAGTTGTGTGCTCCCCAGAGGCCAATTTGAAACCTCAGATTATTCTATTTGTAAATCAGTTCTCAAAGCTTTGGCTGTGTTGATTCCAATTGGTTTCACACACGAGCTGCTTGTGAGCATGCCCAGAACTTTCTATACAGACTTAAAGAAGCCCTTTCTCCAAATCCCTACTCTGTATTTGGAAGGGAATGAGGTGCCACCTTTTTACTATTACAGGTAGTCCCTGACTTATGAGGTATTCAAGTTACAACAAACCACACTTATGACTGTCCTTTTTTTTTTCTGTACATCTTATCGTTAGTAATATGTACTACATACAGTATTGTAGATGTTATCATTCTCAGATGTTCACTTGCAGATGTTCAATTTTAGGATTTACTGTTCAGAACACTGCCAATTGAGTTAGTTTTCTAAACTAAATCAGGGACTTCAGTTGCTTGAAAACATGGACCCAAATGCTGATCACTTTGCTAAAGTTGATAGGCAGATTCAGGAAGCAGCGAGATGTTACAGCAAAACATGAAGAAAAAAACAAAAAGATAGTACAGACAGCTCTCGCTGATTTTCTCACTAGAAACACCATCCACATTCCCAGGGATAATCCAGATGATCCAGAACCTTTTCACAAGTGGGGTGATTACTGCAAATGACAAAATGCCAACATCGTCCAACTCTTCTTCATCACCAGAATAAATTTTTGTTATCTTTGTATTTTTTTTGTATATGTATGTATTAAAATATATCTGTAACTTTATATGTAATGTTTCCAACTCCGAAAGACAAATAAAGATCGGATTTATAAAGATACTGATAATAAAAGGCGATAACAATTTTTTAAAAATTAGGTATTTGACTTACATCAGAACCGACTCACAATAGAGTTGTTGGAATGGAACCCCATCATAAGTTGGGGACTGAAAAAAAAAAAAACAGAAAACCAAACCTGTTGCCATCGAGTCGATTGCAGCTCATAGCAACCCCATAAGACAAGGTAGAACTGCCCCATAGCATTTCCAAGCTGTAATCTTTACAGAAGCAGACTGCCGCATCTTCCTCCTCCAGAGCCACTGGTGGGATTGAACCGCCAACCTTTCAGTTAGCAGCCGAGTGCTTAACCACTGTGGCACCAGGGCTCCTTAAGTCGGGGATTACTTGTATTCAATTAGTGCAAAGCAGGAATAATCAGTAGAGCTCCACCGCACAATCTGCAGTGCCTGGTGGAAAGGGGAGAGGTGCCACCTCTGCTTTTGTTAGTACAAGGTGGGAAAGGTCAACAGGGCTTTGTCCCCCGTTTTTGCAGTGCGTGGTGGGGAGGGGGAGAGGTGTGGCTTCTTTTGTGGTGTTTTCCTAGTAGGGTGGGTATAGTCAAAAGGGTACCATCTCGCAGGGATGCCCTTTTTCCAGCCCTTTGTCTAGAGATGGTGGGCTTTTCTTGAGACTTTGTAAATTATTATTAACAGTGCTCATTGGTATTTCTTGGTTTGAACCTGCTATAGCACCCAAACCAAGATATATAGGAGACAAAAGAAACAACCAGCCCAAGGAACTCACTGCTGGGTCGTCCCTCAAGTCCCAAGGTCCCTAGCTAGTTCACCTTCTTTTCTCTAACTTTCAGAGTTTTTTGACAGTTGTTTCATGTACTTTGAGCAAGATTTTTAGTTGTAATTAGCAAGAGGAATAGGGTAGAATGGCTTACTGTATCTTGTATGGAACCAGAAACAACATGTGGCATTTTAAAGTGTTTTCTTGCTAAGATTTAGGGCGGTACTTCACATTTTAGCAGCAATACATTTTTTCCTGTGTGATGAGAATTCCTACCCATTTCGTGTTATATCTCTTGGTCCCATCCTGCAACAGGCAGTAAAAACTAAATTCTAATCCACAGCCCAAACCATCTTCCTTAAAAAAACCCTGGCTTTTCAGCCCCTCTGCCTTGGTACTCTGGTTCATGACACCTCTCCAGATTTTCCTCATTTTGTCTGTCTATTGGGCCCTCATCTCCTGGTGAACAACCTTAGCCTTTACACACCTTGCAGTAGGACTATTGGGAGGACTAAATGGATTATACCTATCAAATGCTTAAGAAGCAACTGGCACAGAATAAGCACTCATTACATGGTGGTAGTGGTGGTTGTTGTAGCTCTCAATTTTGGCATAGCCGCAGCCTCAGAAAGATAACCCAAACTTTCTATGACCTCCCACTAAAGGACAGGAGTCAGATTTCCTGTTAGCTTCAGTTTGAGGATGAAATTTTCATTTTTGCAGTAGTCTGCGAGCATGTATTGAGTGCTCACCGTGTTGAACATCCAAACATAAGTAAGACACAGCCTGTATCTTCAGTGAGCCCACAGACTACAGTGGGGAGTAATATATATGTGAATCAGCACAATAAAGTGATAAAAAATGCAGTGAAAAGTCTCTACAAGGTAGAGTGGGGACACCAAAATGAGAGTGGCCATATGTTTGGGGATGAAGAAAGGCTTTGCAGAGGTGGTGACGCTTAGGCTGAATCATTAAAAGATAAGTAGTTTTTTCCAAGATGGGTAAGGCATTTCATGCAGAAGCAGGATGAGCAGAAATTTCAGAACATAAATCAATGTGGTAAGTAGTTTAGTATCCACATAAACCTATTGCCATCGAGTCGATTCTACTCATAGTGACCCTACAGGACAAAGTAGAACTGCCCCGTAGGGTTTCAAGGCTGTAAATCTTTTTTTTTTTT
>NW_004444013.1:958421-967043 GCF_000243295.1 Trichechus manatus latirostris
TGATTTTTGTATGTTTATCTTTATCCTGCTACTCTGATGAATCTTTCTGTTAGTTCCAGTAGATTTCTTGTGTAGTCTTTAGGGTTTTCTATGTATAGCATCATATCATCTGCAAACAGGGACAGTTTAACTTCTTCATTACCAGTTTGGATGCCCTTTATTTCTTTTTTTTTTTTTTTTTTGCCTTACTGCTCTAGCTAGGCCTTCCAGCACAATGTTAAGTAGGAGTGGTGATAAAGGGCATCTCAAGGCTGTAAATCTTTATGGAAGGAGACTACCACATCTTTTTCCCATGGAATGGCTGGTGGGTTTGAACCACCAGCCTTTTGGTTAGCAGCCAACTGCTTAACCAGTGTGCCACCGGGGCTCCTTTGTAGCCACATAATCTGTCTCATATGTCTGCTTTGTTGTTGTTAGCTGCCATCGAGTCAGTTCCAATTTATAGTAGCCTTATGTACAACAGAACAAAACACTGCCTGGTCCTCTGCCATCCTCACAATCATTGCTATGCTTGAGCCCATCATTGCAGCCACTGTGTCAATCCATCTTGTCTTACTTGTGTAGTGCTGCTATAACAGAAATACCACAAGTGGATGGCTTTTAACAAAGAGAAATTTATTCTGTCACAGCCTAGTAGGCTACAAGTCCAAATGCAGGCATCAGCTCCAGGGGAAGGCTTTCTCCGTTGACTCTGGAGGAAGGTCCATGTCATCAACCTTCCCTTGGTCTAGGAGCTTCTCTTCCCAGAAACCTCAGGTCCGAAGGACACGTTCTGCTCCCGGCACTGCTTTCTTGGTGGTATGAGGTTTCCAACTCTCTGCTTACTTCCCTTTCCTTTTAGCTGTTGTAAGATAAAAGGTCATGCAGACCACACCCCAGGGAAACTCCCTTGACATTGGATCAGGGATGTAACCTTAGTAAGGGTGTTACAATCTCACCCTAATCCTCTTTATCATAAAATTACAATAACAAAATGGAGGACAACGACACAATACTGGGAATCATAGCCCAGCCAAGTTGATATACACATTGTTGGGGCAACATAATTCAATCCATGACACATTTCATTGAAGATCTTCTTTTTCGCTGACCCTCTACATGATGTCATTCTGCAGGGACTGGTCGCTCCTGGTAACATGTTAAAACTACATGAGACGAAGCCTCGCCATCCTCACTTCTAAGGAGCATTCTGGCTGTACTTCTTCCAAGACAGATTTGTTTGTTCTTCTGGCAGTCCGTGGTTTATTCAATATTCTTTGCCAACACCATAATTCAAAGTCATCAGTTGTTCTTCCATCTTCCTTAGTCATTGTCCAGCTTTCTCATGTGTACAAGGTGATTGAAATTACCATGGCTTGGGTCGGGTGCACCTTAGTTCTCAGAATGACATCTTTACTTTCTGTAGTTAGATAGAAATTCTGTCGAGAGATGCCCACAATCCAGACTCTAACCTAACTTATAAGGTCTTCATGGTCTAACCAGTGGCCATCGAGTCGATTCCAATTCATGGTGACCCCAGGTGTTTTAGAGTAGAACTGCGCATAGGATTTTCAATGGCTGTGATCTTTTGGAAGTAGATTGCCAGGCCTTTCTTCCAAGGCGACTCTGGGTAGATTCAAACTGCCAGACTGTTTGTGCCACCCAGGGATGACTCCTTCATGATCTAGTCCCTAATTAACTCTCCAATTTTATCTCCTCCAAACAGATATTTTACAAATATTTTGTCTGATATAGTGTATTACTACATGCACAATGATGCGCAGTATTCATTTTAAAGACAAACCTTTTGGGTCTGATTCTTGAGACAAGACCAGCAAGCGGTTTAAGACACAGTCAGTCCAGGGTGTAAAATGAGGGGAAAAAAATCCACTCAGTCATTGATCTGAATTGAGAACAAGGGGATGCCTAAGTGACAGAAATTTTCACTTTTTACTGTATACTTGCTGCATCTCCCACCTCCATTGTATTGTTGATATAGTGTCTGCAGTCTGTTTTCATCCATAGCTGCCTTGGGCAATCTGCAGAGTGTAGTCAGATAGATGGAGCCATAGCATAGTTACTTTCTCTAGACTTCCCTTTATCTGGATAAGGCTTGGGCAGATTCTATTTTATCTTTCATACTTGGGCCCCCTGGGTGGGATGGTACCTGAGCCATGCGGTTTCCCCTGCTTTCACCAGCGTCAGAGCCTCTTGTCCCCTCCAGCCTCTCTTTTCCTAAGACAGAGCTGACTGCAGGCTACTCCTGTTCTCAGGGGCTCCAGCACAGAAGGCGTAACCCAGAGCACATGGTATCATCCCTCTCTATCCTCCATCTGCCCCACTCTTTTCTTGTTCGCTATGCTTCAGTCACACTGAAACACATCATTCAAACCCACCAGGCTCTCTTTGGACTCCAGTCTTTGCATGAGTTGATTCTCTCCCTAAAACTCCTCCCCAGTCTCCTCTTAGCCCCTCGCCCCCTTCACCTGGTCAGCTCTTGATCTCAGATGAGGACTTCACTTACTCATGGAAGGCCTTCCCTGACTTCTTAAACTAAGTTACCCTGGTAAATCCCCCATCCTGTGCTACTTGCGCATGGCCTGTGTAACGGCCGGTGACAGATTGTATTTTCTGAAGATGACCACAGTACTGTCTTATGTCCCACATATGCTTCTTACAATGTGATCTTGAAACTTTTCCCATCTACTGGTAGGGGATATGTCTCTTCCCCTTGAACTTAGGCAGATCTTTGTGATTGCCTTGACCAATAAAGATGGAAGTAACATAACGGAACTCCAAGCTGGATCATAACAATGGTATGTGCTTCCACCTTTCTCGGAACGTTTGCTCTTAGAACCAAGCTGCCATACTATGGGGAAGCCCAAACTAGCCCATGTGGACAGACCAAATGGAGAGGCCACATATGAGTGTTCCAGCCCACAATTCAGCTGAAATCCCAACTGACAGCCAGCATCAGCTGCTACATATATGAGTAAAGATACCTCTAGATGATTCCAGGCCCCAGCATCAGTCAGGAGACCCTGGGTAGTGCAAACGGTTAAGCGCTGGGCTGCTAACCAAAAGTTGCTGGTTTGAACCCGGCCAGAGGCACCTCAAAAGGAAGGCCTGGAAATCTGCTTTCAAAAGGTCACAGCCATGAAAATCCTATGGAGCACAGTTCTACTCTGAAACACATGGGCTTACCATGAGTCAGAATCATCTCAGTGGCATTGGTTACCATCCATCACCCCTAGCCTTTAAATCTTCCTAGTTGAGGCCTCAGATACTGTGGAGCAAAAACAAGCCAGTCCCGCTGTAGCCTATCTGAATTCTGATCCACAGAAACCATGAGGATAATAAAATGATTGTTTTTTATACCACTAAGTTTTGGGTTGATTTCTTACAGCAATCACTAACTGAAACACAGTCTTTACTTCTTTGTAACATTCAGCACACTTGTAAATGTTTGTTTAGTGTCTGATGTCCCTTACCATATGCTCCTAAAGGGCTGATGCCGTGTCTGTAGTATTCATTGCTGTATCCTGCCAGTTTAGCACAATGGCACAAAGTAGATGTCTAATATATAGTTAATTAGTGAGTGAGTAGATAGCTGCCGTTGAGTTGACTCCAACTCATGTGCCCTTGTGTACAACAGAGTAAAACTTTGCCCAGTCATGTGTCATCCTCACAATTACCAGCGTGTTCAAGTCTATCACTGTGGCTGTTGTGCCAATCTATCTCACCAAGGTTCTCCCTCACCTTCGTTGGCCCTCTCCTTCACCAGACATGATGTCCCTCCTGATGATGTGTCCAACAAGTAAGTCAGACAGTATTCTGATCTATAAGTTCATTGGCTAATTTCCAGAAGTAGATTTCCAGGCCTTTCTTCCTAGTCCTAGTGTGGCAGCTCTGCTAAAACCTGTCCGCTGTGGGTGACCCTGCTGATATTTGACATACTGGTGGCATAGCTTGAGGCTTAACAGCAATACGCAAGCCACCACAGTACAACAAACTGAAAGATGGGTGGTGGAATTAATGAGTAGAAGGTATGTTTTCCCTCTTTTCTTTTAATGTAGGTGGAAACACAAGTTGATGTCTGTGTGCAGACAGGCACACACCTGTTTCTGCTTTCAGAGTTGCTTCTGGCCTGCTATACTTAAACCAGCTTGATCCACCTCTCTCCAGGAGTCTCCTCTCCTTCCCCAACCTGACTGATCTGTTGGTGAGAGATGCCACTGATTGCTTCTACCACAGTTTTTTACTTATAGGTGATGCCTATAATGGTTCACTCCACCTCTGCAGGGAAAAGGGTAGAAAGGGTGAATAAATAGGAGGGTAGACGTTCCAAGGAGTCCCTGGGTGGCACAAATAGTTAAGCACTCGACTGCTAGCCAAGAGGTTAGCAATTCAAACTCACCCAGAAGTGCTGCAGAAGACAGCCGTGGCGATCTGTTCTGAAAGGTCACAGCCTTGAGAACCCTATGGAGTAGTTCTTCTGCACACATGGGGTCACAATGAGTCAGAATCAACAGCAACTGACAACAGCAGGAGTTCCAAAGACAAACTTAACCCATTTTATAATTTTGTTAAAGACAATCATGAGAGAATAAATACAAATTTTAGGTACTTTGGTATTTTGTCTGCATGATAGTTCTTTGCTGGCAGTGTTAGATTGTTGGGGTTAACAGCTGTGGCGCAGTGGTTAAGAGCTCGGCTGCTAACCAAAAGGTCGGCAGTTCGAATCCACCAGCTACTCTTGGGAAACTCTATGATGCAGTTCTACTCTGTCCTATAGGGTCACTATGAGTTGGAATCAACTTGATGGCAACAGGTTTGATTTTGGTTTTTTGGTATTACACCCTGAGGCAACCTAGATCTCTGGAACTAAGAAAATTAGAGTGTAGGAACCAGCTGTCTTGTTGACTGTAATCAGTGCCCACCACATTACTGGCATCTAGTAGGGGTTCAACTAATATTTATTGAACAAACTAACCAACATGTAAGGTCCCTGGATGGTACAAATGGTTTGCATTAGACTGGTAACAGAAGGTTGGCAGTTCAAACCCACCCAGTGGCACAGCGATAGGAAGAGCCTGGCGATTTGCTTCTATAAAGATTACAGCCAAGAAAATCCTATGAAGCAGCTGTACTCTGTAGCACATGGGGTCTCCATGAGTCAGAGTCAACTCAACAGCACAAGACAACAACAACCAACACATACTGTTTATGAGCACTAACACATTTCTTAAGTGCCTACTATGTTTAAAACATAAAGCCAAGGGCTGCAGATAATATAAGTCAGGGATTGTCAGCCTTTTTCTTAAAGAGCCAGATACTAAATATTTTAGCTTTACAGGCCATACGGTCTCTGTCTCAACTACGCAGTTCTACTGTTGTAGTAGGAAAGCAACCACAGACCATACATAATCTAATGGGCATGTCTGTGTTCCAATAAAACTTAATAAAAACAGGCAACCAGCTTACAGGCCACAATTTGCCAATCCCTGATATAAATAGTGATAATAGGGACTTTTCTAGTCATGGTCACCAACAGCCTCCCATTGCCAAATCCACTGGGTCCTTAAAAAACATTCTTTCATTATTATGAAATATTTCAAACCTCAGAAATGGTAGAGAATAATATAATGAACACCCATGTATCTTCCACCCGGATTTACCAAACGTTTATATATTGCTGTGTTTCAGATCTTCAAAAAAGATATTATGGGTACAGTTTAATTTCTTTCGTGTACTCTACCTGGATGCCATTCGCCTCTTTCTCTCCCTCTCTAGGAGTAACCAGAATGTGAGGTTGTGTATTTTCTTCCCATGCATGCATTTATACTCTTAATACATATGTATGCTCGTTGCCATTGAGTCATTTCTGACTTGTGGCGACCCCATGTGTTACAGAGTAGAACAGAGTTATCTTGGCTGTAATCTTTATAGAAGCAGTCTACCAGGGCTTTCTTCCATGGAATCACTGAGTAAGTTTGAACCGCCAGCCTTTAGGTTAGCAGCGTATCACAAACTGCTTGCACCACCCAGGTTCCTGCTTAATACGTACGTTTGTTGTTGTTGTTAGGTACTGTTGAGTCAATTTTTGACTCATAGCAATCCCATGTGACATGGGTAGAACTGCTTCCATAGGCATTGATTGTGGATCCAAGTAAAATGAAATCCTTGACAACTTCAGTCTTTTCTCCATTTATCATGATGTTGCTTACTGGTCCAGTTGGGAGGATTTTTGTTTTCTTTATATTGAGGTGTAATCCATACTGAAGACTGTAGTCTTTGATCTTCATCAGTAAGTTCTTCAAGTCCTCTTCACTTTCAGCAAGCAAGACTGTATCATTTGTATAACGCAGGTTGTTAATGAGTCTTCCTCCAATCCTGATGCCACGTTCTTCTTCATATAGTCCAACTTCTTGGATTATTTGCTCAGCATACAGATTGAGTAGGTATGGTAAAAGGATACCACTCGGACACACACCTTTCCTGACTTGAAACCATGAAATATCCCCTTGTTCTGTTCGAACAACTGCCTCTTGATCTGTGTACAGGTTCCTCATGAGCACAATTAAGTGTTCTGGAATTCCAGTTCTTCACAATGTTATCTATAATTTGTTATGATCCACAGAGTCGAATGCCTTTGCATAGTCAATAAAACACAGGTAAACATCTTTATGGTATTCTCTGCTGTCAGCCAGGATCCATCGGACAACAGCAGTGATATCCCTGGTTCCACATCCTCTTCTCAATCCAGCTTGAATTTCTGCCAGTTCCCTGTCAATATACTGCTACAGCTGCTTTTGAATGATCTTCAGCAAAATTTTACGTGCATGTGATATTAACAATGTTGTTCAGTAATTTCCAAAATAAGTTGGATCATTTCTCTTGGGAATAGGCATAAATATGTATCTCTTCCAGTCGGTTGGCCAGGTAGCTGTCTTCCAAATTTCTTAGCATAGATGAGTGAGCACTTCCAATGCTGCATCTTTTGTTGAAACATCTCAATTGGAGCCTTGTTTTTCGCCAGTGCCTTCAGTGCTGCTTGATGTGCTTTAATTTCTCTCAAAGGTGTTTTGTAGTTTTAGTGTAGAGTTCTTACACGTTTTTTTAAAAATACTTTCCCCTAAATACTTCATGTTTTTATGCTATTATAACTAATATTGTATTTTTAAATTTAAAATTCTGGTTGTTTTTTGCTAGCTAAATGAGTAATTCTTTAATAAGAATCAGCACAAAGCTGGTTCCTACGACGTAGAGTTTAAAGACGTCCCAAATGTCCAGCTTCTCCAAGCTGCTGTACTATTCCTTCATCTCTAACACCAGCTACTCTCCCTTTCCTAAGTACTCTTCCTCCTGTCTTTGGGTCTTTGGTAATTCACTGCAATGTCTCACAGCACTCAAAAACTGTACTTATAGTTAAGTGGTTTATTGGGGAAATATCAGGCTACAACTCAGGATCAGACTCAGCTTAGAAATAACTGGATACAACTTGGTAGCAGGATACAGTTCTTCAGTCAGGAAAGCTTCCAACCAATACAGCTCTCAGCTCCTTCTCTGCTGTGGCTACAGGGAGACCCTTTACTGCGGCCTATTGCCACCAGGACTCGCTCGGGCGTACCCTCTGCCCTGCTCAGTCAAGTGCTACAGTTCTGTTGGCTCCATGGTTAAGTGCCTGAGGCAGCCCACTCCAACAGCAAGCCTCCTGCCCAAAGGCACTTAGCTCCCTCTCACCCTAGGTCAGTGAGCCCACTGCAGCCATCTGCCGTCTCATGCTGTCTTGCACTGTCCCTTGCCATCTTCAGTGTTACAGCTCTCTCTCTCCTGAGTCTAGGAGATTCTCAGCACAGGGACCCCAGGTCCGAAGTCTGCACTCTGCTCCAGGTTCTTCCTGATGGTAATGAGGTCCCACTCAATCTCTGTGAAATTAGTCCTTTATAAGCCTACTCTTCCCACCAAGACTACAAACTGGCCAGTCACCTCAGTGGGCAACATGCACCTTATTTGCATAGTAATTGGCCAATCCCTGCGAGGGTTTTATGCGTCGTATTTACATAGTAAACTGTCCGATCCGTTTGCAAGATTGTGGCCTAGCAAATCATCTTGACAGAACTACAAACCCAGGGCCAGAAAGGCCATAAATAAAGAGAAACCCATTGCACTGCAGACGACATCTTGGCCGTTTTTGGCTATAGGTTCTTATGTATACTTAACATTTGGAAGATTACTTCCTTCTCTCCATATATTTCAGCAGTCCAAATCAGTCATTAACAATTAGTCCATCAGTTCAACATTAGAAAATCAATCAATGTAATCCACCACATAAGTAAAAGGAAAGAAAAGAATCATATGATCAACTCAGTTGACACAGAAAAGACATTCGACAAAGTCCAACACCGATTCCTGATAAAAACTTCAATAAAATAGGTATAGAAGGGAAATTTCTCAACATAATAAAGGACATCTGTGCAAAACCAATGACCAACATCATTCTTAATGGAGAGAGGCTGAAAACTTTCCCCTTGAGAACAGGAACAAGACAAGGATGCCCTTTATCTCCACTCCTATTTAACATTGTACTGGAAGTCCTAGCTAGAGCAGTAAGGCAAGAAAAAGAAATAAAGGGCATCCAAA
>NW_004444013.1:967295-970321 GCF_000243295.1 Trichechus manatus latirostris
CAATGCAATCTCCATCCAAATACCAACAACATTCTTTAAAGAGATGGAAAAACTAATCATTAACTTTATATGGAAAGGGAAGAAGCCCCGGATAAGTAAAGCTCTATTGAAGAAGAAGAATAAAGTAGGGGGACTTACACTACCTGACTTCAGAACCTACTATACAGCTACAGTAGTCAAAACAGCCTAGTACTGGTAGAACGACAGATACATTGACCATTGGAACAGAATTGAGAACCCAGATGTAAATCCATCCACCTATAGTCACCTAATCTTCAACAAGGGCCCAAAGTCCATCAAATGGGGAAAAGACAGTCTTTTTAACAAATGGTGCTGTCAAAACTGGATGTCCATCTGCAAAAAAAAAATGAAACAGGACCTGTACCTCACACCATACACAAAAACTAATTTAAAATAGATCAAAGACCTAAATATAAAGCCTAAAACTATAAAGTTCATAGAAGAAAAAATAAGATCAACACTAGAGGCCCTAATGCACAGCATTAACAGGATACAAACATAACCAACAACACACAAACCCCAGAAGATAAGCTAGATTACTGGGATCTTCTAAAAATTAAACACGTATGCTCATCAAGAGACTTCACCAAAAGAGTAAAAAGAGAACCTACAGACTGGGAAAAAATTTTGGACATTGCAAGTCACACGAAGGTCTAATCTCTCAAATCTACAAGAAAATCCAACACCTCTATAACAAAAAGAGAAATAATCCTATTAAAAAATGGGCAAAAGAAATGAACAGACACTTCACCAAAGAAGACATTCAGGCGGCCAACAGACACATGAGGAAATGCTCACGAACCCTAGCCATTAGAGAAATGCATTTTAAAACCACAATGAGATAACATCTCACCCCAGCATTACTGGCACAAATCGAAAACACTGGAAATAACAAATGTTGGGGAGGCTATGGGGAGATCGGAACTCTTATGCACTGCTGGTGGGAATGCAAAATGATACGACCATTTTGGAAAATGATATGATGCTTCCTTAGAAAGCTAGAAATAGACATACCATACGATCCAGCAATCCCACTCCTAGGAATATATCCTGCAGAAATAAGAGCCGTCACACAAATAGACATATGCACACCAATATTCATTGCAGCACTGTTCACAATAGCAAAACAATGGAAACAACCTAGATGTCCATCAACAGATGAATGGATAAACAAACATGATACATACACACAATGGAGTATTATGCAATGATAAAGAACAATGGTGAATGTGTGAAGCATCTCGTAATGTGGACGAAACTGGAGAACATTATGCTGAGTGAAATAAGTCAATCACAAAAGGACAAATATTGTATGAAACCTCAACTGTAAAAACTCATGTAAAAGTTTATACAGAAAAAGAAACAATCTTTGACTAAACCAAGGCTAAGAAGTTTCCTGAACACAATCAAATACTTCGAGAGACAGAGTAGCAGGGGTAGGGGTCTGGGGACCATGCTTTCAGGAGACATCTATGTCAATTGGCATAACAAAGCTTATTAAGAAAATGTTCTGCATCCTATTTTGGTGAGTGGTGTCTCGGGTCTTAAAAGCTTACAGGCAGCCATCTAAGATGCATCAATTGGTCCCAACTACCTGGAGTAAAGGAGAATGAAGAACACCAAAGACACAAGAAAAGTATGAGCCGTAGAGACAGAAAGGGCCATATAAACCAGAGACTTCATCAGCCTGAGACCAGAAGAACTAGATGGTGCTCGGCTACCACCAATGACCACCTTGACAGGGAACACAACAGAGTCCCTGATGGAGCAGCAGAAAGATGGGGTGCAGAACTCAAATTCTAGTAAGAAGACCAGACTTAATTGTATGACTGAGACTGGAGGTACCCCAGAAAGCATGGCCCCCGGACTCTCTATCATCCCAGAATGAAAACAATTTCCGAGGCCAACTCTTCAGACAGGGATTGGACTGACTGTGGGACATAAACTGATACTTGTGAACAGTGTGCCTCTTAGTCAAGTACATACAAGAGACCAAAGGGGCAGCTTCTGTCCAGAGGTGAGATGGGAAGGCAGAGAGGGTTAGGAGCTGCCTAAATGGACATGGGGAATCAGGGGCGGAAAGGAGGAGTGTGCTGTCGCACAATGGGGTGAGCAATTAGGGTCACATAACAATGTATGTATAAAATTTTGTATGGGAGATTAACTTGAAATGTAAACTTCATTTAACTACAATAATAAAAAAAAGTACAATTAATAATAACTTCACTGAATTCACTGATACAAAATATATTAAGTACCCAGCACAATACCTACCATGAAATAGACACTTAACATCTGGATGTTTCTAGAGTAAGAATTTGACTCTAAAATCAGTGTGTGAGGGTTAAAATCCTTATTACTGGTGGCCTGAGGCCAGTTACTTAAACTCTCCAATCTTCCTAAGTGGGATAATAGTGATTGTGTGATCATCAACACGATGATGATAGTAGAATCTACATAACTCATGGGGTTGTTGTAAAGATTAAATAAGCTAATATTTAAAAAAAAGACTTTAGAACAATACCCGGCATATAATATGCTCTCAATAAATGTTAGCTGTTTTAATAAATACTTCCTTTGTTTATTAAAAAAAATAAACAATCTTTGTTGGTTACCAGGGATGGGAGAGGTAGGGGTTGAGGGAAACTAAGTAGACAATAGGTAAGTGGTAACTTTGGTAAAAGGTAAGATACTACACAATACTGGGGAAGCCTGTACAACTTGTTCAAAGTAAGGGTATGGAAGCTCCATAGATACATCCAAACTCCCTGAGGGACTGAATTGCTGGGCGAACGGCTGTGGGGACCATGGTTGTGGGGAACATCTGGCTCAGCTGGCATAACACAGTTTATAAAGACAATGTTTTACATTCTATCTTGGTGAGTAGTGTCTGGGGTCTTAAAAGCCTGTGAGCAGCCATCTGAGATACTCCACTGGTCTCACCCCTTCGGGAGCAAGGGAGAATGAAGAGAACAGGATACAAAGAAAAGATTATTCCGAAGGAC
>NW_004444013.1:970870-981658 GCF_000243295.1 Trichechus manatus latirostris
GAAGCCTAGGGGGCAGTGAGTTGAAGATAACGGTGATGGAATAATTTGGACAAGGATAGTGAGAATAGCAGCACAATTGGAAGAAAATAATCTGTGTCACTGAATTGTACATGTAAAAATTTTTGAAATAGTGTAACTTTGACTATATTTTCACTAAAAACAAAAAAAAGCAAGTCCTCTAAGGTGGAGAAGGGAGAGTGTTGACGTGTCGTGGGGTTGTTAACCAATGTCATAAGACAATATTTGTACTGACTGTTTAATGAGAAACTATTTGTTCTATAAACCTTCATCTAAAGTACAATAAAAAAAATTTATATTAAAAAAAAAAGTCCATCAGTAGGGAAAAAGTCTTCAGGGTGAGGTCACTCAGGTACCAGCCCGTCAGGTCTGCTGCAGGTGTCCCTCTGATCTGATCAGGTTCTCCAGAAATCATCTCAGCTTCACCCTTTCTGGCATCTGATAAAATTTAATTGATAGAATATTATTCCCTTGCTCTGAGCAAAAAAACCTTTCAGTAGTCACAGCTGAATCATAATGTCATATCAGCATCTTCCCCCACCCTCTCTTCCCCAGACCCATCAGGAAAAGAGGAATCTATCCAATGGGGATCCTCCCTTGTCCCCCTCATTTTTTGTATAAGCGCACTCATGAAAGCATGTAAGCTGGCCACTTCATGCCTTTATGTCCTCCCGTTTTAGACAGCAGTTGTTTAAATTGCCCATCCCTTCCAAACCAGTACTGTGAGGAGACAAGCATGTTCCTTCATCTGAAGAACCTTCTGTTCTGGTTAGAATTCTGAGCATCTGCATCCATAAGCAAAACCCAGTCTAGGGCAAGCCATCAAACTGCAGCAACCTAAAGTAACACTGAATGAGGGTGAAGTGTACACAGCTTGATGAAGGTAAATGATGTCACTAAAAAGCACAGGGACCCCGGGTCCAAAGGACACACTCCACTCCAAGTTCTTCTTCTTGATGGTAGTGAGGTCCCATTCAACCTTTGTCAGATTAGCCTGTTTATAAGCCTACTCTTCCCACCAATACCACAAACTGACCAATCCCCTTGGTGAGCCACAGGCACCTTATTTGCATAGTAATTGACCAATTCCTGCAAAGGTTTTACATACCTTATTTGCATAGTAAACTGTCAATCTCTTTGCAAGATTGTGGCCTAGCAAATCATCTTGACAGAACTACAAACTCAGGGCCAGTAGAGCCATAAAGAGAAATCTGTTGCACTGCACTAGCATATAGAAGTTCTGTTCTTTTTTTTATACTGACCCTGGTTTTTTTCCTATAATCTTGCTAAACTCATTCATTAATTCTAGCAATTTTTTAGAATTTTCTGTGAACACAATCGTGTCACCTATGAATAAAGAACATTTTTATTTCTTCCTTTCTCATCTGTATGCCATTTATTTCTTTTTCTTGCCTTATTGCCCTGACCATGTTAAATAGAACTGACGAGAGTGGGCGTTCTTACTTTGTCTCTGTCTTTCCTCATTTAAGTATGATGTTAGCTGTAGGCTTCTTGTTCATGCCCTCTGTTAGGTCGAGGAAGTTCCTTTCTCTTCCTAGTTTGCCTGGAGTTTTTTTGTTTGGTTGGTTTTGTTTTTAAATCACAAATACATGTTTAGTTTTGCCAAGTGCCTTTGCTGTACCCTCTGCCTTTCATTTGGGGTGTTTAGACCATTCACGTTTAAGGTCGATTATTAATATTGTTAGATTTGATTCTATCATCTTGCTGTTTATTTTGTATTTGTCCTATATGTTATTGGTTCCTGTTTCCCTCATTTTCTGTATTGTTTTGGATCCATCGAGTATTTTTTATTATTCCATTTGTCTCGTTTGTTGACTTCATAGCTATAGCTCTGTTTTGTTATTTTAGTGCTTACATTAAGGTTTATAGTATATGTCTTTAACTTATCAGAGCCTACCTTCAGGTAATAGGTAGACACATCATGTATAGTATATAGTTTCATTTCTCACTTCCTAGTTTTTAGGCTATTATCGTTATGTATTTTACTTTTACATGTTATAAACCCCACAATACATTATTATTGTTTTTGATTAAATAGTCAATTATCTTTTTAAAAGATTTAAATAAAAAGAAAAAAAATCTTCTATTTACCCATGTAGTTACCATTTCTGGTGTTCTTCATTCCTTTGTGTAGATCCAGATTTCCATCTAATATCATTTTCCTTCTGCCTGAAGGACATCTTTTGACATTCTTGTAGTGTGCGTTCTGGTGGTGATGAATTCTTTTGCTTTTGTATGTATTTATTTCACCTTGTTAAAAGATACCTTTTGGCTACCACCAATGACCGCCCTGACAGGGAACACAACAGAGAGTCCCTGATGGAGCAGGAGAAAAGTAGGGTGCAGAACTCAAATTCTAGTAAAAAGACCAGACTTAATGGTTTGATTGAGACTGGAGGGACCCCGGAAGATGTGGTCCCCGGACTCTCTGTTAGCCCCAAACTAAAACCATTCCTGAGGCCAACTCTTTAGGCAAAGATTAGACTGGACTATGGGACATAAAATGATACTTGTGAAGAGTGTGCTTCTTAGTTCAAGTAGATACATGAGACTAAATGGGCAGCTTCTGTCCAGAGGCGAGATGAGAAGGCAGAGAGGGCCAGGAGCTGGTTGAATGGACACGGGCAATCTGGGGTGGAAAGGAAGGGTGTGCTGTCACGGTATGGGGAGAGCAACTAGGGTCACATAACAATGTATGTATGAATTTTTATATGAGAAACTAACTTGAATTGTAAACTTTCACTTAAAGCACAACAATAAAAAAAATATATATCTAAAAGATATTTTTGCCATGTATAAATTCTTGGTTGACATTTTTTTTTCCTTTCCATACTTAAAAGATGTTGTTCCACTGTCTTCTCACTTGCATTACTTCTAACAAGAAATTTAATATTATCGTTACCTTTGTTCTTCTGTAAGTAACACTATTTCTTTTCCACTGGTTTTGAGAAATTTGGTTATGTGTGCTTTGGTGTAGTTTTCTTCCTACGTCTTGTATTTGAAGTTGAGCTTCACGTATGTGGGTTTGTATTTTCCACTATGTTTGGAAAGTTTTGGCCATTACATCTAATATTTTCTCCAAGTCTCTGCTTAACTCTGTGAACATATGCAATACAGGTAAAATAACTGTTTCATTGTCATTCTCTGCTAATTGTAACAACTGTGTCAGTTCTGGATTGGTTTTGATTGATAGATTATTCTCTTCATTGTTGTTGTTAGTTGCCATTGAGTCAACTCCAATTCATGGCAACCCCATGTGTGTCAGAGTAGATTTGAGTTCCATAAGATTTTCATGGTTGCATTATGAATGGTGTTTTCTGACTTGTTTATATGCCCACTGATCTTTGTTTAGATGCTAGACATTGTGAATTTTACCTTGTTGAGTGCTGGATATTTCCCTGGTGGTGCAATGGTTAAGCACTCAGCCGCTAACCAAAAGGTTGACATACCAAACCCACCCAGCGGCTCCATGGGAGCAAGACCTGGTGATCTGATCCCATAAAGATTACAGCCTAGAAAACCCTATTGGGCAGTTTTACTCTTGTCACATGAGATTACTATGAGTCAGAATCAACTTGACAGCACCCAAAAACATATGTTTTTGAGGTTTGTTTTGGGATTGCGGTGCAATGAATTACTTAATATGACCCTTCTAGCTGTAGTCTTTGTGACTTACACACAATGATTGAGTGGAACTATGCAAATAAGGTATATGGGACCCTAATGAAGAGACTGGTCAGTTTGCCATCCTGCTAGGCTTAAAATTAGCCATCCCAGAGGTGAGAGGAGAGGCTCTCATTACCACCAAGCAAGAATAGCCAGGAGTGGAGCACATCCTTTGGACACAGGATCCCTGCACTGAGAAGCTCCTGGAACCAGAAGACAGAGAGAGAGAGCTGTAACACTGAAGACAGCAAGAAGCGGTGACAGAGAAACAGTGGCAGGAGAGACTGGCAGGAGACGACACAGTGGGCTTCCTGGCCCATGGAGCAAGAAGGCTAAGCACTTTTAGGCCGGAGGCTTGCTGGCAGAGTAGGGTGCCTCTGGGCACTTGGTGGAGCTAGGTTTGCTGACCCACAGAGCTAGAGCTGAGCACCTTCGGGCCAAGGCTTAATGGTGGAGTGGAATGCCTCTGGGCATTTATCAGCATTGCTGAAGGAACTTTGTAACACTTGCCTGAGGAGGGCAAAGGCCAGGCTGAGGGGCAAAGAGGCCGAGGAGCCAGAGAGAGACCTCCCTGCAGGCACAGCTGAGAAGAGGTTGCCCTGATTGAAGAAATGTATCCTGAGTATTCCTGAACCTAAATTGTAACCTGTTACTTCCCTAATAAACCCCATAATCATGAATATTGTCTGTGAGTTCTGTGTGGCCATTGCAATGAAATATCAAACCCAGCAGAGAGAGCCATAGGAGGGATAGTTGGTATCAGAATTGGTTAAGATGGTGGAGAGAAGAGGCATGTCTGACCTCCACCTCACAGCAGTCAGCCTTGGGCTGTTGATAGTGATTCTCCTTCCTCCTTGTGAAGTTAGAGGTCAGATGCCTCTGCCACGCCATTTTTACAGTGATTCATTTAAGATATTTGAAACCAGTTTGATCTTTTCCAGCCTTGCTTTTATGACTTATTAGGCAGATCCAGAGCTGTGCTCAGTCTAGGGCTGATCATTTCCCTTTACTGAGGCAACATCTTCCTGAGTACTGTACTCAATGTCTTATGAATCATGAGTTTTTCCAGTCTGGATGGTGAGAAAAAGCACTATTCCCAGCCGTTTGTGAGTGCCAGGCCATCTTCCCTCTAATACTTTTGGATGGTTCCTTCCCTGGCCTCGGGTAATTTGCTCATAAGCATGTACTAATCAGTACTGTGAGGAGCCCTGTGATGCAATGGTTAAGTGCTTGGCTGCTAACCAAAAGGTCGGCGGTTTGAATTTATCAGTGGCTCCTTGTGAGAAAAGACCTGGAAATCTGCTCCCATAAGATTACAGCCTAGGAAACCCCATGGGATGGTTCTACTCTGTCATATAGGGTTGCTATGAGTTGGCATCAACTCAACGTCACACAACAGCAATCATCAGTACTGTGCTAAATACTCAAGGGGGAACTTCCGTAGAACTCTGAGGATCTCGTTGTGCAGCTTTCTCTTCTCTGGTAGTATGTCATTTAAACTTTAGTGGTATTGGTCTCCCCAAACTCTTAGCTGCATCTCTTCAATTTAAGGAGTCTACTGGGCTCCGCCACCATTCCCCCTTTCTGTGCCACTACTTGGAAACTCTCTCAAGGCAATAAGCTGTGGTGATCATAGGGCTCACCTTGTTTGTTTCCCAACTCTCAGTGATCACTGTCCTTTGTTGCCCAGTGTGTGGTTGTCTTGAAAACTATTGTTTCATGTATTTTGTCTTGGTTTTTTTGTTTGTTTGTTTATGGTTGTTATTGTTTTAGGTGGGAAATTAAATCCAGTCCCCACCACTCCAACATGGTCAGAATTGGAAGTCTAATTTCACAGATTTAGATACATTGTGTTTTCATTTTTATTCAGTTTAAATTATTTTCTAACGTTCTTTGAGACTTGCTCTTTGACCCATGGATTATTTAGAGTTGTGTTAATCATCAAGTGTTTGGGGATTCTTCTTTTATCTTTCTGTTCTTGATTCCTAGTTTAATTCCATTACGGTGAGAGAACATGGAGATTTCAATTCTTTTAGGTTCTTTAAAGCTTCTCTTATGATCCAGGATATGGTCAATATTGAACATCTTCACATTTTACACTTCACTCTCCTATTTCACCGTACCCCTTCTCACATCACATCTGGCACCCAAAATGTCTCACTTCCTGCTTTCCACCTAACATCAGTAACCTTACAACAGCGTAATTCCATTTGTCCCCCCCATACCCCAGCCTTTGGTGGTGGTTGTCACATCTTTTACTTCTGTACTTGTTATGAACTCCACCTCACAGTGTTTCTATTATTTTTACTTTAAACAATAACTTTTTTAAGTAAACTATGAGAAGAAAATATGGTCTTTTTCATTTACCCATATACTTACCATGTAAGTCTTTATTTTTTTCTGTAGTTCCACATTCCCATCTGGCTTCATAACCCTTTGTTCTAAATGTTGCCCTTCAGCATTTCTTTTTCTCTGTGTGTGTGTGTTTAGGTGAAAGTTTACAGCTCAAGTTAATTTCTGATTCAGAACTTTATACACGTATTGTTTTGTGACATTGGTTGCAATCCCCACAATGTGATGGCTGACTCCCCTTTTCCACCCCGGGTTCCCGGTGTCTATTCATGTAGTTCTTGTCCCTTCCTGCCTTCTCATCCTGCTTTTGGACGGGAGCTTCCCATTTGGTCTCATATATTTTATTGAACTAAGAAGCATATTGAATATACCATGGACTGCCAGAAGGATGAACAAATCTGTCTTGGAAGAAGTACAGCCAGAATGCTCATTAAAAGGAAGAATGGTGAGACTTTGTCTCACATACTTTGGACATGTTATCAGGAGGGACCCATGCCTGGAGAAAGACATCATGCTTGGTAAAGTAGAGGGTCAGTGAAAAAGAGGAAAAACCTCATTGAGATGGATTGACACAGTGGCTGCAACTATGGGCTCAAGCACAGCAACAGTTGTGAGAATGTTGCAGGACTGGGCAGTGTTTTGTTCTGTTGTACATAGGGTCACTATGAGTCAGAACTGACTCGAGGGCACCTAACAACAACAAGAAACACATACCTAACGTGTGTTATTTTTTGTTTTATAGACCTGTCTAATCTTTGTCTGAAAAGTGGGCTTCAGGAATGGTTTCAGTTCTGGGTTAGCAGAATGTCCAGGGGCCATGGTTTCAGGGGTTCCTCCCATCTCTGTCAGACCGGTAAGTCTGGTCTTTTTACGTGAATTTGAATTCTGTTCTATATTTTTCTCCTGCTCTGTCTGGCACTCCCTGTTGTGATCCCTGTCAGGGCAGTCATTAGTGGTAGCCAGGCACCCTCTAGTTCTTCTGGTCTCAGGCTGGTGGAGTCTCTGGTTCACGTGGTCCTTTAGTCCTTGGGCTAATATTTTCCTTGTGTCTTTGCTTTTCTTCATTCTCTTTTGCTCTGGGTGGGATGGGATCAATAGATGTATCTTAGATGGCCGCTTGTAAGCTTTTAAGACCCCAGACACTACTCACCAAGGTGGGATGTAGAACATCTTCTTTATGAACTGTGTTATGCCAGTTGACCTAGATGTCCCCCGAGACTATGGTCCCCAGGCCCCAGCCCCACCTACTCAGTCCCTAAAAGTGTTTGGATGTATCTAGGAAACTTCTGTGCTTTTCCTTTGGTCCAGTTGTGCTGACTTCCCCTATACTCTGTGTTGTCCTTCCCTTCACCAAAGCTGACACTTCTCTACTGTCTAGTTATTGATTTCCCCTCCCCCCACCCTTGTAATCATCAAAGAATTTCTTTTCTATGTATAAACCTTTTCTTGAGTTCTTATAATAGTGGTCTCATACAATATTTTGTAACTGACTTATTTCACTCAGCATAATGTCCTCCAGATTCATCCATGTTGTGAGGTGTTTCGCGGATTCACCATTGTTCTTTATCATTGCATAGTATTCCATTGTGTTTGTACCATAATTTGTTTATCCGTTCATCTGTTGATGGGCATCTAGGCTGTTTCCATCTTTTTGCTATTGTGAATAGTGCTGCAATGAACATGGGTGTGCATATGTCTATTCGTGTGATGGACCTTACTTCTCTAGGGTATAGTCCTAAGAGTAGGATTGCTGGATCATATGGTATTTCTATTTCTAGCTCCTTAAGGAAGTGCCATATCATTTTCCAACGTGGTTGTATCGTTTTACGTTCCAACCAGCAGTGCATAAGAGTTCCGGTCTCCCTACAACCTCTCCAACATTTGTTATTTTCTGTTTTTTGATTAATGCCAGTATTTTCGGGGTGAAATGGTATCTCATTGTAGTTGTGATTTGCATTTCTCTAATGGCTAATGATCACAAGCATTTCCTCATGTGTTTTTACCTGCCTGAATGTCTTTTTTGGTGAAGTTTCTATTCATATCCTTTGCTTTTTTTTTTTTTTATTGTTATAGTTTAAGTGAAAGTTTACAATTCAAGTTAGTCTCTCATACAAAACTTTATACATACATTGTTATGTCACCCTAATTGCTCTCCCCGTACTGTGACAGCACCATCCTCCTTTCCACCCCTGATTTCCCGTGTCCATTCAACCAGCTCCCAACCCTGTACACCTTCTCATCTCACTTCCGGACAGAAGCTGCCCATTTAGTCTCATGTATCTACTTGAGCTAAGAAGCACGCTCTTCACAAGTATCATTTTATGTCCCACAGTCCGGTCCAATCTTTGTTTGAAGAGTTGGCCTCAGGAATTGTTTTAGTCCTGGGTTGACAGAGAGTCCGGGTGCCGTGCTTTCTGACGTTCCTTCAGTCTCAGTCAGACCATTAAGTCTGGTCTTTTTACTAGAATTTGAGTTCTGCGTGCCACCCTTCCCCCGCTCCATCTCTATTGTGTTCCCTATGAGGTCCTTTGCCCATTTTTTAATTGGATTATTTGTCTTTTTTTGGTTGAGGTGTTGCAGTATCTTGTAGATTTTAGAGATTAGACCCTTATCGGATATGTTGTAGCCAAAAATTTTTTCCCAGTCTATAGTTTCCCTTTTTACTCTTTTGGTAAAGTCTTTTGATGAGCATAAGTGTTTGATTTTTAGGAGCTCCCAGTTACCTACTTTCTCTTCTGGTGTTTGCGTGTTGTTAGTTATGGTTTGTATCGTATTTATGTCATGTATTAGGGCCCCTAGCATTGTCCCTATTTTTAACTCCATGATCTTTATTGTTTTAGATTTTATATTTAGGTCTTTGATCCATTTTGAGTTAGTTTTTGTGTATGGTGTGAAGTATGGATCCTGTTTCTTTTTTTTACAGATGGGTATCCAGTTATGTGGGCAGACTGTCTTTGCCTCATTTAATGGACTTTGGGTCTTTGTCAAAGATAGCTGCTCATAGATGGATGGATTTACATGTGGGTTCTCAATTCTGTTTCCATTGGCCTATGTGTCTGTTGTACCAGTACCAGGCTGTTTGGACTACCATGGCTATATAATAGGTTTTAAAATCAGGTAGTGTGAGGCCCCCTACTTTGTTCTTCTTCTTAGGTAATACTTTACTTTCTGGGGCCTCTTTCCTTTCCATGTAAAGTTGGTGATTTGTTTCTCCATCTTATTAAAAAATGCTATTGGAATTTGGATAAGGATTGCATTGTGTCTGTAGATCACTTTGGGTAGAATTGACATTCTTACAATGTTGAGTCTTCCTATCCATGAGCATGGTATGTTTTTCCACTTATGTAGGTCTCTTTTGGTTTCTTGTAGTAGTGTTTTGTAGTTTTGTTTGTATAGATCTTTTACGTCTCTGGTTAGATTTATTCCTAAGTATTTTATCGTCTTGGGGGCTATTGTAAATGGTATTGATTTGGTGATTTCCTTTTCTAAGTTCTCTTTTTTGGTGCAGAGGAATCCTACTGATTTTTGTATTTTATCTTGTATCCTGCTACTTTGCTGAAGTCTTCTATTAGTTCCAGTAGCTTTCTTGTGGATTCTTTGGGGTTTTCTGTGTAGAAGATCATATCATCTGCAAATAGGGATAATTTTATCTTTTCCTTACCAATTTGGATGCACTTTATTTCTTTTTCTTGGCTTGTTGCTCTAGCTAGGACCTGCAGCACAGTGTTGAATAAGAGTGGTGATAAAGAGCATCCTTGTCTGGTTCCCATTCTCAAGGGGAATGATTTCAGTTTCTTTCTATTTAGAATGATGTTGGCTGTTGGCTTTGTATAAATGCTCTTTATTATGTTGAGGAATTTCCCTTCTATTCCTATTTTGCTGAGAACTTTTGCCAGGAATAGGTGTTGGACTTTGTCAAATGCCTTTTCTGCATTGATTGATAAGATCATGTGTTTGTTTCTTTTTTTGTTTATGTAGTGGATTACTTTGATTGATTTTCTAATGTTGAAACCATCCTTGCATACCTGGTATGAATCCCACTTGGTCATGATATATTATTTTTTTGATATGCTGTTAAATTCTACTGGCTCGAATTTTGCTGAGGATTTTTGTGTCTATGTTCATGAGGGTTATTGGTCTAAAGTTTTCTTTTTTTGTGGTGTCTTTGCCTGGTTTTGGTATCCGGGTTATGCTGCCTTCATAGGATGAGTTTGGGAGTATTCCTTCCTTTTCTATCCTTTGAAATATCTTTAGTAGTATTGGTATTAGCTCTTTTCCGAAAGTTTGGTAGAATTCTCCAGTGAAGCAGTCTGTGCGAGGGCTTTTTTGTTGTTGTTGTTGGGAGCTTTTTCCTTTTTAATTAACTCTTCAATCTCTTCTTTTTGTTAGGGGTTTGTTTAGTTTTCCACCTCAGTTTGTGTTAGTTTAAGTAGGTAATGTGTTTCTAAAATTTGTCCATTTCCTCTAGGTTTTCAGATTTGTTGGAGTTCAATTTTTTGTAGTATTCTGTTATGATCCTTTTTATTTCAGTTGGATCTGTTGTGATATCACTCATCTCATTTTCTACTCGGGTTATTTGCTTCCTCTCCTGTTTTTCTTTTGTCAGCTTGCACAATGGTTTGTTGTTGTTTTTTTTTAATATTTTATTGTACTTCAGGTGAAGGCTTACAGAACAGATAGTTTCTCATGTAACAGTAACACACATGCTGTTTTATGACATTGGTTAACAAC
>NW_004444013.1:982353-995266 GCF_000243295.1 Trichechus manatus latirostris
GTGGAGTATCTTAGATGGCCGCTCACAGGCTTTTAAGACCCCAGACACTACTCACGGTTTGTTGTTTTTGTTACTCTTTTCAAAGATCCAACTTTTGGTCTTGTTGATTCTTTCAGTTGTTTTTTTTATTCTCTGTTTCATTTATTTTTGCTCTAATCTTTATTATTTCCTTTTTCTGGTGCCTGAAGGCTTCTTTTGCTGCTGTCTTGCTATTTGCTTGAGTTGTAGGGTTAATGTTTTGATTTTGGCCCTTCTTTTTTGATGTGTGTGTTTATTGCTATAAATTGACCTCTGAGCATTAGTTTTGCTGTGTCCCAAAGGTTTTGATAAGATGTATTTTCATTCTCATTTGATTCTCTGAATTTCTGCATTCCATCCTTGATTTCTTCTGTAGACCAGTAGTTTTTTAGCAGGATGTTGTTCAGTTTCCATGTATTTAACTTTTCTCCCTTTCTGCTTGTGTTATTGATTTCTACTTTATAGCATCATGATCAGAGAAGGTGCTTTGTATTATTTCGATGTTTTGTATTCTGTTAAGGCTTGCTTTGTGGCCTAAAATACGGTCTATTCTAGAGAATGTTCCATGTTCATTGGAAAAGAATGTATACTTCGCTGCTGTTGGGTGGCATGTTCTGTATATGTCTGTGGAGTCAAGTTGGTTGATTGTGGCGTTTAAATCTTCCGTATTTTTATTGAGTTTCTTTCTGGATGTTCTGTCCTTCACTGAAAGTGGTGTGTTGAAGTCTCCAACTTTTATTGTGGAGCTGTGTGTTTCACTTTTCAATGCTGTTAGAGTTTGTTTTATGTATTTGGAGCCCTGTCATTGGATGCATATATATGTATTATGGTTATATCCTCCCGGTGTATTGACCCTTTAATCATTATATAGTGCCCTTCTTTATCCTTTATGGTGGATTTAGCTTTAAAGTTTATTTTATTGGATATTAATATTACCACTCCTGCTCTTTTTTGGTTGTTGTTGCCTTGATTTTTTTTCCCATCCTTTGAGCTTTGGTTTGTTTATGTCTTTGTGTCTAAGGTGTGTCTCTTGTAGATAGTATATAGATGGATTGTGTTTTTTTGTTTTGTTTTGTTTTTTTAATCCATCCTGCCACTCTGTCTCTTTACTGGTTCATTTAGGCCATTTACATTTAGTGTAATTATCGATAGGTATGAGTCTACTACTGTCATTTTGATTTTTTTTTGCAGTGTTGACAGTTTCTTTGTTCCACTTACTGTTCTGTGCTGAGTTCCTTTTGTTTATGTATTTTCGTTTCATTTCTTTCATTATTGTTGATTTTATGTTTGCTGAGTCTTTATGTTTTTCTTTTTTATTTTGATGGATAGGTTTGTTAGCTTCCTTTGTGGTTACCTTGAAATTTACCTTTATTTTTCTAAGTTTAAACCAGTCTTCTATTTCTTGATATTGCCTTAACTTCCTCTCCATATGGAAGTTCTATGACTATACTGTTTATTCACTTTTTTTTGTTTTGACATTGTCATTATTTAAGTATTGACGTCTCTGATTCCCTATTTTCAGTCTTTTAGCTTTGATTTGGTTTTGTGAATTCCCTATCTGGATTGATAACTGATTGATCTTTCCTGTGTCCTAGTCTTGGATTGCTGTCTTATGTTGTGGTTCTCTAACAGGAGGACTCCCTTTAATATTTCTTGTAATTTTGGTCTGGTTTTTATAAATCCCCTTAATTTCTGTTTATCTGGAAATGACCTAATTTCACCATCATATTTGAGACACAATTTTGCTGGCTATATAATTCTTGGCTGGCAGTTTTTTTCCTTCAAGGCTTTATATATGTCTTCCCATTACCTTCCTTCTTTCATTGTTTCTCCTGAGTAGTCAGAGCTTAGTCTTATTGGTTCTCCTTTGTAGGTGACTTTTTGTTTATCCCTAGCTGCTCTCAAGATTCTTTCTTTGTCTCTGGTTTTGGCAAGTTTGATTATGATATGTCTTGGTGACTTTCTTTTGGGCCTACCCTGTATTGAGCTTCTTGGATAGATATCTTCTTGCCTTTCATAATATTAAGGAAGTTTTCTGCCAGCCAGTCTTCAACAATTCTCTGCATTTTCTGTTATCCCCCCTGTTTTGGTACTCCGATCACTCGTAGGTTTTTCCTCTTGATAGTATCCAACATCATTCTTAGGTTTTCTTCATTTTTTTAAATTATTTTTTTCTGATTTTTCCTCAAAAAAATTGGTGTCAAGGGATTTATCTTCAGTCTAACTGATTCTGACTTCCATTGTCTTAATTCTATTCCTGTGACCTTCTATTGAGCTGTCTAATTCTGAAATTTTATTGTTAATCTTTTGGATTTCTAGTTATTGTCTCTATATGGTTTCTAGCAGCCTGTTTATTCTGTCATTTTGTTCTTGTGTTGTTTTCCTGAATTCTTCTATGGCTTTGTCTGTGTGTTCCTTGACTTGGTCTGAGTTTTGCATGATCTCCTTCCTTATCTCTTGGAGAGCTCTGTATATTAGTCTTTTGAATTCTTTATCAGGTAGTTCCATTGCCTTATCTTTCTCTGGAAGGTTTTCTGGTTTTTTATTTTGGTCACTTGCTGGAGCCATCTTTTCCTGCTTCTTTATGTGATTTGATATTGACTGTTGTCTTTAGGCATCAATAAGTTACTTTATTTATTGTATTTTTGTTTACTGCATCCTGTATTTTTGTTTTATTTTGTTTTGATATGCCCAAGGAGGCTGAGTGTGTGAGCTACTTTAGTTACTAGTATTGTTGAAGCTCTCACATCCTGTCTCAGGTGGTCAGAGCATCCACTAGGTGTGTGAGCCAGAGTCTGTTCACTGTTCCTGCAGGGGTACATTTATTCAGGGCACAGGTATCCGGGTTGTCGGTCACTGAGTGTGTGGTGCTGATTCTCCCCTACAGTCCTAGGCAGGCAGAGCTTCGTAGGGGTATTTGGCGAGGCATAGGTCTCTGGTTGGCATGGGGGGCAATGTGTGGGGTAAGGCAGGGGGCTGACAGCTGCCCCTGGGTGCCTGGGTGGAGGGCAGGTCCCTGTCCCCTCGAGCACATAGTGGTGAGGGTAGTGCAGCTAGTCCTTGGGTGCCTGGTGCCATTGGCTGGAGGGATTGGGAAGCACCACTAATTCTTAGACCCCTGTCGTGGGTGGCTAGATGAAGTGGGTGGTACTGCTGGCCCTCAGGCCCCTGGTGTGGGTGAGTGAGGCCCTTTCTTAGGGAGCAAGACAGAGTCAAATGTCACAAATCTGCAGCTCCCCCTTGGCTGCTGCAGGTGAAAATGGGCTTCAGGTGTATGCCCTGTTGTTTTATGCTAATGAGGGTATGTGGTGTTGAATTGGCCCACAAGGGACTGGGCAGGGGTGAAGGGTGCTGCAAGTCATTGGACCTTCTATGCCAGTGGCTGGGCGAAGGGGCAGGGCCTCCTGACTGGTCCTGAGTTCCCAGCTTAGGGAGCATGGCATTGCCAAATGCCACAGGACTGTTGTCAGAGCGGGGTAGGAGATGGGTGAGAGGAAGGGAGTGCTTCTCCACAGTGAAGTTCTGGTGTGGGGAGGGGTTATTTTCCCAGTGTGCCCAGTAGGTTGGGAGCTTGCAGTTAACTTTCACAGGTCTGGTGTTGCTCGTTTTTGGTTCTGGAGGTGCATGCAGATTCACTGCTGCTTGAATGCACCGGATGTGGTGGGCCTTGGCTTGGGATGTTGATGCTTGCCTCAGCCCATGTGCACTGCAAAGACTCAGCTACGTGTGCCGGTGATCTCACAATCTGTAGTTCCCCGTTTCTGCTGCTTTTGAGTTACCTCTCCTTCCATCTGCTGCTCAGTTCAATTGTTCAGATTTACCTTTGATGATTAGGGTTCCTAGATTGTCATATATATTCAATTGACTTGTTTCTTCAGGTCTTTGTTGTAATAGGGACAACAGGAAGTGTCTGACTATGCCACCATCTTGGCCACTCCTTCCTAAAATTTCTGGTAGTGCAGTTCTGCCCGTGATGAATTCTTCCAAATTTCATTTATCAAAAAATATCTTCTTTCACTACCATTTTTGAAGAATACAGAATTCTGGGCTGATGGGTTGCTGTTTTTTAAAACCAGCATTTAAAAGACACGATTTAATTGTCTTCTAGCCTCTAGCCTCGCTTGTTTCTGAGGAGAAGCTGCAGTTATCCTTTTATTCGTCTGTAGTTTGTTCAACTTCATGGATCTTTAAGTCATTATTTTTCATTACATTTGGGAAATTTTTGTCTGTTATTTTTAAAAATATTTTTTCTGCCTCAACCGCACTCTCTTTTCCTTATAGTAGTCCAGTTACACATATGGTAGATTATTTGACATTGCCTGCCCCTGAGGGTCTGTTCATTGTGGAATAATTTCTACTGAGCTGTCTTCAAGTTCACTGACTTTCTTCTGTCGCCAATCTGCTGTTAAGCTTATCCAGTATAATTTTCATTTAAATTATTTTGTTTTTCAGTTTTAGATTCTCCATTTGATTTTTTCATTATACTTTCCCTTTCTCTGTGAAGATTCCCTATCTATGCATTCATTAAGATTATATTTTACTTTAATTCTTTGGGCATATTTCTAATAGCTCCTTTAAAATCTTGGTTGGCTTAGTCCAGCATTTGGACCTTCTCAAGTACACGTCTATGTACTGCTTTTTTTTTTTTATCTTTGACTATGGATCACATTTTCTTGTTTCTTTGTATGTCTAATGATTTTTGATTGAAGATTGTGAGCAATACTTGGGATGTTATCTTTCTCTGAAGTATGTGAATTCTTGTTTTAGCAGGCAATATCATTAGTGACTCATGATATTACATTTGCTTAGGCTTGGTTTTATGTTTTGTTTTCACAGGTCACTGAAAAGCCTAAACTGTTTCCCAAGCCTCTATAACTTTGTGGACTCAACCTCCAACCTCTCTCCCTTGTGAATCTTGTCAGAACTTGATTTTAGACTTTATTCAGGCAGATCCTAAAGTAGACCTTACTCTAGGCCATGGCCCTTACTCCAGGTTGTAGCCTTTCTGCTGTCTCAGCTGGATGTTAAAGAGGTGTTTACAAACTGTCTCCATTTTGGCAGGGCCAGAATTCCTCTGGGAATGTTCTTTTCCCAGCACTGCTGTAACTCTAGTATCGCTTTTTTAATCTTAACTCTGCTAATTTCTCTGCTAATCCTCAGGTGGTCTCACTATGTGTATATACAGCCCAGCCTTCAGCCATAGATTCATGTGGGACTCCTGCCAGACTTCTGGAATCCCCTGTCTGCATAGCACCTTCCATTTCCTTATTCTGCCTATGATATCCAGCCATTTCAGCTGTCCCAAAGTCTGAGCTCTGCTTCGCAACCTAGTAGGATATTTATACTTCGTTCAGACTCCAGCTCCCTGCACTGCAGTTGGAAAATTGTCTCTAGGTAGAGGAGCTAGGTGATTGTAGGGCACACCTCATGAATTTCCTTTCCCTCAGTGATCACAGTCTTGTGCTTCCTGTTGTCCTCTGCTGGAAAGCAGTTGTCTCATAAATTTTGTCCATTTTCATACTTGTTTATGGTAGAAGGATTAGTCTGGTACCAGTTACTCAGTCATGGCTGGAAAATTTCTTAATTTTCAACTGCTTTACAGTATTTTATTATATAAATTATGGCTCTGTTCATCCATTCTTGTATAGGAAGACATTAGACATTTTTTGCTATTGTTGTTAGGTGTCATCAAGTCAGTTCCAACTCATAGCAACCCTGTGTACAACAGAAAGAAACACTGCCTGGTCCTGCACTATCCTCACAATCATTGCTGTGTTGCAACCATTGTTGCAGGCACTGTGACACTCCATCTCGTTAAGGGTCTTCCTCTTCTTCACTGACCCTCTACTTTATCAAGAAAGATGTCCTTCTCCAGGGATTTGTCCCCCCTGATAACATGTCCAAAGTATGTGAGATGCAGTCTTGCCATCCTCACTTCTAAGGAGCACTATGGCTTTACTTCTTCCAAGACAGGCTTGTTTGTTCTTCTCACAGTCCATGGTATATTCAGTATTCTTTGCCAACAACATAATTTGAAGGCATCAATTCTTCTTCGGTCTTCCTTATTCATTGTCTAGCTTTCACATGCATATGAGGTGATTGAAAAAATCATGGCTTGGGTCAGGTGCACCTTAGTCTTCAAAGTGACATCTTTGCTTTTTAACACTTTAAAGAGGTCTTTTGCAGTAGATTTGCCCAATTCAATATGTCATTTGATTTCTTGACTGCTGCTTCCATGGACATTGATTGTGGATCCAAGTAAAATGAAATCCTTGACAACTTAATATTTTCTTTATCTATGATGATGTTGCTTACTGGTCTGGTTGTGAGGATATTTGTTTTCTTTATGTTGTGTTGTAATCCATACTGAAGGCTGTGGTCTTGGATCTTCATCAGTAAGTGCTTCAAGTCCTCTTCACTTTCAGGAAGCAAGGCTGTTCAGATCACAGGTTGTTAATGAGTTTTCCTCCGATCCTGATGCTGTGTTCTTCTTCATATAGTCCAGCTTCTCAGATTATTTGCTCAGCATACAGATTGAATAAAAATGATAAAATGATACAACCCTGACACACACCTTTTTCTGATTTTAAACCATGCGGTATCCCCTTATTCTATTCAAACAACTGCCTCTTCGTCTGTGTAGAGGCTCCACATGAGCACGTTTAAGTGTTCTGGAATCCCCATTCTTCGCAATGTATTGCATGATTTGTTATGATTCACACAGTCGAATGCCTCTGCACAGTCAATAAAACACAGGTAAAGATCTTTCTGATATTGTCTGCTTTCAGCCAAGATTCATCTGACATCAGCAGTGATATCCCTCGTTCCGCATCCTCTTCTGAATCTGGCTTGAGTTTCTGGAAGTTTGCTGTCAGTGTACTGGCTGCAACCATTTTTGAATTATCTTTGATAAAATTTTACTTGCGTGTGATATTAATGACATTGATAATTTCCACATTCCATTGGATCAACTTTCTTTGGAATGGGCGTGTGTATGGATCTCTTCCAGTTGATTGGCCAGGTAGCTGTCTTCCAAATTTATTGGCATAGATGAGTGAGCGCTTCCAGCATTGCATCCATTTGTTGAAACATCTCAACTGGTATTCCCTAAGTTTCTGGAGCCTTGTTTTTTGCCAATGCCTTCAGTGCAGCTTTGACTTCCTCCTTCAGTACCATCAGTTTTTGATCATATGGTACCTCCTGAAATGGTTCAATGTCAACCAATTCGTTTTGGTGCAGTGACTCTCTATATTCTTTCCATATTCTTTTTGTTGTTGTTGTTGTTCTTGTTGAGAATATACACAGCAAAACATACACCAATTTAACAGTTTCTATGTGTACCATTTAGTGACATTGATTACATTCTTCAAGTTCTGCAACCATTCTCACTCTACTTTTCTGAGTTGTTCCTCCCTCATTAACGTAAATTCACTGTCCCCTAAGCATCCTGTCTAATCTTTCATGTTCCTGTTCTCACTTTGATCCCATATAGATAGTTCTTAAAAGAGCATAATGCTCAAGATAGACTTTTTTTACTAGTTAAGCTAAACTATTGTTTGGCTTTAAAAAAACTTCAGGAGATCATTTTGGTTTAAGGTTTAAAGGTTATTTCAGGGCAATAGTTTCACGGGTTCGTTGACCAAATATGACTCCAGGAAGTCTGGAGTCCATGAGAATTTGAAATTCTGTTCTACATTTTCCCCTTTTTGATCAAGATTCTTGTATAGAGTCTTTGATCAAAATGTTCAGTAATGGTATCTGGGCACCATCCAATTCTTCTGATCTCACGGATAAGGAGGCAGTTGTTCATGGAGGCAATTAACTACACATTCCATATCCTCTTTCTATTCCTGACTCTCCTTCTTCCTCTGTTGCTCCAGGTGAATACAGAACAATTATTGTGACTTTGATGGCCACCTGCAAGCTGTTAAGACTCCAGGCACTACGCAGTGAACTAGGAGGTAAAACAGAGGCACTGAACATGTTATTAGGGCAGTTAACTGGGATGTCCCATGAAACTATGACCCTAAACCTCCAACCCAAGAAACCAAATCCCATGAGGTGTTTGGTTGTATGTAAGCAAACTTGGCAGTTACTCTTCTCTTTCTTTCTTTTTTTTTTTTTTTTTTTTTTGTCATTGTTGTAAATATATCTATTATATAATTTTTGCAAATTCAACTTTTTACAGGTGTATAACTTATAGACAGCAATTACAATAATTGGCTGTGCAACCCTATCCTTAATCAATAGGGTATTCCCATCACTGTTAATCCCCCTTTGCCCCTCCCTCCCACCCTTGGTAACCACTAATAAACTTTGTTCTCTATACATTTGCCTTTTCTTGTCTTTTTATATCAGTGAGGTCAGACAACATTTGTCCTTTTGTGATTGATTTATTTCACTCAGCATTATGTCTTCCATCTCCTTCCATACTGTAGCATGTATCAAGACCCCAGTGTTATTACTGGTTGAGTAGTATTCCATTGTATGAATGTACCACAATTTGTTTATCCATTTGTCTGTTGATGAGCTTTTAGGTTTTTTCCTCCTTTTGGCTATTGTGAATAACTTCTTTTGGTGCTCCCTGTGTCTTTCAATTTTTTGACCATGATGTTGTTGTTAGGTACCGTCGACTTGATTCCAACTAATAGTGACCCTGTGTACAACAGAACAAAACACTGCGTGGTCCTACGCCATCCTCACAATCGTTGTTATGCAGTGACTGTGTTAATCCATCTCAACAAGGGTCTTCTTCTTTTTTACTGACCCTCTACTTTACCAAGCATAATGTCCTTCTGAAGGGATTAATCCCTCCAGATAACATGTCCAAAGTATGTGAGATGGAGTCTTGCTACCCTTGCTTCTAAGGAGCATTCTGGTTGTACTTCTTTCAAGACAGATTTGTTTGTTCTTCTGGCAGTCCATGGTATATTCAATATTCTTCTCCAACATCACAATTCAAAGGCGTCCGTTCTTCTTCCGTCTTCCTTATTCATTGTTCAGCTTTCACATGCATAAGACGCAGTTGAAAACACCATGGCTTGGGTAAGGCACACCTTAGTCTTCAAGGTGACATCTTTGTTTTTTTAACACTTTAAAGAGGTCTGTTGCAGCATATTTGCCCAATGCAATGCGTCTTTTGATTTCTTGACTGCTGCTTCCATGAATGTTGATTGTGGATCTAGTAAAATGAAATCCTTGACAACTTCAGTCTTTTCTCCGTTTATCATGATGTTGCTTATTGGTCCAGTTGTGAGGATTTTTGTTTTCTTGATGTTGAGGTGTAATCCATACTGAAGGCTGTGGTCTTTGATCTTCATCAGTAACTGCTTCTACTCTTCTTCACTTTCAGCAAGTAAGGTTGTGTCGTCTGCATAATGCAGGTTGTTAATGAGTCTTCCTCCAATCCTGATGCCCCATTCTTCATATAGTCTAGCTTCTCAGAGTATTTGCTTAGCATACAGATTGAGTAGGTATGATCAAAGGATACCACTCTGACACACACCTTTCCTGCCACGAAACCACGCAATATCTCCTTGTTCTTTTTGAACAACTACCTCTTAATCTGTGTACAGATTCCTCATGAACACAATTAAGTGTTCGAAAATTCTCATTCTTCACAATGTTTTCCATAATTTGTTATGATCCACAGAGTGGGATGCCTTTGCATAGTCAGTAAAACACAGGTAAATATCTTTCTGGTATTCTCTGCTTTCAGCCAGGATCCATCTAACATCAGCAGTGATATCCCTGATTCCATGTCCTCTTCTGAATCCGACTTGAATTTCTGGCAGTTCCCTGTTGATAAACTGCTGCAGCTGCCTTTGAATGATCTTCAGCAAAATTTTACAGGGTGGTGTAGAGTAGCTAAAGTGAATGGAACATAAAATAACTGAATAGATTTCAAAGGGCAGCTCAAGAAGACAAAGTATTTTAATGCCATGTGCAAAGACCTGGAGTTAGAAAATCAAAAGGGAAGAACAAGCTCAGCATTTCTCAAGCTGAAAGAACTGAAGAAAAAAATCAAGCCTCAAGTTGCAGTATTGAAGAATTCTATGGGCAAAATCTGTCTTGGAAGAAGTACAGCTAGAGTCCTCCTTAGAAGCAAAGATGGCGAGACTTGGCCTCACATGCTTTGGACATGTTGTCAGGAGAGACCAGTCTCTGGAGAAGGACATCATGCTTGGTAAAGTAAAGTGTCATTGACAAAGAGAAAGACCTTCAACAAGATGGATTGAAACTGTGGCTGCAACAATAGGCTCAAGCATAACAATGATTGTGAGGATGGCAATGTTTCATTCAGTTGTACATAGGATTGCTATGAGTTGGAACTGACTCTGCAGCACCTAACAGTAACAACAACGTGCGCAAAATATTGAACAATGCAGGAAGCATCAAGAGAAGGTAGAAGGAATACACAGAGTCACTGTACCAAAAAGATTTGGTTGACATGTAACCATTTCAGGAGGTAGTATATGATCAAGAACCGATGGTACTGAAGGAAGAAGTCTAAGCTGCACTGAAGGGCATGACAAAAAACAAGGCTCCAGGAATTGATGGAATACCAATTGAGATGTTTCGTCAACAGATGCAGCACTGGAAGTGCTTGCTCGTCTATGCCAGGAAATTTGGAAGACAGCTGCCTGGGCAACCGACTGGAAGAGATACATATTTGTGCCATTCCAAAGAAAGGTGATCCAACAGAATGCAGAAATTATCGAGCAATGTCGTTAATATCACACACAGGTATAATTTTAGTGAAGATTGTTCAAAAATGGTTGCAGCGATACATTCACAGCAAACTGCCAGAAATTCAAGCCGGATTCAGAAGAGGACATGGAATGAGGGATATCACTGCTGGTGTCAGATGGTTCTTGGCTGAAAGCAGAGAATACCAGAAAGTGTTCTATGCAAAGACGTTCGACTGTATGAATCATAACAAATTATGGATAACATTGCAAAGAAGGGAATTCCAGAACACTTAATTGTGCCTATACATAACCTGTGCATAGACCAAGAGGCAGTTGTTCAAACAGAGCAAGGGAACACTGCGTGGTTTAAAATCAGAAAAATTGTGTGTCAAGGTTGTATCCTTTCACCATTTTCATTCAGTCTGTATGCTGAGTAAATAAGCCTATAAACTGGACTATATGAAGAATAATGAGGCATCAGGATTGGAGGAGGACTTACTAACAACCTGCAATATGCAGATGACTCAGCCTTGCTTCCTGAAAGTAAAGAGGACTTGAAACACTTAATGATGAAGATCAAAGACTACAGCCTTCAGTATGGATTATACCTCAACATAAAGAAAACAGAAATCCTCACAACTAGACCAATAAGCAACATCATGATAAACGGAAAAAGATTGAAGTTGTCAAGGACTTCATTTTACTTGGATCCACAATCAATGCCCATGGAAGCAACATTCAAGAAATCAAATGACATATTGCATTGGGCAAATCTGCCTCAAAAGACCTCTTTAAAGTGTTAAAAAGCAAAGATGTCACTTTGAGGACTAAGGTGAGCCTGACTGTAGCCATGGTATTTTCAGTCGCCTGATTGCATTCAAAAGCTGGACAATGAATAAGGGAGACTGAAGAATATTGAATATACCATGGACTGCCGGAAGAATGAACGAATCTGTCTTGGAAGAAGTACAGCCAGAAGGCTCCTTAGAAGCGAGGATGGTGAGACTTTTCTCATGTACTTTGGACATGTTATCAGGAAGGACCATTCCCTGGAGAAGGACATCATGCTTGGTAAAGTAGAGGGTCAGCAAAAAAGAGGAAGACCCTCAATGAAGCAAAAAAGAGGAAGACCCTCAATGAAATGGACAGACACAGTGGCTGCAAGAATGGGTTAGACATAGCAAGGATTGTGGGGATGGTGCAGGACTGGGCACTGTTTCTTTCTGTTGCACATAGGGTCACTATGAGTTGGAACCAACTCAATGGCACCTAACAACAACAGCAACATTCAATTAATGAGAGCCCTGGTGACACAGTGGTTAAAGTGCTTGGCTGCTAAGCAAAAGGTCAATGGTTCGAACCCACCATCCACTCTGCAGGAGAAAGATGTGGCAGTCTACTTCCGTAAAGATTTATAGCCTTGGAAACCCTATGTGGCAGTCATATTCTGTCCTATAGGGTAGCTATGAATTGGAATCAACTAAATGGTAGTGAGTGGTTGGTGGTGATTCAGTAAAGTGCTTTTTTATATCAATTTTCCTTTTTAAAAGTTAGGCCGTGTTTTTATTATTGATTCTTGGGAGTTCCTTATAAATTCTTACTAATCCTTTTTTTGGAGTCCCCTGCGTGGTGAAAATGGTTAATGCACTCAGCTGCTAACCAAAAGGTTGAGGTTCAAGACCACCCAGAGGCACTTTCCAAGAAAGGCCTGGTGATCTACTTCTGAAAAATTAGCCACTGAACGCCCTATGGAGCACAGTTTTATACTAATCCACACGTGGTCACCATGTGTCAGAATCAACAGCAACTGGTAATCCTCTTTTGGTTACATGCATTTGAGTTGTTTTTTCCCAATCTTGGCTTGTCTTTTAGCTGCTTATGTTGTATTTTTGCATACAAAAGAGTTCAATTTTAATGTTATATTTATATTTTACTCTATGATTTGTGCTTTTTGTGTGTCCATCTGTTCAACCTCTTAAACACTGGGGTGTCCCAGGGCTCAAATCTCTGATCTTTTTTATGTACACCCATTCCCAAGTAATCTTACTTAGTCTCATGACATTTGTATATGTCATATTATAGCTAGCTCCAGTCTCTCCTCTGCTTGTTCCAGTCATAGGGTTAATGTTTTGATTTTGGCCCTTTCTTCTTTTTGGATGTGTGCATTTATTGCTATAAACTGACCTCTGAGCACTGCTTTTGCT
>NW_004444013.1:996075-1043251 GCF_000243295.1 Trichechus manatus latirostris
TTGTTGATTTTGTATTTGCTAAGTCTTTATATTTTTCTTGTTTTTTTTATTTTGACATGTAGGATTGTTAGTTCCTTTGTGGTTACCTTAATATTCACCCCTATTTTTCTAAGTTTATACCAGTCTTTTATTTCTTTATATCACCTTGACTTCCTCTCCATATGAAAAATCTATGTCTACATTTTTAAGTCCCTCTTTTTTGTTTTAACGGTGTCATCTTTTACACACTGACATCTCTGTTTCCCTATTTTCAGTGTTTTAGCTTTGATTTATTTTTGGGACTCTCCTATCTGGGTTGATATCTGGTTGTATGTATCCTGTATTCTAGTCTTGGGTTGTTATCTGATGTTATTGATTTTCTAACCGGAGGACTCCCTTTAGATTTCTTGTAATTTTGGTTTGGTTTTTGCAAATTCCCTATACTTCTGTTTATCTGGAAATGCCCTAATTTCGCCATTGTATTTGAGAGACAGTTTTGCTGGGTATATAATTCTTGGCTGGCAATTTTTTTCTTTCAAGGTTTTATATATGTCATCCCATTGCCTTTTTGCCTACATGGTTTCCGCTGAGTAGTCTCAGCTTATTCTTATTGACTCTCCTTTGTAGATGACTTTTCATTTATCCCTAGCTGCTCTTAAAATTCTCTCTTTATCTTTGGTTTGGGCAAGTTTGATTATAAGATGTCTTGGTGACTTTCTTTTGGGATCTACCTTGTGTGGGGTTCAGTGAGCATCTTGGATAGATATCTTGTCATCTTTCATCAGGGAAGTTTTCTGCCAACAAATCTTCAACAATTCTCTCTGTATTTCCTGTTATCCACCCCCACCCCCCGCCCCACCCCGTTCTGGTACTCCGATCACTCGTAGGTTATTCTTCTTGATAGAATCCCACATAATTCTTAGGGTTTCTTCCTTTTTTTTTTATCCTTTTATCTGATTTTTCCTCAAATAAGTTGGTGTCAAGTGCTTTATCTTCAGTCTCACTAATTCTGACTTCCATTGCCTCAATTCTGCTCCTATGACTTTCTATTGAGTTGTCTAATTCTGACATTTTATTGTTATTCTTCTGGATTTCTGGTTGCTGTCTCTCTATGGATTCTTGCAGCCTGTTAAATTTGTCATTATGCTCTTTTCTAATCTTCTTAAGTTCCTCTATTGGGTGTCTGTATTTTGCATAATTTCCTTCCTGATCTCTTGAAGAGTTCTGTATATTTATCTTTTGTATTCTGCTTCTGGTAATTCCAAGAAATTTTCTTCCTCTGGAAAATTTCTAGATTCTTTATTTTGGAAGCTCGCTGAAGCCATCATGGCCTGCCTCTTTATGTGATTTGATATTGACTGTTGTCTCCAAGCCATCAGTAAGTTATTTTATTTATTTATGTTTGCTTACTGTGTCCTAGCTTCTTGTTTTGTTTTGTTTTGATATTCCCAAATAGGCTGCTTGTGTGAGCTAACCCGACAGCCGGTGCCTCTGAAGCTCCAAGGTCCTGCCACCAGGTGGCCAGACCTGTCACTAAGTATGTAAGCCCAGGAGTCCACCCACTCCTCCTGTATGGATTCAGCTCCGGTGTCCAGGTAGTCAGTCACCAAGTGTTTGGTGCAGGCTCTCACCTACAGTCCTAGACAGGCGTGGGTGATTGGTGTAGGCACAGACATCTGGCTGCAGCAGCAGGACACACGCTAAGCAAGGCAGGGGGCCGACCGCCGCCCCCTAGTGTCCAGGAGAAAAGTATGTCCCTCTTTCCTAGAGCGCATAGGTGGGTGGGTTTTGCAGCTGGACTATAAGCACCCAATGCTGTTGGCTGTAAGGACTGGAGGGCACCTCTTATTCTTGGGCCCCTTTCACAGGTGGTGGCTAGGTGGCATGGGTGGAGGCACCAGTCCTCAGGCCCCTGATGGGGGTAGGTGAAGACCCTGCTTAATGGGCAGAGCCAGTGTCAAATGTCACGAACCTGACACTTCACAGCCGAAACAGTTGACGTTAGACTTCAGGCATATACCCTGTTGTACTGCGGTAATGAGGGCCTACGCTGTTGAAATGGGCCCACACGAGTCTGTGCAGGGGAAAAGGCACTCAAAGTCCGTGAATCCCCCATTATGCCTGTGCCTAGGCAAAGGAGTTGTGCTTACCCTGAGTTCCTGGCTTAGGGGAGCCGGCAGATTATTTTTTTCCCGTTTGTTAATTTGTTCCCTCTCCAAGACTGGGAGAATGGCTCAGGGCACATGAAAGGTCCTACTTCCGGCCCAGGGGACTCGGCAGTCACTGAAGCCGTCTGATACCCAATGCAGAGCAGGGAGCGGGGAGGTAAATGGGAAAGAGGTTTTTCCCTAAGGGTAGTGATTTTGATCCACGCAGTAGGCAAGTACTTTTCTTTTGCTGATCGAGGGCTGCTTCCCACTGGTTCTGGATGGCCGAGTAGACTCTGTGCTGCTAGGTCTCTCCCAATGTGGAAAATGCCCCTTGAGCACTGCTGCTTGCCTGCCTCACTGTGCACCCCGAGCTGATCTAGGCTGAAGGGCTTCAGCTTCCACCGGGTCAGGTCTGGCAACTCCTCACTGCTTCTGAACTGTCTCTCTCTCCTCCTGCCACTCAGTCCAATTCCTCATCTTTGCCTTTGATGTTCAGGGCTCCTAGATTGTCATATATAATCGATTCACTGGTTTTTTCAGGTCTTTGTTGTAAGAGGGACCACCGGAAGCATCTGACTACCCCGCCATCTTGGCCTTGCCTCCTCTGAACTCCAGTCTTATAGGATAATTTAAAAGACCTTGCTGAGCTAGATACTTTCTTTGTCCTTCCCTTATTATCCAGGTTTCTTGAATGGGAAGTTCGAAGTCACTGCCTCTATTTCCTCACCTTCTAGTCATTGTTCAAGCTTGGCCTTTGTCCCGTCATTCCACTAATATTGGTGCTACTGTGCTCACTGGTGCCTTCTTAATGGTCACATCCAGTGGATACTTTTCAGTCCTCAGCCTACATTTCAGCTGAACACAAAAACAAAAACCACCCTCCCTTGAGACTTTATCTTTCCTTGATTTCCTTGACACCAAGTTTTTCATGATTCTCCCATCACTGACCATTAATTTTCTCTAGGGATTCTCTTCCTAAGCCCACTCTCTGAATTTTTCTCCAGGGTTTGGTTCTTAGACCTGTTCTCTCCTTATTCTACTTCCCTTCCCTGAGCAATAGCTTTTATTCTCTTGGTTTTAACTACTATCATTATGCTGATGACTCCCAAAGCTTTAACTTTAGCTCCAGCCTTTCTCTTGAGCTTCAGACTTGAACAGGTTTCCAGACATTTTCCCTTACCCCTCTTTACACCTGGTAAAGTCTGTCATCCTTCAAACATTTGCCTAGGTGTTAATTTCTGCTAAGACTTGCTTAATCCCCATGCTAGAAATATTTTTGAATTGAATAAATAAACCTTTATGTACCAGCAGCACCCTTAGAATGGATGGTTCCAGACAGATAATCAGGTATTGTCCTTGAGCCAAATCTATAACTCACTGCATATGAAAATACATGTTTAACATTATTTTGTGTATATTTACTGTAATGGTTCTTAATCAGGATCATATTATTAGAATCATCTGGGGAGGCTTTTCCATATACACTTGCTATGACTCCGCCCACTAATACTGCTATTAAGTAAATCTAGTTTAGTAGGAGAAATGGAACATCCTTAAGAGCTTTTTTCTGATACTGTTTTGGTTTACCAAGTCTTCTGATGCTAGGAAAAGGGTGCCCTGTATCTACTTCCAAAAAATCAGCCATTGAAAACCTTATGGATGCTCAATGTCATTAGCTTTCCAAACCAAAAAACCAAACCTGTTTTCGTCAAGTCGATTCTGACTTGTAGCGACCCTATAGGGCAGAGTAGAACTGCCCCATAGTGACTGGTGGATTTGAACTGCCGACCTTTGGTTAGCAGCCAACCGCTTAACCACTGCATCACCAGGGCTCCGGAACTACCATATGACCCAGGAATTCACTCCTAGGTATATACTCAAAAGACTTGAAAGCAGAGACTCAAACAAACTTGTACACCAGTGTTCATTGCAGCACTATTCACAGTAGCCAAAAGCTGGAGACAACCTAAATGCCCATCAACAGACGAATGGATAAACAAAATGTGGTACATACATACAGTGGAATACTATTCAGCCCATAGGAGAAATGAAGTCTTGATACATGCTACAATATGGATGGAGCTTGAAGACATTATGCTGAGTAAAATAAGTCAATCAAAAAAGGACAAATATTGTATCATCTCAGTGATATGAAAAGACAAGAAAAGGCAAATGTATAGAGACCAAAGTTTATTAGTGGGATACCTGGGGTGGAGGGAGGGAGGGAGAAAGGGGGGTTAACGGTAACAGAAATATCGCATTGATTAAGGGTAGGGTTGCACAGCTGATTATTGTAATTGCTGTCAGTAAGTTGTACACCTATAAAAAGTTGAACTGGCAGAAGTTGTGTGATAGATATGTTTATAACAATGACAAAAAAATAGAGTAGCTGCTGAGGCTGCTTATGTACAACCAAAAACCTCATGGAATTTGGTTCCTTGGTTTGGAGGTTCAGGGTCATGGTTTCATGGGACATCCCAGTTAATTGGCCTAATAACATGTTTAGTGCTTCAGTTCTACCTCCTAGTTCCTTGTGTAGTGCCTGGGGTCTTAAAAGTTTGCAGGCGGCCATCCAAGGCACAGCAATTGATCTCTATTTGCCTGGAGCAACAGAGAAAGAAGGAGAGTCAAGAATAGGAGGAAGATATGGAATGTGTGGCTGATTGCCTCCATGAACAACTACCTCTTTTGCCATGAGACCAGCAGAACTGGATGGTGCCCAGATACCATTACTGAACATTTTGATCATAGATTCTATAGAAGAATCCTGATGAAAATGGGGAAAATGTAGAACAGAACTTCAAATTCTCATGGACTTCACATTTCCTGGAGCCATGGTGGTAGATGAACCCCTGAAACTATTTCCCTGAGAAAATCTTTAAACCTTAAACCAAAACTATCCCCTGAAATCTTCTTAAAACCAAACAGTAATTTAGTTTTACTAGTAAAAAATGTCTGCCTTGAGCATTATGTGCTTTTAAAAACTGTCTATATGGGATCAAAGTGAGAACAGCAACTCGAAAGATTAGATAGGAACCTTAGAGGACAGTCAATTTACGTTAATGAGGGAGGAACAACTCAGAAAAGCAGGGTGAGAATGGTTGCAGAACTTGAAGAATGTAATCAGTGTTACTAAATGGTACATCTAGAAACTGTTGAATTGGTGTATATTTTGCTGTGTATATTCTCAACAATGACAATAAAATAAATAAAATTTAAAAATAACAAAAAAAGGAAAAGAAAACCCAATGGAGGATAGCTCTACGCTGACACACATGGGGTCACCATGAGTCAGAATTGAAAGCAACTGGTAATCCTTTTTTAGTTATGTGCATTAGAGTTGTTTTTTCCCAATTTCAGCTTATCTCTTAGCTGCTTATATTGTCTTTTTGCATACAGAATATTCTAGACTCTGGAAAGGAATATATCCCAGTACAAATAAATTGGTTTCTGGTTTATACAATTGTTTGTTGTGAGTGTGGTTATTGTGAGGCAGGCGTCTTTTATCCCTTCCAGCTCTTCTGGGTAGTGATGACTTGACCAGGGAAGAGCCACAGAGACTGTGTGGGTGGTCAAGACAAGAGTTATTGTTAGTTTTGTCTTTCTACCTGCAAAATGCAAGGCAGTTAAGGGAACCAAAGTACAGAGCAGAATTTGGTTGTTCACCATGAAGTCAGAACAAACAATAATACTTGGAGGGAATGCTTCCAATAGGTAGCCTATTGGGTTGTTTTTCTCTGCTGAAGGGGCATTTCTATCTTGAGAATGGATCTAGCAGTGTAAAATCAGAACAATTTTAGTCTCCTCAGTTAAATTCTAGCCATAGCTTCCTGCAATTACAACCTGATCCAGGCTGTAGACTTGGAAAACCCCTCAGGATACATCCACAGATAGATAATTTCACTTATTTCTTTGTTTTAAAGTACTAGCTTTGATTTTAGAAATTGTTGCTTTTCCTTATATGGTTTCCAAATTCTGCAAATTTACTATTTATACCTGGAGCTGACTTCTTGGCAGTGAGTTCTATGACCCCTGCAGTTTCAAGGAGTTTCTTGAGAATGTCTATGTTCCTAGTAATCCAGAATATAACATAGTTATTTATTGTGTCAAAAAGAGCAATGTACTAGGAATTTGGAGTTCTTTTCTATGTTATTACTTTTCTATAGTAATTTACTGTGTAGAGGAGCCCTGGTGGCACAGTGGTTAAAGTGCTCAGCTGCTAACCAAAATGCTGGCGATTCAAACCCAGCAGCCGCTCCACGGGAGAAAGATGTCGCAGTCTGCTTCCATAAAGATTACAGCCTTGGAAATCCTGTGGAGCAGTTCTGCTCTGCCCTATAAGGTTGCTATGAGTCGGAATCCGCTCGACGGCAACGGGTTACTGTGCAGTGTTAGATAAATCATGTTACTTCTCTGGACTGGGTTTTCTCATCTGTTATTGAATTAGATTTTTTTTAAAAAAAGCAACGCAGCCTACCCACTTTTCTTTTCAAATGAAATTTTATGTAAAATCACATATTAAACTGATAGAAGCAGAATTGCTCATCTCTCCAAGTTGCTCCAGAGGCACCTTTGCTAAGCCCTGCCTACCTTTCCAACCTCCCTACTCCCCCAAACGCCCTCATCTCTGGCCATATTGAACTATTTGGAGACTCTTGCATCATACTCCTTTCCATTTCTGGGCTTCTGTGCAGTGCCCCTTCCTCTGCCTTTAACCTGGTTTTGCCAGCTCTCTTAGCTCAAGTAGCACCTCCCTGGCCCACCTGCCCATTTATCATGCCTTCTCTTTCTGTGCCTCTATTATCACACTGAATTGTAGTTTTCTGTTTACACATCTTTCTTCCCTACTAAACCGAGGGCTTGTAGACTTTGCTTCTGGCCCCCCACCCTGTCACTTTAATGTACATCAGTAATGGAATGAACAAATAAATGAATGAATTATGCTGAGAAAGTTGAGCTAGGTCAAAATCTGGACTGGCATACCAGCAATTTTTTTAAACAGCTTTGTTAAGCTATAATTCACATACCATACAATTCACCCATTTAAATTGAATTTAATTCAATGTTTTTTAGTATATTCACAGGGTTGTGCAACCATCACCACAATCTAATTTTAAAACATTTTTTTCTTCCCTGAAAAAGAAACCCTGTAACCATTAGTAATCACTCTCCATTCCTCCCCCAGCCACCACCCTACTCCACAGCCCTAGGCAACCACTAGTCTATTTTCTCGGACCACCAAATTTTTTTTTTATTGTACTTTAGATGAAGGTTTACAGAACAAACTAGCTTCTCATTAAACAGTTACTACACATATTGTTTTATGACATTGGTTAACAACCCCACGACATGCCAGCACTCTCCCTTTCCCTACCTTGGGTTCCCTATTACCAGCTTTCCTGTCCCCTCCTGCCTTCTAATCCTTGTCCCTGGGCTGCTGTGCCCCATTAGTCTCGTTTTGTTTATGGGCCTGTCTAATCTTTGGCTGAAGGGTGAACCTCAGGAGTGACTTCATCCATTACTGAGCTAAAAGGGTGTCCGGGGGACGTACTCTCAGAGTTTCTCCAGTCACTGTCAGGCCAGTAGGTCTGGTCTTTTTTTGTGAGTTAGAATTTTGTTCTACATTTTTCTCCAGCTCTGCCCAGGACCCTCTGTTATGATCCCTGTCACAGCAGTCAGTGGTGGTAGCCGGGCACCATCTAGTTGTGCTGGACTCAGACTGGTGAAGGCCATGGTAGTTGCGGTCCATTAGTCCTTTGGACCAGTCTTCCCCTTGTGTCTTTAGTTTTCTTCATTCTCCCTTGCTCCAGATGGGGTGAGACCAGTGGAGTATCTTAGATGGCTGCTTACAGGCTTTTAAGACCCCAGTCGCTACTCACCAAAGTAGAATATAGAACATTTTCTTTATAAACTGTGTTATGCCAGTTGAGCTAGAGGTTCCCTGAGACCATGGTCCCCACAGGCCTCAGCCCATTGATTCGGACAGACCAACAAATTGAACATAGGTAAATTGGTCATTAATCCTCAAAATCTAACCCAGATGTCTGGACCATGATGTGGAATTTGGTAGGTAATTGCCCTACTTAAGCAACTTGTACTGTAGAAACTCAGATTCAGGGCCTGAAGCAGCAGCCCTAGGGACTGTTTGATCCAAAATTTATTAGAACTAGTTCTACATTAAGGAGCCCTGGTGGCGCAGTAGTTAAAGCGCTCACCGGCCAACCAAAAGGTCAGCAGTTCAAACCACCAGCCATTCGATGGAAGAAACATGTTGCAGCCTCTCCTGAAAGATTTACAGCCTTGGGAACCTTATGGGGCAGTTCTGCTCTGCCCTATAAGGTTGCTATGAGTCCGGAACCAACTCAACGGCAGTGGGTTTGGTTTGGTTTGGTTTTTAGTTCTGTGTTTAATAGGGAGGTTGAGTTTGGGCTTGCTTTTCCGTATTGCTGTTGAAGTTAACTCCCTTTGGCGATTTATATTTTGGCGGAAAACGTAACTGAAAAACTCACAACCTCTGTTAGCAATTGTGAAAAGTGCTTGGTTAAGTCTCTTCTGGAGGGGAGATTAAACCCACTGCTGTCCAGTGGATTCCGTCTCACAGCGACCCTGGAGGGGAGATTAACCTAAAAAACAATAACAGACTGTTACCGTAGATTCCAACTCAAAGTGATCCTATAGGACAGAGTAGAGCTGCGCCATAGGGTTTCCAAGGAGCGCCTGGTGGATTCGAACTGCCAACCTTTTGGTTAACAGCCATAGCTCTTAACCACTACCCACCAGGGTTTCCAATAGGGGAGATTAGCCCCTAGAAAATATCAAGGGTTAAGAATTACGTGAGAATATCATGAATTAAGAATTAGGCGAGTACTTTCCCAGCTTTTATTTTTAACAAGATTCTTCGACAGGATCACCTCTGGATGGTGCACTGCGGGTAGACACGCGGGAAACCTCAAGAATCAGAACTCGGTTCTTAAGTAAAGCCGCATTTTTCGAATTACTTCTCAGTCTACTGAGTTGCCGAGCAATAGCGTCTAGTCTCACGGTCGCCGCGTCCTAGTCGCCCGCGCAGTGACGCACCAGGCGCGCTGTGACGGAGCGCGCCGCGCGGTGCACGCTGGGATATTTAAGTCTTTTCCGCGGCGCGGAGCCGCGATGTCTCCGGCGGCTGCGGCAGCTGGAGGGGGCGACCGGCGGCGGCCGATAGCGAGTGTCAGGGACGGCCGGGGCGGGAGCTGCGGCGGCCCGGCCGGGGCGGCGCTCCTTGGACTGTCGCTGCTCGGCCTCGTGCTGTACCTGGTGCCGGCGGCGGCTGCGCTAGCCTGGCTGGCTGTGGGGGCTACTGCGGCCTGGTGGGGTCTGAGCCGCGAGCCCCGAGGTTCGCGCGCCTTTTCCTCGCTCGTTCGGAACACTCGGCGTCAGCGAACACTGTTCACTTCGCCTCCGGCAAAGTCGGCGGTAAACGGAAGCCTCCTAGAGCCGCGGACCCTGCTTAAAGGACCCGACCACGCTGAACTGCTCCTCATGGGCAGTTACCTGGGCAAGCCTGGCCCTCCGCAGCCTCCCCCTGCTCAGGACAGCAGGGACCTGCGAGAGAGCCTTGGCCGTCACCCAGCTGCCCGTCCCTCGCAGCCCGCTCACTCGGCCCATCGCGTTCACCACGTTCAGCCCTCTCCCCTTACGCCTCTTTTCCGACCTTCTAGGAGGCTTCCCCACCGGTAAGATTTTCTCCAGATCTCGTCTGTGTAGACTGGCTTTAAATTGAGGACTTGACTTAATATAGATTTTTGTTTCTTTGTTTTCATTAAGTCTAAAGTGGATTCTGTGTGATTTTTGCCCTCTTTAAACACTTAACGGTGTGTGTCAGCGGCCTCATGCCTTCCTCTAACTCTTGGAATGAGGTGTTGTAATGCCAGAGCTATTCCCTTCCCTCTCAATTCTTGAAACCGCCAGAATTTTAGTGTAGTATAGATTTAGCAGGGAAGGTTGGTGGCTCAGTGGTTAAAGCGCTCCGATGACAACTGAAAGGTCGGCGGTTTGAACCCACCAGCCGCTTTGAGGGAGGAAGGTGTGGCAGTCTGCTTCCGTAAAGATTTACAGCCTTGGAAACCCTATGGGGTAGTTCTGCTCTGCCCGGTAGGGTCTCTGTGAGTTGGAATCAACTTAACGGCAGTGGGTTTGGTTTGATTTTGGGGATTGTAGATTTAGCGGAATATTTGATAAACCACTAACATTTCTATTTAGGGTGAAAACATTTTTTTCTTTCGAGTGTAGTCTATAGTATATTTTAGTGTATTTTTGTCTTTGGACCAGTGAAAAACTACATCAGTTAGCAGAACTCGAAGAGTTGTTCCAAAGAATAAAGTTTATGATTGATAAAGATGACCAGATTAAAGAGATTTTTTTTCTTTTTCTTTTTGTTTATTGTTGTAGTTTAAGTGAAGGTTTACGTTTCAAGTTAGTTTCTCGTTCAAAAGTTTATACACACATTGTTATGTGACCCCAACTGCTCTCCCTATACTGTGACAGCACAGTCCTCCTTTCAACCCGATTTCCCATGTCCATTCAACCAGCTCCTAATCCTCTCTGCCTTCTCATCTCACCTCCAGACAGAAGCTGCCCGTTTAGTCTCATGTATCAACTTGAGCTAAGAAAGAAGCACACTTACAGAGACATTTTTATGTAGTCTCAGTAGCTGAGGTGATACAGGAGAATACAAAAATTTGGTGAAAATGTTAGATTCTTGATAAATACATTTACTTGAGAAGATGAACATTTAGGTGTGGAAACTGGTTAAAAATGTTTGGATGTATATTACTGAAGTTTTAGCATAAAAGATTGAAAAGATTCAAGAATTCTTGAAAAGTTCCTCCCTATGCACCCCAACACACACTTGTATTCCATTGTGTGGCCAAGTTTTCCAATTTCCCTTGCAAATTGTTGAAGCCCATTGTAGAGACAGCTGTTAAGCAGCTGCCACTTTCTGCCTTTAGATGGAATGGGGGAATGTTGCCATAGAAATATTGTGTTCTGTGTTAGAAAGAGATTTCAGCTCTCTGAAGAATGTCCAAACCCATGTGGTTGTTTAGCCATTTTAACTTTCTGATATTCTCTTATACTGCTTTGCTTTCATAGTGTGTCTCCCATTCTTTGCAGGGATTGTGGAACTTTACCTAATCGGTTTGTAATAACACCTCGGAGACGATATCCAATCCAGCAGGCTCAATATTCCTTCCTGGGGGTACTTCCCACGGTGTGCTGGAATGGTTACCAGAAGAAGACTGTGCTGTCTGCACGTAATTCCAAGATGGTATGCAGCCCAGTGACAGTGAGAATTGCTCCTCCTGATAGCAAATTGATTCGTTCACCAGTGTGAGTATTATTGTTGAAAGAATAGATTCCATCTTGTGTCCACTTTACTCTTCTATGGTTATTCCTCTGACAACTCTGAATGAAAAAGAGGAAATAACTGTTTATTTGAATGAGAGAAATCCCAAATTCTAGTCATTGAACCTTCTTTTATTTTTATTTTTTGCCCTTGACAGTAGCTTAAGTTGCTAAGGGTAATTTCTGTGAATGTATAAATTATACTTTGCTTGCTAGCTTGGGTTTTGATTTCCCATTACTTACATCTATGCTAAATGTGTGGTAATTAAAATATCTTGATGCTAGACTTCTGATTTTCATTGCAGACCAGAGCAGATAATCAACTCAACACTGTCCTCACCATCAGGTAATATTCCAGACCCATGTGCAAAGGAGACTGTACTGAGTGCCCTCAAGGAGAGGAAGAAAAGAACAGTGGAGGAGGAAGACGAAATATTCTCTGATGGCCAGGAAAATAAAAGAAGGTAACAGGCCCAACAGAGTACTAAACAGCTTCCCTTGTGTACGCCTGGGGATTTGTTAAAATACAGATCATTCCCAAAAAATATACAGAGACTAACTTTAGTTTATGAACCTTCATAGTCCCTTCTCTGGCTTTCATGAAAGAGACTGGTAACAAAGGCATTAATGCTATTCATTTCCTAAGGCACAGGGTAGGTAAATTTTGTAATCTACCTTTTCTATAAGTATTAGAGAGAAGCCAACAAGTATTAGCCGTATCAGCCTCCTACTTTTGATATCCGCATGTTAAATTTTACTTTTGAGAGAGAGTGCTGAAAGTCTTCCCGTCACAATCATGTGTTGTTCATTTATTTGGGTAACTACCAGTTTAAAAGTCATAATTGTGCCAAAGGAAATGCTTGCCAAAGAAAAGTGAAGACTAGAGTATGGTAGATTTATCAGTCATGAGAGTAAAATCCATTTCATTATTTGGTTTATGTGATAACTTAATGGAAGTGCAGTAAACAGTCTGTTTCCCAAGGTTAAGAGATGAGGTTGAAGTGGTAGTCAACATACAGAACTACTTATGGCTTTTCAAGGAATCAGTAAGGATTCCACACTTTTTTAAATTTAACAAATATTTATTGGGCACCCACTATGTGCCAGGGCCTGTTCTAGGTACTGTGGATAGAGCAGTGAATAAAACAAAGTCCCTACCCTCATGGGACTTTCTTGAGGGAGACAGACAACAAAAAACAATAAAATAAACATGATGATTTTATAGACTGTAAGTGTATAGGGAAGGGGTACAAACGGTATATATAACAGGGTAATGAGAAGTGGGCTTCTTTATATATGGTGGTCAAGGAACGGCTCTCTGATGAGACATCAGACTCCACACCTGAAAAATATAACCAGTGCCCCGATTACCTAGACCAGATGGTTCATATCTGACAGTTTCAAAGTTGCCAGCTTTGATACTGTAGATAACAAAATTAAGTAGGGGAAATCTTAATAAATGGGAATACATTATATAGTATAGAAAGATCTGGTAATGGTGACTAGAAATATGACTCACAGTCTGTGGCAGGTGAGCAGTTTAAGCTACTGTCAACTAGCTAAGCAGGAGTGGCAGGGGATGTGGGAATGAAGGGGAAACAACAGCTGTTCTTACAATCCAAATAGGTTTCTCATCTTCTCCAGGGAGGTAATTTTTCTTGACTCCAGTGAGCCTATAACTGAGGATTCTGTATTATCTTTCCCATAATTGGAATAAGCAGTGATCATGTGTCACCTTGCATAGATCTTAAGATTTTTCCCTAACAGACTTGCCATATTAGCCTCTGGAGCACTGTGGGAGTGTGGCTTGGTACTTAAGGATTTTTGTTGTTTATTTTTTTAATTTGTGGGTGGTGTGATGTTAAATTTGTGATTGTAACACTTCAGTGTACAGTTAGCCAATAAAGAATTGATCTACCTGAATAGTTCAAAAGGTCTTGACATATTTCATATTTTCCTTATTATCTGGACAATCTTAGATTAAATTGACCTTTCTGAATCTTAGGGATTTGAAGCAAACTTTTTCTTGTCTAGCTGAACACATGCTCCTTAGAGATATTATAAGGTCCCAGGAATATGAAAATATACTTTAAGAATAAAAAGTTATTGAGAATTTTTTTGTTTCAGGCGCCATGATAGCAGTGAAAGTGGACATTCAGCATTCGAGCCCCTGGTGGCCAATGGAGTCCCCGCTTCTTTTGTACCAAAGTAAGTGAGAGTCCATCTGGATGGGATGGATGTAGACCATCTGGAAAAAGGGTATCACCAGAATGTTGCCATGTAGATTTTCCTCTTTGCTTTTGCATTACTTTATTAGTTCAGGTTGAAATCTTTCAGATGAGGGAGGAGTGTTTTGAGTAACTTAACACAATTAACTACTAATTCCGTTGGATATTTTTATATTAATATGGGTGAAATCTGCTAAGGCTAATCACCAAGTATATAAACAAAGATGGCAAGTTTTGTGCAATAGATAAAATCCAACAATGTGAACTTTAAGATAAATGATAAGTTTCTGGAAACATGATATCAGCATATGAAATTTTATTTGTATTTGAGTTTAAAAATACATTTGAGGAGGAATTAATGGGAGGGAAAGTGGTTCAGAAATATGTGTGAAAAAACTTAGGACAGCTTATATACTTAATTTGAGTCAGCAGTATAGCACTGCCCGAAAGGTTAATGTGCTTCTATTCTGTCGTAACTCAGAGAAGAACAGAGGCCAGCAAGAGGCAGGTAAGGTGTAGTCCTGCTTTACTTCTCTGTCAGACTGTCCATGGAGTATTGTGTGTAGTGTACTGCACTGTAAGAGAGGAGTCATTCCGAGTGAAGCAACTAAGATGTTAAAGGGGTTTGAAACAGCCAGACGGGTGGTGGTGGTGGGTGAGGGTGTTCTGAAGGTATAGAAGTACTAGCCGAAGGAGAAGAACACACCTCAAGGGAAATGAAATAGCGAAGCGCATAATGGTCCCCCAAAAACTGAAGGACTGTCACATGAAAGAGGGAAGACAACTTGTTTGGTTCAGCTCCAAATAGGATCCATAGGTGAAAGTTAGAGGAAGTAAATTTTAATCAAGTATAAGAATAAACTGGTCCCTGGTTGAAATGGATCACTCTTGAGATGGTCAGTTATCTACATTTTAACAGAAGTTGGATGAGTATTCCTCAGGAAAGATGTGTAGGGAATTTCTGTTTCAGTTGGAAGCTTAGAAAAAATGGTTCCTCTTAACTTGGAAATTCTGATTTTTAAAAACAGCTTTATTGAAGTATAATTGATATACAGTAAACTGTACATGTTTAAAGTGTACACTTTGATAGGTTTTGACATGTATATACCTGTGAAACCAGCACAACACAATATAATGAACACATCACATCCATCACCTCAAAAAGTTTCCTCATGCCCCTTAGTGATCCCTCTAGTCCCATCCTGTTCTCCCCACTCCTGTCCCCAAACATCTAATGATCCATTTTCTGTCACTGTAGATTAGTATGCATTTTTTTAAAATGGAACTATGCATTTAATCTTTAAATATTTGGCTTTCCCTTACTGACTTTGTCAGATATATTTAGCTAAATTGTTAACAATAAAATTAAAAGTATATCCTCTTCCCTTCAGTTGTGTTAAGAAAGGGGCCATGACCAGATTGGATGAAGCCTTTAAAGAACGTTGCCTTTAATGACACACCTAACTCTCTTTTTCCCTTTTATTAGACCTGGGTCTCTGAAGAGAGGTTTCCATTCTCAGAGCTCAGAGGACCACTTGAATAAGAGATCCCGCACCTCTTCTATGAGCTCTTTGACCAGCACGTATGCAGTTGGCATCCCCAGCTCTAGCCGCAATGCCATTACCAGTTCCTATAGCTCTACTCGCGGTTTCTCTCAGGTACAGTAGTTTTGTGGTGTGGGAGAAATGGGTTCCCAGGGCTGAATTGGATAGACCAGAATTAATTAATTAGCAAATGTTTACTAACTAATTGCCTTCTATCTGCCAGATGCTGGGATAGTCTCTAAGCTAACAAAACCCTTGAATGATAAGTATAGACCAATAGAATAGATAGAAAGCCCAGAAACAAACTAATGTGTATATGGAAACTTGATACAAGACAGAGAGCTGTTACTGCAGATAAATGGACAAAAGATGAACAATTCAATAAATGGTATTAATTTTATTTAAAAAGTAGATGTATGAGAAACCTGTTTCCTCTAGTGATTTCCAGTTCTTTTCCCATGACTGTTGGCTCATGTCTTTTGCCCCTTTTTCTGAAGGGCTACTGATTTTTCTAATTTTCAAGAGCTTTTCATATATTGGAGAAACATATCCCAAATGAATTAAAGATTTAAATGTGAAATAGACACCATGGAGGAAACCTTAGAGGCTTCTCGTGCATTGCTGGTGGGAGTGTCAGTTGGTACAGTTCTCCAGAGGGCAGTGGGGCAGCAGTTATCGATACTAGAGATGCACATGTCCTTTGATCCAGCAAGTTTACTTTTAGGACTTTATCCTACATGTATGCTTAAAAACGTGTACAAGGATATTGATTGTAGCATTATTTTAATAGAGCAGAATCTTAGAAACAATGTAAATGTACTTTTCAGGGGACTGGTTGAATAACTAAATTACAGTATATCCATAAGGTTAAATACTGTAACTTTTTTTTTTTTGAAGTTGTCAGGGATTTCATTTTAATACTATAACTATTAAAAAGAATAAGGCAGTTTAAAAGGTACAGATGTGGGATGATCTCAAACTTATATAGAAAAGCAAGGTGTAGAACTCTATTGTATATTATCCTATTATTTGTGTTGCTGGTTTCTTTAATCTTTCGATACCCATAGAATAATTTTAGCAAGATATATTAGAGACTGGTAACAACTACTGAAATAGGAGAGAAGCTTACTTTTCACTGTATACTCTTTTTTTGTTGGAATTTGTAACAAGTGCAAGTATTTTCCTATTTTAAAGAAATTTTTAGGTATGGGTAACTGTTGAGTACAAAGCAAAATTCCTCTGCCCTGGCTCACCCAGTTTATATCCCATAGGTACCTATTATTAACGTTTTTTACTGTGTGCACCAATACAGATAATACGCAGAAGTTTGGGTTGTCTGTTTTACACAAATGGAATCATACCATGTGTACCTTTTTGCTTCTTTTCTCTTTTAGTAGTATGTCTTGCCTAGCACTCCATGTCCTGTAATCTACCTTTTTAAATTTTTTTTTTTATTACAGGGTAATGTACGGAAAAACACAAATCATAAGTGTACAGCTCTATGTAACCACTACCTAGGTCAAGTAATAATACATTTTCCACACCCAGAAGCCCTCCTCGTACCCACCCCCAATTACTGCTCTTGCCGTTCTGAATATATAGTTTTCCTGCTTTCAAACTTTATGTACATGGAAACATAGAGTATGCATTCTTTTATGTTTGGCTTCTTTCCCTCAGCATTTTGTTTGTGAGATTTAGCCATGTTGGATGCAGCAGGAGATCATTTGTTTTCATTGCTGTATACCCTTTCATTATATGAATGTACCACAATTAACTTATCCATCCTGCCATTGGACATTTGAGTTTCTGCCTTGAGGCTGTTGTGAATACTGCTGTAGACGCTTTATATAAATCTTTTGGCACACGTGTAAAGTATGCATATGTTCTGTTTAGTAGATGTTGCTGAACAATTTTTTTTAAGTGAATGATCCAATTTATACTCTTCACCAGCAGTATATGAGATTTTGTTCCTGTTTCACATCCTCACTAAATTTGGCATTGCCAGTTTCCTCAATCAGCCATTCTGGTTCATGTGGAGTAATATTTCATTGGGGTTTTATTTTGCATTTCCCTGAATAGTAATGAGGTAGAAGTATGAACTGTTTGTTGGCCTTTTGTATATCCTCTTTTATGAAGTGCCTGTTCAAGTTTCTTGGCTTTTTTCTATTAGGCTGTCTTTCTTTTTTTCGTGATTGTGTAAGTTTGTTACATACTCTAGATACAAGCCCTCTGTCAGTTACATGTGTTCCATGAACTCTTATTAAACATTATTGTCTTCCTCTTTGTGCTTACATGATGCAGCTGACGATTACTGGGTGAGAAATCACCAGAAGTTTTTCAGTATGAAAAAGTCTAAGATAAGAGCTTAGTATATTTGTAATTAGGCTAAAGAGTTAAAGAAAATATTGGTAGAATGCTTGCTCTCTGTCAGTTACTTTGCTGTTAGGTCCTTTTGAAGGATGCAGAGATAAAACAGACCATCTCTGCCATCAAGGGACTCTACCTGGTAGAAGAGACAAACGTATGGATAATTCACCTATAATAATAAATACCATAGATGTTCAAGGTGTCATAAATATCACCACAGCATATAGTTTTGGAAAATAAAATTAGTAAAGTAGATCTGAAAGTTTAATGAATGCAAGACTGAATAAGTTTATTGGCTTATCTTCACTGAAACGATTTCTTAATTTCATTGTTTCCATGGACAATATAGACTTGTATGCATCATATCACTATAGCATTAGTGATTGTAACTTTCTACTTTTTAATATATGCAAAAAGTACATCATTCCTTCTACATTTATTAGTTAGCATCTCATTACTTTTGTAGACATTTTTTTTTTTTTTCTGTTCACATAATTAGTATCAGCAACTATCATTCTTTGCAGGGGTCTTCCTTCACAAAGAAACATTGTTAATTATTTAAAAAGAGACCTAACATGCAGTGATGAATAGAGAACCACAAAATTATGTTGAAGGTCAGATGCTAAATTATCAACATGTTACTTTTTCTTTGACTTTTAGCTATGGAAGAGAAGTGGTCCCAGTTCATCACCCTTCTCTAGCCCAGCCTCATCCCGCTCTCAGACACCAGAGAGACCAGTGAAGAAAGTAAGGTAATCAGCATTCTCCCCCAGCTATTGTTTGCTGAATCGACTAATGGGAGGTCAGGAAAGGAGGGACATTTACTTGGCTCTTAGGCTTTGTACTACTCTAACTTGGAGAATCAAAATAATTAAGATCTAGGAAAAGGACAGTAAAATACCAACATGAGTTGCTCTCCTCTCTTGCCATTCTTGCAAGCTGGCTGTAGAGGCTTCTGACGCCCTTCCTCATGCTCCAGCATGAGTTATTGGGTGTAAGAGTTGAAGCCACACAGTGGACGGTAGCCTTCATGTTCTTGACTCTAGCTGACCCTCTAGGTACTTAGAGTCTGGTAGAACTCCACCTTCTTAGGGGTCATATCTATATTTAGAGCTCCCAGGAACTTGTCAGGTTATACATAAGGTTTTGAAGATTATTGTTTTGTGGTTGTTTTAATTCATAAAGGTTTTTCCATGGCTTCTATGAGCTACCTCTCTTCACATCTGTGTAGGAATTTTTGTTTGACTTCTTTTAACTCATGTTTGTTTATTGTTTTTCCTAACATACTGAGATCTGAAATCAGGGTTGTTCTAGGCCTTGGGCACTTCGTCATTAGGAGAGTCCAGGAAGTTATCAACTACTTTTATCAGGAAGTCTTTTTAAGCTTAATTCTGCCTTTTTTCCTTATAGAGAAGAGGAGCTTCATCATCATTCTAGTTCTTCAACCCCACTGATAACAGATAAGGAGTCCCAGGGAGAAAAGGGTAAGTTGATGAACAAGCAAGAGTGGTTTGTGTTGGTAAAGGTATTTATGGAACTATATAGACTAAGACCTATTCTAAAATATTTGTTGAGCAGTGCTTTAATCTAGGGCATGATAGATACAGAGAGAGAAGTTTCTGTCCTGCAGAAGTTTATAGCTCAATAAGGGAGAGTGGTAACACAGACAAATACAGTCTAACATAGGATAACTGTGAGACAGAGATAAGCTCAGTTTGAGCTATCTGTGAGTGGTCCAGGTAATTATTGTCCAGTAAGCAGTTGTAAGTGTGCCTTTGAAGCAGTTATCTGTTTTTGTCCTCTTGACTGTTAGCAGTAATCTTGCAAACACCATCTAAGAGCCCAAACCATGGAAGATAGAAACTACATCTTTTCAGAGATACCCAATGAAAACTCAGTGTTAAAAACCAGATGGATAGACAAAAGCATCCATTTTGGAAGAGAGAAGGAAGAAAATAAGTCTATATTTCTTTTCTTAGTTGCAGATACAACCACATGGAAGAAACAAACCTTGAATACCCCATCTACATCGGGCAGCTCTGGGCAGCGTAAAAGGAAGATTCAGCTGCTGCCCTGTAGGCGAGGGGACCAGCTAACCTTGGTATGGTCTCATCCGTCTGCCCCTCCCCACCCCGGCTTAGCTCTCCTAAGTCTTAACCACTGAACTTTTAGAAACCTGAGGACATACTATTCTTAGAAAGGCTGAGTACAGGTTTCTTCCAGTTTCTTTTGATTGACCTGACTTCCTTTTCTTTTTGGTAGCCTCCACCTCCCCAGCTTGGTTATTCGATAACTGCTGAAGACCTAGACTTGGAAAAGAAAACATCATTACAGTGGTTTAACAAAGTCTTGGAGGATAAGACGGGTAAGGAATGTATAGATCAACTTCACACCCCAGATAGTTTCTTTCCTTTGGTTTTAATTTTAGTTTTTTAAAAAAACGGTTACTCTGGGAAAAATCCAGGAACAGTTCCACGTTTTCTTTTGGTTTTTCTCATCTGAAAACCCATTTGGGTTTTTATTGATGCCTGGAAAACAGTGAACATTGAGGTTGAGGGAAAGCATGTCTAGATGAGTTATTCTGATACCCTGACTATCCCTGTGCCCTGATATGCCATCTGAAAAGAATCCTCAAACCCCATATATGATAGACCCCGAAAGAAAGTCACTAAGACATAACATAATCACACTTGCCAAAGACAAAGAAAGAATGATGAGAGCAGTACAAGAAAAACAAAAGTCACTTACAAAGGGGAAACAATAAGAGTAAGCTCTGATTACTCAGCAGAAACTATGCAGGCAAGAAGGCAATGGGATGACCGATATAAAACCTTAAAAGAAAAAAACTGCCAACCAATAATAATATATCCTGCAAAACTCTCTCAAACACAATAGCAAAATTAGGACATTTCCAGATAAACAGAAATTGGGAAATTCATAAAAACCAAACCAGACTGATAAGAAATATTAAAGGGAGCCCTTCAGTTAGAGAACCAACAACATCAGACAACAACTGGAGTCTAGGACAGCAACAGTCAGATACCAAACTAGGTAAAGAACTGTCAATAATAAAGCTAAAAGACATAAAACGGAAACAGAGACGTCAGTGTGTAAATGACAACAATGTAAAACAGTAAAAGGGGAAATAAACAGTGTAGGTATAGAACTTACAAATGGAGAGGAAGTCAAGGGGATATCAAGTAATAAAAGACTGGTTCAAATTTAGGAAGATAAGGGTAAATTTCAGTGTAACCACAAAGAAAGTTAACATAATCTGCTCATCAAACTAAAAAAGAAAACCATAAAGTCTCAGTAAACACAAAATCTATAATAACAAAAGAAAAGCCACAAACAAAAGGAACTTAACACAGGAAAGTAAGAGGAACAAAGAAAACATCAGCACCACAAAAAAAACACAACAATATGACAGCAGTAAACTCACACCTACTGATAATCGCACTAAATGTTAATGGCTTAAGTACGCTTGTAAAGAGAGTGGCGGAATGGATAAAAAAGCACAACCCATCAATTTTCTGTCTACAAGAGACACACCTTAAGACACAAAGACATAAACATATTAAAAATCGAAGGATGGAAAAAATATATCAAGCAAACAGTAACCAAAAGAGAGCAAGAATGGCAGTACTAATCTCAGATAAAATAGACTTTAAGGAAAAGTCCACCATAAAAGATAAGGACATTATATAATGATGAAAGGGACAATCCACCAAGAAGATACTACCTTAATAAATATCTACCCATCAATGACAGGGGTCCAAAATACATAAACTAACAGCAGTGGAAACAGAAATAGACGGTTCCAAAATAATAGTAGGGAGACTTCAACAGACCACTCTCGGTAAAGGACGGAACATCTAGAGAGAAACTCGACAAAGATAAAGAAGATCTAAAGGCCGCAATTAACTAACTTGACCTCATAGACATACATAGAACACTCCACGCATCAGCGGCAAAGTATACATTCCTTTCCAATGCACATGGAACATTCTCCAGAATAGACTACATTTTAGGCAACAAAGCAACCCTCAATAAAATCCAAAACATCAAAATATAGTATAAAGCATTCTCTCTGATCACAGCACAATAAAAGTAAAAATAACAGGAAGAGCAAGAGAAAAAAATCAAATACATGGAAACTGAATAACACCTTGCGTAAAAACAGCTGGTTAATAGAAGAAATCAAAGAGGGAATAAAAAATTCCTAGAATCAAATGAGAATAAAAACACATACCAGAACCTTTGGGACACAGGAAAGGCAGTGCTCAGAGGTCAGTTTATAGCAATAAACACATCAAAAAAGAAGAAAGAGCCAAAATCAAAACATTAGCCCTAAAACCCGAACAAATAGAGAACAGCAAAAGAAGCCCACAACCACCAGACGAAAGGGAATAACAAAGATTAGAGCAGAAATAAATAGAGAACAGAAAAACAATAGAAACAATCAACAAGACCAAAAGTTGGTTCTTTGAAGAGATCAACAAGGTCAACAAACCATTGGTCAAACTGACAAAAGCAGGAGAGGAAGCAAATAACCCAAATAAGAAATGAGATGGGGGTCATGACAAACAGACACAACTGAAATAAAAAGGATCATAACAATACTAGAAAAATTGTACTCCAACAAATTTGAGAAACTAGAGGAAATGGACAAATGTCTAGAAACACACTACCTACATAAATTAACACAAGCAGAGATAGGAAATCTGAACAGACCCATAGCAAGAGATTGAAGGGATAATAAAAAAAAAACTTCCAACAAAAATAAGTCTTGGCCTGGATGGCTTCACTGGAGAATCAGACATTCTGAGAAGAGCTCACACCACGACTACTAAAACTATTTCAGATCATAGAGGAGGAATACTCCTGAATTCATTGTATGAAGCTAGCATAACCCTGATACCAAAGACAGGCAGAGACACCACAAAAAAGGAAAATTACAGATCAGTATCATTCATGAATATAGATGTAAAAATTCTCAACAAAATTCTAGTCAGTAGAATTAAGTATCATATCAAAAAAATAATACAAAACCACAAGCAAGTAGGATTCATGCCAGGTATGCAAGGATGGTTCAGCATTAGAAAATCAATCAACGTAATCTACCACCTAACTAGAACAAAAGAAAAGAACCACATGATCATCTCAATCAGTGCAGAAAAGGCATTTGATAAAGTCCAACACCCATTCCTGATAGAAACTCTCAGCAAAGTAGGGATAGAAAGGAAATTCCTCAACGTGATAAAGGGCATCTATACAAAACCAATAGCCAACGTCATTCTCAATGGAGGCTGAAAGCATTCCCCTGAGGAGAGGAACAAGACAAGGATGCCCTTTGTCACGACTCCTGTTTCACATTGTGCTGGAAGCCCTAGCTAGAGCAATAAGGCAAGAAAGAAAGGGTGTCCAAGTTGAAAAGAAGTAAAACTATCACTATTCACAGATGATGCGACCCTGTGCATAGAGAACCCCAAAGATGCCCACAGGAAAACTACTGGAACTAACAGATTCAGCAGAGTAGCAGAACACAAGATCAGCATACAGAAATCACTTGGATTCTTGTACATCAACAAAGAGAACTTCAAAAAGGAAATCAGGAAAATAATACCATTTATAATAGCTCCTAAAAAGATAAAGTACTTAGGAATAAATACAGCCAGAGACATAAAATATGTATACAAAGAAAACTACAAAACACTATTACAGAAAACCGGAAGAGACCTACATAAATGGAAAAAACACCATGCTCATAGATAGTGTCTTAGTGTAAAAACAGCATGGGGGAAGTGTCTGATCTCCTCTGTCTTCCCAAGGGGGAAGGAGAATCAAGATCAGCAGTCCAAGGCTGATTCCTATGAGGTGGAGGTCAGACATTGTTCCTCTCTGCCGTCTTTAGCAGTTCTGGCACGAACTGTCCCTCCCATGGCACTCTACTTCTCTGCTGCAGAGTTTGATAATTCATTGCAGTGGCCACACAGAACTCACAGATGATAATCATGATTAAGGGGTTTATTAGAGAAGTAACAGGTTACAGTTCAGGCTCAGGAACACTCAGGATACAGCTCTTCCATCAGGACAGCCTCTTTTCACCTGTGCTCGCAGGCATATCTCTTTCTGGCCCTAGGCCTCTGCCCTACTCAGGGAAGTGTTACAAAGCTCTTTTAGCCCCTGCCAGTAAATCTCCAGAGGCACGCCAGGCACTCGGCTTTCTCACTCTGTGGGCGGGGAAGCCCACCACTCCATCTCCTGCTGCCATGTCTCTGCTGCAGCTTCTCACTGCCTTCAGTGTTACAGAGCTCTCTCTGTCTCCTAGTTCCAGGAGTTTCTCAGCACAGGAATCGTGGGTCCAAAGGATGTGCTTGCTCCTGGCTATTCTTCCTTGGTGGTGATGGGATCCTCTCCCTCGTGCCTCTCAGATGGCTCACCTCAAGCCCAGAGTATGGCAGAACTGACCAGTCCCCTTGTTAGGCTACAATTATCCTATCTGCACAGTCCTACCCAATCACTTGGGTGGGAGTTACAAGACCATGGCAAGAAAGGCCACACAAAAGCGACCCATCGCACTGCATTTAGTAATCTAGTGCTGCTATAACAGAAATACCTCAAGTGGGTGGCTTTAACTACAGAAATTTATTTTCTCACAACCTAGGAAGCTAGAAGTCAAAACTCAGGGCCCCAGCCCCAGGGGAAGGCTTTCTCTTTCTGTTGACTCCAGGTGAAGGTCCTTGGCATCAGTCTTCCCATGGTCTAAGACCTCAGCTCAGGGACACCAGGTCCAAAGGGCACACTCCAGTCCTGGTTCTTTATTCTTGGTAGTAGGAAGTCCTTCTCTGCTCACATCTCTCTTTTATATCTCAAAAGAGATTGACTGAAGATACAACCTAATCCTGTAGATCAAGTCTGGCCTCATTAGCGTAACTGCCTCTAATCCAAACTCGTTAACATCATAGAGGTTAGGTAAAACACATAGGAAAATTAGATCACAAAATGGAGGACAACCACATAATACTGGGAATCATGGCCTAGCCAGGTTGACACACAGTTTTGGGGGACACAGTTCAATCCATAACAGATAGGAGCACTCAGCGCTGTGAAAATGTCAGTTCTACCCAAAGCAATCAACAGATATACCAACAGCATTCTTTAACAAGATGGAAAAACTAATCACTATAAAGAAAGGAAAGAGGCCCAAGATAAGCAAAGCATTATTGAAGAAAAAGAACGAAGTAGGAGGCCTCACACTACCTGATCTCAGAACCTGCTATATAGCTACAGTAGTCAAAACAGCCTGGTACTGGTAAAACTACAGACACGCAGACCAGTGGAACAGAATCGAGAACCCAGATGTAAATCCATCTATCTTTGGTCAGCTGATCTTCAACAAAGGACCAAAGTCCATTAAATGGGCGAAGGACAGTCTTTTTAACAAATGGTGCTGACAGAACTGAATGTCCATCTGTAAAAAAAAATGAAGCAGGACCCAACCCTCACAACATACACGAAAACTAACTCAAAATGGATTAAAGACCTAAATATAAAACCTAAAATGATAAAAATCATGGAATAAAAAATAGGGACAACACTAGGAGCCCTAATACATGGCATAAAGAGAATACAAACCGTAACTAACAGTACAAACCCCAGAAGATAAAACTAGACAACTGGGAGCTCCTAAAAATTAAACACGTATGCTCATCAAAAAACTTCACCGAAACAGTAGAAAGAGAACCTACAGACTAGGAAAAAGTTGTTGACTATAACATACCCAACAAGGGTTTAATCTCTAAATCTGTAAAATAAATCATGTCAACAACAAACATGTAATTAAAAAATGGACAAAGGAGATGAACAGACACGTTACCAAAGAAGACATTCAGGCCCCTAAAATCACATGAGGAAATGCTCGGGATCTCTAGCCGTTGGAGAAATGCAAATCAAAACCACAGTGAGATACCGTCTCACCCAGACGTCACTGGCACTAATCGAAAAACAGAAAACAAATGTTGAAGAGGTTGTAGGGAGATTGAAACTCTTATGCACTGCTGGTGGGACTGTAAAATGGTACAACCACTTTGGAAAATGATATGGCGCTTCCTTAAAAAGCCAGAAATAGAAATACTGTACAATCCAGCAATCCCACTCCTAGGAATATATCCTACAGAAATAAGAGCCGTCACACGAATAGACATATGCACACCCATGTTCACTGCAGCATTGTTCACAATAGCAAAAAGATAGAAACAACCTAAGTGCCCATTAACAGATAAATGGATAAACAAATTATAGTATATACGTACAATGGAATATTACACAAAGATAACAGTGATGAATCCAAGAAGCATCTCACAACATGGATATATCTGGAGGCATTATGCTAAGTGAAATAAGTCAATCACTAAAAGACAAATACTGTATGAGACCACTATTATAAAAACTCAAGAAAAGGTTTACGCACAGAAAAGAACGATCTTTGATGGTTACAAGGGAGACTAGGGTTGGAAAGGGGAACTCAATAACTAGATGGTAGACAAGTGTTACCTTTGGTGAAGGGAAAGACAACACACAGTATAGGAGAAGTCAGCACAGCTTGACCAAGGCAAAATCATAGAAGCTTCCTAGATACATCCAGACACCTTGAGGGACCGAACTACTGGGGCTAAGGGCTGGGGACCGTAATCTCGGGACATCTAAGTCAACTGGCATAACATAGTTCACTCAGAAAATGTTCTACATCCTACTTTGGTGGGTAGTGTCTGGGGTCTTAAAAGCTTGTGAGTGGCCATCTAAGATACATCTATTGGTCCCATCATGTTTGGAGCAAAGGAGAATTAAGAAAGCCAAAGACACAAGGAAAATATTCATCCAAATGACTGATGGACCAAGTGAATCACAGCTTCCAGCAGCCTGAGACCAGAAGAATTAGATGGTGCCTGGCTACCACCACCGACTCCTCTGACAGGGATCACAATAGAAGGTCCCAGACAGAGCAGGAGAAAAATGTAGAACAAAATTCAAAAAGAGACCACACTTACTGCTCTGACACAGACTGGAGGAACCCCTGAAACTGTGGTCCCCGGACACCCTGCTAACTCAAAACTGAAGCCACTTCCAAAGTCCACCCTCAGCCAAAGATTAGACAGACCTGTAAAACAACAACACGTGAGGAATATGCTTCTTAGATCAGTCAAGTATACGAGACCAAATGGGTAACATCTGCCCAAAAGCAAAGACAAGAAGGCAGAAAGGGACAGGAAAACTAGACGTATGGACACAGAGAACTCAGGGTGGAAGGGGAGCAGGGACGAGTGCTGACACATCGTGGGGATTGCATCCACTTTCACAAAACAATTTGTATATAAATTTTTGAATGAGAAACTAATTTGCGCCCTAAACTTTCACTAAAACACAATAAAATTTTTTAAAAAAAGAATCTCTAAACAAGGGCGGAGAGTTTAATCTTTTCATTCTTCCGTAGATGCTGCCTCAAACTCTGTCACTGAGAACGCACCTGCCCCTCAGCCTTCTTTACCTGTCGCCCTGCCTGCTGCTGCGACTGCTTCCTCGCCGCCCCCCATCCCAGCCCCAGGCACTAACCCACGGCTAGAGAGCCTGAAGGAGATGCAGGATGCCCCAGGCCCACCGTCCTTTCCAGGTGAGTGGGTGAGGTTCCCTTTGAAGCGTGGGATGATAGCGACGTTTGTCTAGGTTGAAGTAAAAGCATTATGCCTATGAGTCGCTGGAAATAGTTCTGAAGGTTGAACCTACCCTGGCTTACCAAACCTGAGCTGGGCAAGCTTAAAAATCTTAGAATTCTCTAGTCAGGAAATTTTAGGGAAGGTGGAATGTGACACGCAAAGCTAGAAAAATGCAGCTTAGTTTTGGTGGTCAAATGGCTCTTGATTTGAAACCTAATCCCTTGGTTGCTGAGCCTGAGCCTTGCTGTCCTCACCTGTTAAGTGAGAATCATGCTTTTCCAGTGAGATTTCTGTGAAATGTAGATGTGCTAACAAGATTAAGATGTCTTGTTGTATGGTTATGAGACTACAGGCACAGAACAACACTGATTTTCTCGGTGGGTTTCTAAGGGTGTGTTGGCTGTTCCAGCTGTGTGCCCCCACATACACCTCTGTCAGCAAACCTTGTCACGTAGTGGTGTGGGGTACGTGTCAGCCCCTCCTCGCGCAGAAATGATCTCATTCGTGGGTGTGTATTAGCTCGTGGCAGGTGAACATAGTAAATCTTCATTAGATGAGTAAGGTGTATCTAGAGAAGTGACTGGATGTAAGAGTTCAGGTGATGGAATTTTCCTCAGGTTTCATACAGTTAACCCATGATTAGGCCAGCTTTTATCCTTTCTTTCTTACGATCTGTGAAGAGCGGAAATGTTATTTTGATTTGCTTTAAGGGCCAGTGTCATAGATTTAGTCATACTTGTTGACTAACCCTTGGGTCCCTAGCACTGTGCTAGGCATGGAGAGGATATAAAAATACTGAATACCATCAGGTTTCAAGTACTCAGAATTCTCAGTAAATCCCTCTTTTTTGCAGAATCTGCTGGAGTGGCAACCACTGTGGCCCATTTGCCTCTAAAGACACCCAGTCTTCTGACCCATCTTGGGGCTTCACAGTCAGGAACCGCTTCAGACTCAAAATCCACAGCCACTTTCCCAGAGCTGATCCCTTATTCCACAGTACCAGTCGCTGACATCATTAAGTCACCTCCGACCCTCCAGGCTGAGACATCTGCCAAATCTCAAGCCCCATCTGCCCCATCCTCCACTCCCAAGCCCAGTATTCTGTTTGGAATGCTGAGCTCCCCAACTTCTAACCCTTCTGCAGCTTCTGATGTGTCTTCAGAATCTCCCATGTTCAAGCCCATTTTTGGAGCCCCACCTAAAAGCGAGAGTGAAGGCCCCTTGCCTGCTAATCCTTCAGTCACAACTGCAGCATCTTCCAGCTCGGCCCTCCCTGTGATTCCTAGTACCTCAACCCCCACTTTCAAGCCTGTCTTTGGCAGCATGGGGTCACCAATGTCTGTACCCTTGTCAACTCCTTTCTCCTTCAAGCAAACAACTACTCCGACCACAACCACAACCGCTCCTCTCTTCACTGGCCTGTCCAGTGCCACCTCTGCAGTGGCTTCCATCACCACAGCCAGTACGTCCACAGACTCGGCCTCGAAGCCTGCTTTCGGCTTTGGTGTAAACAGTGTGACTAGCACCATGAGCAGCGTGGCTAATACCACTTCCACTTCCCAGCCTTTCCTCTTCGGGGCCCCCCCTGCCTCTGGTGCCAGCTTTACCCCAGCCCTGGGCTCCATGTTCCAGTTTGGCAAGCCTCCTGCCATGGCTCCTTCAGCAACAGTCAGCACCTTTGGCCCATCCCTTCCCGGTGCTGTTCAGACAGCCCCTAGCAGCAGTACCACCAGCTTTAGTGGTTTCGGCAGCGCCCTTACAGCCTCAGCCCCAGTTACCAGCAGCCAGCCTACGATCACGTTCAGTAGCACCACCACCCCAGCATTCAACATTCCCTTTGGTTCAAGCACCAAGCCCCCTCCCCCATCATATCCAGGAGCTAACCCCCAGCCCACATTCGGGGCCACTGGTGTGCAGCAGCCGGGACCCACCAAGCCAGCCCCTGGCCCAAGCTTTGGCAGCTCTTTCGCTTTTGGAAACTCTGCATCCCCGGTGCCGGCCCCCACTGGGCCAGCCGCTGGCAGCACCAGAAAAGCGGCTCAAAGCAGCGTGACAGCCCTGACCACCACCTTTGGCACCCCTGCCAGTGCCCAGCCAGCCTTTGGCAGCAGCACAGCTATCTTCTCCTTCGGGGCAGCTGCCACCACCGGCTTTGGGGCTGCAACCCAGACCAGCAGTGGGACCAGTAGCTTGGTGTTTGCCGGCACCACACAGTTGCCCTTCACGTTTGGGGGATCAGCAGCACCAACTGGCAGTGGGGGCTTGGGGATCAGTGTGGCTACCCCAGGCACCAGCTCCACCTCTGGAGCATTCAGCTTTGGAGTGGGACAGAGTGGGACCACTGGCACCACAGCCCCTTTTGGGGGAGGCTTGAGTCAGAACACCTTGGGCACACCCAGCCAGAGCACGCCCTTTGCCTTCAGTGTGGCCAGCACACCTGAGAGCAAACCTGTGTTTGGAGGTGAGTTTGGGAATGGATTTGGGCTGGTGTGTCGCACTGTTTTAAGTGCTGGCACAGTGTATTACTCTTGTGGGGCTTACATTATAGTTGTGGGGAGGCAAACATTGAATGTAAAAGCAAAGTGTCAGGTGGTGATAAAATATTTTGGTAAAAGAGGTAAGTAATGACCGTGGAGGAGCTATTAAGGATTTAAGTGGTCAAGGATAGGCTTTTCTGAGGCAGTAACCACTTTTATGCTGAAACTGTATTTGTGACAAGGGGCTGGGAGTATTGGGGGAGGAAGGGGGTCGTGCTGAGAGCGAGTATTGTCGGTACGGGATAGTGCGAGAGCGCAAAGGCAGAGAAACAAGCTTGGAATGTTCATAAACAGAAAAGGTAAGTGTGGCGCTGGAGGTTTAAAGATGGGGGAAGTGGTATAAAATGATGAGAGGCAGGCAGAGTTGAAGATCATTCATGGGCAGGGTTAAGTGTTTGAATATTAAGTATTAAGGGAAATCACTGTAGGATTTCAAGCAGAAGAAGAATGTGCTCTTCACCATGTGGAAGATGACCTATAAGGAGTTTTGACCCTGACAATTTCTACTTTCTTTGCTGGTATGAGGGAAGATCTTGGGGAGTGGTTTAGGCTGAAATGTATAAAAGGAGGACCTCTTGAGAGAGTCATTTTGAAGAGTGGGAAAAGGGACATATTAAGAAAGTGTCGTGGAATTGCCAGGCAGTTTTGAGGCCTAGAAAATTGTGATTATGGATTTGAAGTTAAGCTCATCGGCACGGTTATGTGTTTTTCCCCAGGTATGTTCATTTGTTGAGGTGTAGACCTAAGAAGTGCATAGCTGGTAAACGCCAACCTGTTTAAACTCAGACAAGTATAGCAGGAGGGAACGGTGGGCTGGAGGCCTTGATGAGGTTGAAGAAATGCAGGAGTGGGAGCACTTGACAAAAATGACCATGGGGGAGGGTGGCACAGGTGGGTAGAGGGAAGAATGACCATGGGGGAGGTTGGCACTGGTGGGGTAGAGGGAAATCTCTTCGGTGCATTGAGGTCAGGGGACCAAGCGGGTAAGTCGTCCTCACAGATGTTGAAGTCACCAAGCGTGGTGATGGGGTGGAGAAATGAGAGTGACACAGCTGTTGATAGATGACATTAATAAGGAAAAGGAGCTGAGTATAATAAAGTCAGCTAGTCTGAACTATGAAGGGCTGAGGTATTTAAAAGAGGAGGGAAGAGAAATGGTTTGGAAGCAGTATCAGGGAGCAGCCTGCCCTTGAGAACGGACTGGAGGAGAAGCAGTATCAGCACACAGCCAGCATTCAGTTACAGGGTGGGGAGGGAGCTGGCCAGTGACTGGGTTCCAAGGGTACCATGGGAAGATGAGGGGACCAATGGAGTGGTGTGGTGGTGAGAATTTGGGGGAAGCCTCAGGCTTCTAGATGAGAGGGAACAGGTAAACAGGAAGAAGCAGTCTAATGAAATTAGTCCTGATGGAAGAAGGTAGGTAACTTGGTCAAGCTGCAAAGTGGGGGTCTACAGGATGTTCCCCTCCGCAGCACCCAGTGTACGGCGGCCAGGGAATGCATAGTTGCCTGCTCCTCGGGTGGCCAGGAGAAGGCGGCACTGTGGGCTTTTTCTCTGCTGCAGCCCAGCAGTGAGCAGTCTCGCCTGGAGACCAGGCTTAATTATCTCATGCAGCTTCTCATGGTGGAGTGAACAGGAACAGCGTGCAGGGCTCAGGTATCCTTATGACCAGGGAAATGGCTCTGTGGAGCACAAGTCTCCACCTAAAATTCTTTGCTGTCTGCTTTGATGCCTATGCTTACTGGCCTGCTCTCTACAGCTGTCTGCTGTCTCTCATTCTAGGCACTTCCACACCCACCTTTGGTCAGAACCTGCCCGCGCCTGGAGTGGGCACATCAGGCAGCAGCCTCTCATTTGGGGGGTCTTCAGCACCCGCCCAAGGCTTTGTTGGAGTCGGACCTTTCGGTAAGCATCAAGTCCCTCAGAGGAGGGATTGAGGTAGCAGGTCCCTGGCTCTGCAGCCCTATGGAGAAGAGCAGGCTGCTAAGCAGGGGAGATGTGGTCAGGTGGGAGTTGTGCACAACCCAGGTATGAAGTTGGACAGCAGAGATCAGAGAGAGAGGAGCCATCTTGGGTAGAAGTTCCCAGACCACTAGGGAAGCCAGGTAAAAGTGGGTTCCTGGTCCTCTCAACTCCCCAACTGTCTGGTATGTGATTCTGGGATTTTGCATTTTAAATAGCTCCTCCCTCCTCCCCAAAAGAAGTGATTCTGATGCAGCTTGAGAATCCCTCTTCAAGCACCTAGTGTTTGTTCTGTTGTTTGCCTGACTGCAAAGCTTGGGGCACCCAGAGAAATGTTCTCAGGTAGCAGCTGTCCTGATGAGACATTGTTGAATCTTTCCAGGCTCAGCGGCTCCTTCATTTTCCATTGGTGCGGGATCCAAGACCCCGGGGGCGCGACAGCGACTGCAGGCCCGAAGGCAGCACACCCGCAAGAAATAGCCTTTGACCCTTGTCCCCATTCCCCACCCCTGCCCAAATCTGAACTTCTGCACCTGCTGGAAAGAGCCTCTGCCCCTTTTAGTCCCAAAAAGTAAACCTACCCCAGATCTCTGGCTTCCACCACCAAGAAGGTGTAGTGGCAACTTTGGGGGCCCTTTCCCTCCTTGAGGAAGCACAGGCCTCTGGCCTCCTGAGGGAGCGGGGAACCAGGGTGTAGCAGAGCAGATGCCAACACCTCTGCTTGAACAGTTCTATCAGTGAGGCTAGAGAACTAAAGAAACACCTGTACATATTGTCCATTCCTTCCCTGACTCATTTAGTGCATATATCAGACGGCCTCCCTGCCTGCTTTCTCCCTGAGAGCCATCTTTGTTAGAGGGTAGAAGGTACAGCCCTTGCCCACTTGCATCTCTGTGGGTATGCATTTGATGGGGTTGGGGAAGCGGATGATCCCTGAAGCTTTACCTTGCTTGGCTTGGCTGTAAGCAGTTCTCTTCCTCTGGTCCCTCTAGGGGACTTTGTTTCCCCGTATCTTGCTGCTTTGTCCCTCACCAGTTCCTTGCAGGATCAATCCCTTTTAAAAAGATCTTGAACCTAGCTTTGCCTTGGAGATCTCAGTGGGTGCTGCTCCTGCTCTTCCACTTCCTCCTACCGAGCCCTCTCTGCCAGTTTGGCCCCTAAAAGCTTAGTGGCTCAAGACTGTTAGCCTGGCAGACCCAGAGGTGATGAGCCCCTCCCTCCAGGAGAGGGAAGCTCTCAGATCAGCTTTCCTCTGGCCGTGGGGCAGGCAGGATGCCCACTGCTGCTTTCAGTTACCTCCTCCCCTTCGTGTGTTTGCCTCACTGGGCCCTCACTGCCCTGGGGTTGTACGTTTAAAGCCTCGTCTTGTGTTACTGTCCGATACTCATGTCTGTTGCTCTTTGAATCGAGTTTGGAGGAAGAACTGAATTGTGTGAGTGGCGGCATGTTGGTAGTGCCGGACTTAACTGTGTCAAGTTTTCTGGGGCCTAGCTAATTGAATGTGGAAAGTAGCACCACTACAGCTGCAAGTGCTGACTCTGAATTTTCAAATGGTGTTTTAAGTGCTGGCAGCCCAGGAGGATGGGGCCCAGGGAAGACCTCTTCCCTGTTATTTCCCTCCCACTTACTTGACCTCGTTTAGGCTAGATACCCCAAGTATGTTAGGAACCTAAATTAATGAACCATACTTTAAAATTATACCTTAGCTATTTTTTCCAAATAGGGCCCTCTCCAGCCCTACTCCTTCCCCTTTTCTTGCTGTGTTCCAGAAACCACATACCCTAGGCCCCAGAGCCTTGCTGCCATGCCCACCCTCTTTGGAAGTATGAATGCGTGTGTCTAAATTAAAAGAAAAAAATATTTAAACATTTTTTAACAAAATAAAAATTTATTTTTGTATTTAAAGCTAAATTGCCTTTTAAATTCCTTCAAGCTTGGTTCATTGAGGTGGTTAAGTATAAAAGCTATTGACTAGGAATTAGCTACATAGTTACGCCTGAGTGAAGAGGCTCACATGTGGTCCCAGGCAGCTTTCCTAAGGGACTAGAGCTCCTTCTGGACACATTCTATAAACTGTAATTCTTAGTTTATAAATAATGTGATGTAGATGTAACTGGCTCCCCCTACCCCACTTCATGACTGAGGTTGAATGTTTTGTGGCAGGGACTGCTCCCCCACCCCCAAGAACAACTCTCAAGTCCAGTATATGTGTGTGTGAGTGGAGCTGAGGAGGAAGTCTCAACCTCAAGTCCCAAATACCTGTTACGATTGGAGCGGGGGGGGGTCACAGGTATAGAAATCAAGTGTCTACCTATACCTTATGTAAGGCGGAGCCTCTTTTAGTTGTAGTTCTCTCAGCTAGTGTTACCTCAGTTCCACAGGCAGGACAGCTAGTCCAGGAACCCCGAGGGGGCACCCTGGTGTGGCCTGAGTGTGCTTGTGTACATGTACGTGCACTGGACAGGACCGGGAGGCTGGGACTTTCCATTACCAATAAGGACTTAATTCCTGTTGAGTCTAGTTGTAATTTTTAGGACAAATGTGTGATTTTTCTCCTTGCTTATATCATTAAGAATAAAAAAACTGTGATCTCTCATAGACCATGTTCTGCCTTTTATTTTTGTGGGCAGCACTTCTGCTCTCACCAAGAGAACCCAAACCAATGCAGGGACCCAGAGAACTAGGAAACTCACTCCGCCTTTCCAGCTGCAGAAACAGGGATAATCTTCCAAACAAAACTGCTGCCTGGGTCTGAGGGCCCAAAGTCAGACCCTTGAGCACCTGCTACGTGCCAGGCAGTGTGCTAGCACCAGCCACCAGTTTTCGCCGCTTCTTCTTTCTCTTTGGGGTTGGGCTGGCTGTAAGTTCTGGCCCCGGTGCTTCGGTGTGAGAGGCTGAACTAGAAGAAAAGTACAAGTGTTAGATGTGCCACGGACCCGTAGCGTCTGCCAAGCAGGACCCCTACTTACTCACCTTGACACCTCTTTCCGTTCAAGGACAGCAATGAAGAAGCCACCAGTGAGTGTGGTCTCAGGGGAGGCCCGGAGGCAGTATTCAGCACCTGGAAAAGTGCCAAGGCCTCGGTGGGGCCAGGAGGGTAGAACAGGCACTAGCCTGGAAAGGAGAAATAGCAGACTTACAGGTAGAAGAGCACTTCCTCCTCCCCAACACCCTGGCGGACGTTCATCCTCCTCCCCAATACCCTGGCGGACATTCATTACCTGAAGGTCCCTGCACTGTTCTGCAGAGCATTTCGTACCACGTCTTCATTCTCTTCTTGGCAAAGGGAACACGTGGAGTAGACGAGGCGCTGCAAGGAGGAGAAAGTGAGCGCATGGCACAGAGCTCGCTGCTGGAAACCTGCCAGGGCATGTAAGCGCTTCTTGCTAGGTGCACATGCCCCAGGCTCTTCCAGCTGTCGGGTCAACATACCTAAGGAAAAGAGAGTTTCAGTTACATAGCTTCACAGACTGCCTTATTACATACTGAAATCTCCATTTTATAAGTGAGAATGTTTGCCCAGGGTCACCACTAAAGAGTCAGACCAAACCTAAGACCAAAACAAACTACTACCCCATCAGCACTAGGCTCCTCTGGATCTGAGTCCCTCAGCCATGCTTTCTTACCAGAGCCACTACAAGAAGGATCCAGCAGGATGTACTGGACCTGACGGTAACGCTGGTCTGAGGGTGAGACTGCCAAGAAGTCTTTCTCAGCTAACTCGCAGCAAGAGACTCCAGCCCGGGCCAGTAGAGTAGCCATAGATGCCAGCCGCTTGGCATCCAAGTCAAAGGCAAAGATCTTCCTAGGGAAAAGGTCAGAGCTGAGGTGAGCTGAAAATTTACAGAGCGTCTAAGGGCCACAGTTGAGGGAGATTGATGACTTTCCATCCTCAGAGAAGAGAAAAAGCTGATTCACAGGCAGTTTCAGTAACACACATGCCTTCAGTAGGCTTATCCACCATTCTGAACTACACACAAAGTGTACATTAAGTCAGGACACATGGGAAGTATTTAAACGGCCTAGAGGGGTCAGCAGTCAGGGGTGACTGGCCTGGGACTCAGCCCCGTGGGTTAGGGGATCCATATCTCACACCAGTAGCCTACCAGAAAGCTTACCTTGGGGCTATACCACAAACTTTCCAGGTCCAGAAGAAAATATTTAAAGATCCTCCTTTCCATCTTCATGACCTGTTCCTTCTTTCTCCTTACAAAGTACAGCTTCGGGGCCCATCCCCTCCCTCTCTGCCACCTGCAGCACTCACCCTTGGTTCTTGAGAAGAGCAGCTACGTGACTGGTCTTGTTGCCTGGAGCAGCACATGCGTCAATGACATGGGAGCCTGGCGGCGGAGCCAGCAGCATGGCTGGGAGACAGCTGGCCTGTCCAGGAAGAGCACAGCAACTAGTGAGGCCAGACCCCAGGCCTGTCACTCCCATGTCTTCCCTTTTCTGTCATCTTCCGTACCTTGTCTTGTAGAATGAGGTGACCGGCTTGGTACAGCGGATGTTCATGCAGATCTGTTTGTGCAGGGAACACAAGTAGCTCTGGCAACAAGGGATCCAGAAGAAAATGCTTCCCCTTGAGGGTCCTTAAGTCCTCAAGGCTGCCAGGGAGGAGGTTAGAACCAGGAAATAAGAACCATTAACTTGACATCTCCTGAATTCTTCCATGCTAGACTACACAATTTACATGTTGTTCCACTTTAACTGTTCATTCATGCAACAAATACTTAAAACTGCTTTGAAGAAATAAACAGGGTGATAAAAGAGAGGCAGCATGGTCAGTCAGAGTGTCAGTATAGTAGGGAGTGGGTTCTCAAGCCAGATAGGCTGGGCTCAGGATCCCACCTCTGCTAGTAGCAGCAGGAGCTTGGCTGGATAAGCCTCAGTCTGCACTTCTGTTTAAAATGTCAGTTGTGAGGATTAAATGAGTTACCACAGGCCAAACACTTAGAAAACTATTTGGCACAAATAAGCACTCAACAAACGCTGTCATTACTATCAAATCATAACCGGGGTGGGGGTGGGGGGCATTAAGTGAGGAGGGGAGTCTAGGGGAAGTAAGATCTGAGCAGATTCCTGATGGACAGGGAGTTATGTGAGGAGCTGAGGGTAAAACTATATTCACTATAACTTTGCAAGGAAGTATTGTCCACTCACCCTGACTGCTGGACACACAGGCGTCAGAAAGCTATCAAGTGCCACAGCGTGAATTCTAATCCAAACAAAGCCATTCTCTACTATACCACCCTTGTGTCCAACCAAGATACTAAGAAGCAGAAGGAGGAGCATTTCAAACAGACTGGAGGAAGGGGAGCAGAGGCAGCTTCTCAGAGCTGCCAAAGGACAACACAGGAGGCAGGTGTTAGTCCAGTGGAGGAGGAGGAGCATTCTGGGCACCAGGTGCACGGAGTGCCATGGCAGATGGGCCTGGAGAGGAAGCAAGAGACACAGCACAAGAGAGAGCCAAGGAAGTGTTACAGCTGGGGAGTACAGCATCAGATCCGGTTCTAGATCTCTCTGCAGCCAACCACGAGGACAAACAAAGCAAGAGTGTCTGGAAGTGAGGAGACCAATATAGGAGATTCTTTTACCAGTTCCGACAGGAAATGATGAGTGCCTAAAGCTACACAATGTCCAAGATGAAAAAGGAGCAGATTTCAGAAAGATGCTAAAACCTGCATAGTCAGTGACTGGAGGGAAAAGAGGGAAGCATCTAGGATGACTCAGGCTCTGGCGTGGGCAAACGGGTGGGTAAGAGTGATACCCGTCAGGTTAAAACAGGGAATGCAGACGGTGCAAAATTTGAGAAGATAGATCATGAATTCAGCCTGACATACGCTATGACTGTGTTTCTGTGGAACAGTCATATGAACCTGAGGTAGGAATACAAGGCAGGACTTCGAACCAATTCAAACCCCTGCTGAGAATCTGCATTTCTAACAAGTTCCCAGGAAGTTATACATAAGAATCTCGGGAGATCTTGTTAAAATGTAGATTCTGATTCAGTATATCTGGCATGGACATGCAAATCTCGGCAGGAGTTCGAACAGAATGAAGTAGTTCGAAGCCCTGTACAAGAAAGAAGTCTAGCCCGGAAGACAGAAATCATGAGGTTAGAGGTAGAAGTTAGGGGTAGAGGTTAGAGCTATGAGAACTCAGGGACACAGGGCAATAATGTAGGATGGGATTCCCAGGAATATCAATGTTTGAGGGATAGGAGGAAAACAAGTCTTAGAAGCAGATAGGAGAAAATGCTGGAAAAATAGAAAGTATGCAGTCACAACCACCCAACCTCTCTCTCCCCATGGATCCATTCCCCAGTACCCAAGGCAAGGTTCTAAGCACTCACCTGGAAGCCCGTCCCTGGTAAGAGAAACCCTGTCTCTTAAAATAATCAATTGCATCATCAGAGCAGGTCTTGAGGGTGTTCACCCGCACAAATCGAGGCACCTGGAGGGCTAGGAAGCAATCAGCCGTGAGTGGGCAGGACCATAGCCCTCTAAGGGCCTCCATGGCTATCCCCACCCCAGGCTCCTTCCAGCTTACCTGGACCGGGCCTGGATGCCAGTTCCAACAGGTCTTCATTCCGGCTCACACTCCGATGAACTTTGAGCCGGGCCAACTCAGCCTTCAGCCTTGCCTGGTGGCGGGCCACAAGAGGCTTCCATCGGCCCCCACTCCCTCTAAAGCCTCGTCCCAGCAACAACTCATACACTAGCACCTGGGGACAGAAAAAGAGAAAAAAACCTAAGCATTAAAGCCTCAGAACTATGGTGAAGTACCTTATCAAAGATCACGCAAGAAATTACTGGCAGATACAGGATTGGAACCTGGTGTGCTGCCTCCCAGTCTGGGCCCTTTCTCCATAGTTGCTCACGAGCAGATCTCTGGACCCCAACCTTCCCCCGGTCAACATTACCCTTCTGTTTACTTAAAGGGTCTACCACATTGCTACATCGGATCTTATGTAATCCTACACACAAGGCGCGAAGTCAAAGCATTTTCATCCCACTTCAATTCGTAACCAGTGTGGGATCGCTCATACTCATTTCAGATGACCGGCTTGCTAAACCGAGAGCAGTAGCAGAGCTGGGAGCAGATTACAGAACCCTGAGTCTGGGCTCATGTCTGCGGTGTAGGAAGGACTCCCGCCGCGCCCGTCACCTTCGCCAAGTGCGGCCGCAGTTTCTTCTCGGCGCGGAGGAGTCCGGCGCTGGCGATCACGGCGTCCAGCACGACGGAGTAGCGCTGCGTCTCGCACACCAGCGCGTACAGCTGCTTCACGTTCTGCGCGCGGCCAAAAGCAGACAGCTGAGCCGGGAACCGAAACGGCGCCCGCCGCCCCGGGGTCGACCACCCACCACCGCCCGGGCACGGCCCAGACCCCGCCACCGGCCCCGGGACCCCGACGCCACCCTCTCTGCGCCCGGGTCCTGCTACCTGGAAGCGCCTGCCGTACACCAGCCCCTTGATGGAGCCTTGGCGATTCTCCACACCCTCCAGCACGGCCGCCGCGGCCACGTACAACGCCATGCCCCGCCGCGCGCATTTACGGCCCTGTCGCAAAGCGCTCCCGGCCGGACGTCCTGGGTCAAAGGGCACGAGCGTTTTGAGACCCTTGACCCCGAGTTCCCATCAAAGTCGCGCAAAAGGGATGAATCCTTTTACGTTCCCGCCACGGTAAAGGCTCCGAACAATTGGATTTTTACTGCTGTTTTATGTTTTTGGTTTATTTTAATAATTTTTTATTGTGTTTTTGGTGAAGGTTTATTCAGCAGTTTAGGTTCTCATCCAACAATTTCTACACTAGTTGTTCAGTGACATTGATTACATACTTCAGTGTGTGAACATTCTCATTATTTCCCTTCTGGTTGTTACATTTCCATTAATCTAGTTTCCCTGTCCCCTTACATTCTCTTCTTTGTTTTAGAGTAATTGTTAACCATTTGGTCTCATACAGGTGATTTTTTTAAAGGAGCACAGTACTTACGGGCCAATATTTTGTGGGCCAATATGTTATTTAGCTACAAAGTGATCTGAGGGGTTAGTTTTAGTTCAAGATTTGAAGCATATCTCAGGGTAATAGTCCCGGGGAGTCCTTCAGTCTCAACCAGTCCAGTAGGCCTATTTTTGTTTTTTGGAATTTGAGGTTCTTTTCCACATTTTTCTCCCATTATATCAAAGTCTATCTATTGTGGCCCCAATCAGAACACTTGATAGTGGTTCGTGTAGAGTATTTGTCCTGTAGACTAGTTTCTTTGAGTCTTTGGTTTCTTTCTTTCTCTTTTGCTCCAGACGAGTAGAGACCAATAGTTGTGTCTTAGGTGGCCGCCCACAAGCTTTTAACACCCTAGACAGTACTCACCAAAGTAGGATGTAGAACGTAACTTTATGAACTGTGTTATGCCAATTGACCAAGATGTCCCATGAGACTATGGTCCTAATCCTTCAAATCCAGAAATCCAATCCTTTGAGGTGTTTGGTTATGTCTAAGAAATATCTGTAACTGTGCCCCCATGTGCTTTATTATATACTGTCATGCATTGCTTAACGTTTACGAAACATTCTGTGAAATAGGACATTATGTGATTTGGACATTGTGTGAACGCCTGGTTTATCAAAGGTTTCAACAGATTCTTCTGCTTCTTTCACATCAGCACTGGAAGACTCACCACTCACTTTCACATCATGCAGCAAAAAACATTGTTTGAAGTGCTTGAACCACCCAGAGCTAGCACTAAACTCAATATGTAGTCTGGTCCTGCTTTTTCTTTAAGCCTCTCAAACAAGCTTCATACCTTAGCAGTGATCATCACTGTGCTGAGAGGGATTCGCCTTTGTGTTTGATGCCAATCCACGTCATTAGCAATTTCTCCATATCTGACATAGGTCCCTCTCACATTTTCGTTAGCCTTGAAACTTTCAGAAGAGCTGATCCTTTAACAGCTTGGAGAATTTTTTCTTTGTTTTTGAGGTTACGTCCTGCTCTCTAATCAAGATTTCTGAACTCTATTATACCGTTTTGGGACCCGGATGTATATGCGGTTGGACACTGCCCAAATGAATGTTATGTGGCGCACGATTGCATATGAATCTATGTGCATACAGTCATATAGATACATATAAATATACATACAAATATACCTATATATACACACATATATACTCACATATACATACCTATAAACATATGCCTGCATACGTACACATATACCCACACACACATTTTTTGGTCGTTGCAAAGTAGTTAAGAGCTCAGGCTGCTAACCAAAAGGTCAGCAGTTCAAATCCACCAGCCGCTCCTTGGAAACCCTATGGGGCAGTTCTACTCTGTCCTATAGAATCACTATGAGTCGGAATTAACTTGACGGCACACAACAACATAGCAATTACCAAGAGGTCCTTTTTTCTTGTTGACATTTTACCTTCATCGTTTGCCTTCATCAAGCTCTGTACACTTCACCTTCATTTTGTGTTACCTCTCCCATCACCAAAAATAACAAGTGTCTGCAGGGTCGCTATGTGTCAGAATCGACTCAATGGCAAAGGAACTTCTCCCCGTCACCCCATTGCTGGTAACCATTAATGAACATAAGTTTCTGTATATTTACCTGTTCATGTCATTTCATAAAAGTGAGAACATACAATTTTTTTGTTGTGTGATTGACTTATTTCGCTCAACATAATGTCCCCTAGGTTCATCTGTGTTCCAAGATGTTTTGGGAGTTCATTTTTCTTTATTACTGAGTAGTATTCCATTGTAGGTATGCACCACATTTTACTTATCTATTCATGTATTGATGGGCACTTAGGTTGTTTCCATCTTTTTGCTATTGTGAGTAGTGGTGGAATGAACATGGGTGTGTTAGTTATCTAGTGCTGCTATAACAGAAATACCACAAGTGGATGGCTTTAACAAAGAGAAATTTATTCTGTCACAGTTTACTAGGCTACAAGTCCAAATTCAGGGTGTCAGCTCCAGGGGAAGGCTTTCTCTGTCGGCTCTGGAGAAGGTCCATGTCATCAGTCTTCCCTTGGTCTAGGAGCTTCTAAGGTGCAGGGACCCCATGTCCAAAGGACCTGCTCTGCTCCCGGTGCTACTTTCTTGGTGGTATGAGGTCCCCATGTCTCTCTGCTCACTTCTTTCTTTTATATCTCAAAAGAAATTGCCTTAAAACACTTTAATCTTGTAGATCTCATCAATATAACTGCCACTAATCCATCTCATTACATCATAGTGATAGGATTTACAACACATAGGGAAATCAATCATACAATACTGGGAATTGTGATCTAGCCAAGTTGACAGATATTTTTGGGGAACAGAATTCAATCCATGACAGTGTGCATATGTCTGTTCGTGTCACTTCTATTAGATCGCTAGTGTATATAACTGGAATTGCAGGGTCATACGGCAGCTCTACCTCTGGTTTTTTCAGGAACTGCCAGCCTGTTTTCCACAACAGCTGTACCATTTTGCATTCTCACCAGTAGTAGATGAGGGTTCTGATTTCTCTACATCTGCTCCAACACTTGTTATTTTCCATTTTCTTTTGTTTTGTTTATTATCTTAGCCATCCTAGTGGAAGAGAAGTGGTATCTTATTGTGGTTTTGATTTGCATTTCTCTATTGGCTTATGACACTGAGCATCTTTTCATGTGTCTGTTGACCATATAAATATCCTCTTCAGTGAAATGCCTGTTCATGTCCTTTGCCCAGTTTTTTATTGGGTTATTTTTCTTTTTGTTGTTAAGTTGTAGAAGTTTTCTACAGGTAGTCCCCGACTTACGACAGGGTTACACTCTGATGACTCCATTATAAGTCTATTCTGATATAAGTTGAATACCTCATTTTATTTTAGTTTTCATTATTATTGCCTTTTACTGTCAGTATCTTTATAAATCCAATCTTTGTCTTTGGAGATTGGAAACATTACGTAGAAACTTACAGATATATTTTAATACATGCATGTTATTGTTGTTAGGTGCTGTCGAGTCAGTTCCAACTCATAGTGACTCTATGTTCAACAGAACGAAACACTGCTGGTCCTGCACCATCCTCACAATCGTTGTTACGCTTGAGCCCATCGTTACAGCCACTGTGTCAAAACATCTCCTTGAGGGTCTGCCTCTCTTTTGCTGACCCTCTGCTTTACCAAGCATGATGTCATTCTCCAGGGACTGGACCCTCCAAAGTATTTGAGATGAAGTCTCACCATCCTCTCTTCTAAGGAGCATTCTGGCTATACTTCTTCCAAGACAGATTTTTTTGTTCTTCTGGCAATACATGGTATATTCAATATTCTTCACCAACACCATAATTCAAAGGCATCACTTCTTCTTCTGTCTTCCTTATTCATTGTCCAGCTTTCACATGCACATGAGGCGATTGAAAGTATCCTGCCTTGGGTCAGGCGTATGTACCTTGGTCCTCAAAATGACATCTTTGCTTTTTAAGACTTTAAAGAGGTCTTTTGCAGCAGATTTGCCCAATGCAATACGTCATCTGATTTCTTGACTGTTACTTCCATGGATGTTGATTGTGGATCCAAGTAAAATGAAATCCTTGACAATTTCAGTCGTTTGTCTTTTTATCATGATGTTGCTTATTGATCCTGTTGTGAGGATTTTTGTTTTCTTTATGTTGAGGTGTAATCCATACTGAAGTCTGTGGTCTTCGATCTTCATCAGTAACTGCTTCAAGTCCTCTTCAGTTTCAGCAAGCAAGGTTGTGTCATCTGCATATCACAGGTAGTTAACAAGTCTTCTTCCAATCCTGGTGCCGCGTTCTTCTTCATACTCTCCACCTTCTTGGAATATTTGCTCAGCATACAGACTGAATAAGTATGGTGAAAGGATACAACCCTGACACACACCTTTGTTGATTTTAAAGCAAGCAGTATCCTCTTGTTCTGTTCGAATGACTGCCTCATGGACTATGTACAGGTTCCTCATGAGCACAATTAAGTGTTCTAGAATTCCCGTTCTTCACAAGGTTATCCATAATTTGTTAATAATCTGTATGGTAGAATATCTTTGTATAGTCAGTAATACACAGGTAAACATCTTTCTGGTATTCTCTGCTTTCAGCCAAGATCTGTCTGACATCAGCAATGATATCCTTGATTCCATGTCATCTTTTGAATCTGGCTTCAATTTCCGACAGTTCCCTGTCGATGTACTATTGCTGCGGCTGCTTTTGAATTATCTTCAGCAAAATTTTACTTATGTGTGATATTAATGATATTGGTTGATAATTTCTACATTCTGTTGGGTCACTTTTCTTTGCAATGGGCACATATATGGGTCTTCCAGTAGGTTGACCAGGTAGCTGTCTTCCAAGTTTGTTGGCATAGACGAGGGAGCACCTCCACTGTTGCATCCATTTGTTAAAACATCTCAATTGTATTCCGTCAATTCCTGGAGCCTTGTTTTTTGCCAATGCCATCAGTGTAGCATGGACTGCTTCCTTCAATACCATTGGTTCTTGATCATATACTGCTTCCTGAAATGGCTGAACATCGACCAATTCTTTTTGGTACAATGACTCTGTGTATTCCTTCCATCTTCTTTTGATGCTTCCTGGATCGTTCAATATTTTGCCTATAGAATCCTCAAAATTGCAACTTGAGGCTTGAATTTTTTCTTCAGTTCTTTCAGCTTGAGAAATGCCAAGCATGATCTTCTCTTTTGGTTTTGTAACTCCAGGTCTTTGCACATTTCATTATAATGCTTTACTTTGTGTTCTCGAAATCTTTGAGAAGATTTCTCTTGAAATCTTCTGTTCAGCTTTTTTACTTCATCATTTCTTCCATTCCTTTTAGCTGCTGTACATTCAAGAGCAAGTTTCAGAGTCTCCTCTGACATCCATTTTTTGTCTTTTTTTCTTTCCTATCTTTTTCTTCATGTATGATGTCATTCCGCAACTTCTCTGCTCTTCAGTTATTAGTGTTCAGCACATCAAATCTATTCTTGAGATGGTCTCTAAATTCAGGTGGCCTGTACTCAAGGTATATTCTAATTTTCTTAGCTTCAACTTTAACCTGCGTAAGAGTAATTGATAGTCTGTTCCACAGTTGGCCTCTGGCCTCGTTCTGACTGATGATATTGAGTTTTTCCATCATCTCTTTCCTCAAATGTAGTAGATTTGATTCCTGTGTATTCCATCCAGTGAGATCCACATGTATAGTTGTCATTTTTGTTGTTGAAAAAAGGCATTTGCAGTGAATACGTTGTTGGTCTTGCAAAATTCTATCATGTTGTCTCTGGTGTCATTTCTATCACCAAGGCCATATTTTCCAACTACCTGTCCTTCTTCTTTGTTTCCAACTTTCAAATTCCAATCACTAGTAATTATCAATGCATCCTGATTGCATGTTTGATCAATTTCAGAATTGATAAAAATCTGGAACTTCCTCATCTTTGGCATTAATGGTTGGTGTGTAAATTTGAATAATAGTCACATTAACTGGTCTTCCTTGTAGGCATATGGATATTATCCTATCACTGACAGCATTGTACTTCAGGATAGATCTTCAAATGTTCTTTCTGACAATGTATGGGACGCTATTCCTCTTCAATTTGTCACGCCCAGCATTGTAGACGCTATGATTGTCTGATTCAAAATGACCAATACCAGACAATTTCAGCTCAATAATGCCTAGGATATTGATCTTTATGCATTCTATTTCATTTTTGATGATATCCAATTTCCTAGATACATACTTCGTACATTCCATGTTTCAATTATTAATGGATGTTCGTAGCTGTTTCTTCTCATTTTGAGAAGCTGTTTCTTCTCGTTTTGAGTCATGCCACATCAGCAAATGAAGATCTCAAAAGCTTTCCTCCATCCACGTCATTAAGGTGAACTTTACTTTGAGGAGGCAATTCTTCCCCGGTGGTATTTTCAGTGCCTACCAACCAGAAGGTTGTAGCCTTTCACCATACTTATTCAATCTGTATGCTGAGCAAATAATCTGAAAAGCTGGACTATATGAAGAAGAATGGGGCATCAGGATTGGGGGAAAACTCATTAACAACCTGCATTATGCAGATGACACAACTTTGCTTAAAGCACTTACTGATGAAGATCAAAGACTACAGCCTTCAGTATGGGTTACACCTCAACATAAAGAAAACAAAAATCCTCACAATTGGACCAATAAGTAACATCATGATAAACGGAGAAAAGATTGAAGTTGTCAAGAACTTTATTTTACTTGGATCCACAATCAACAACCATGGAAGCAGCAGTCAAGAAATCAAACAACACATTGCACTGGGCAAATCTGCTGCAAAGGACCTCTTTAAAGTGTTAAAAAGCAAAGATGTCACTTTAAGGACGAAGGTGCACCTGACCCAAGCCGTGGTGTTTTCAGTCGCCTCATATGCATTCGGACAATGAGTAAGGAAGACCGAAGAAGAGTTGATGCCTTTGAATTATGGTGTTGGCGAAGAATATTGAATATGCCATGGGCTGCCAAAAGAAAGTGTTGGAAGAAGTACACCCAGAATGCTCCTTAGAAGCAAGGATGGCAAGACTATGTCGCATATACTTTGGACATGTTATTAGGAGGGATCAGTCCCTGAAAAAGGACATCATGCTTGGTAAAGTAGAGGGTCAGCAAAAAAGAGGAAGACCCTCAACAAGATGGATTGAACAGTGGCTGCAACAATGGGCTCAGGTATAACAATGATCATGAGGATGGTGCAGGAATGGGCAGTGTTTTGTTCTGTTATACATAGGGTGGCTATGAGTCGGAACCAACCCGACGTCACCTAACAACAACAACAACCAACTTGAGAGGCTCATTTTCTGGCACTATATCAATGTTCCTCTGCTATTCATAAGGTTTTCACTGGCCATTTTTTTTTAGAAGTAGACCGCCAGGTCCTTCCTAGCCTGTCTTAGTCTGGAAGCTCAGCTGAAACCTGTCCCCCATGGTGACCCTGCTGGTATTTGAAATACTGGTGGCGTAGCTTCCAGCATCATAGCAACACGCAAGTCACCACAGTATGACAAACTTACAGACAAGTGGTAGAATACATACATACATACATTTAAAAATACATAAATCATAAACATTTACTCCAACAGAGGACTCACACTACCTGACTTCAGAACCTACTACACAGCTACAGTAGTCAAAACAGCCTGGTACTGGTACAATGACAGATACATTGACAAATGGAACAGAATTGAGAACCCAGGTGTAAATCCATCCACCTACGGTCACCTGATCTTCGACAAGGGCCCAAAGTCCATCAAATGGGGAAAAGACAGTCTTTTTAACAAATGGTGCTGGC
>NW_004444013.1:1045176-1123108 GCF_000243295.1 Trichechus manatus latirostris
ATTGGAAGAGCATAGTCAATGTCACTGAACTGTGCATGTAGAAATTTTTGAAATGGTGTATCTTTGGCTATGTGTATTTTCACCAAAAAAAAAGGTTGAGAAGTTAGAGGGTTGATATGTTGTGGGGTTGTTAACCAATGTCATAAAACAATATGTGTATGACTGTTTCATGAGAAATTATTTGTTCTGTAAGCCTTCACCTGAAGTACAATAAAAAAAAAAGTTTACTCCAACAATGAGGAAGAGTTGAACGACATTGGCATTTTGTCATTTGTGGTACTTGTGGAAGGTTCTGGATCATCTGGATTATCCCCAGGTATAGGGACGGTGTTTCTAGTGAGAAAATTAGTAAGAGTCATCTGTATGATCCTTTTCTTTTTTTTCTTGATATGTTTCACAGTAACATCTCACTACTTCATGAATCTACCTATTGACTTTAGCAAAGTGATCAGCGTTTGGGTCCATGTTTTCAAGCAGCTGAAGCCCCTGATTTAATTTAGAAAAAAACTCCATCTAATCTTTTCACTGCAAAATTTTTTTTACAATTTCTCTCCTTCCTCTTCCTCATTCTTTCTTTCTTTCTTCTTCAGCATTTCTTTCCTTTTCAAAATCTGTTAAGTCCTAAACTGTCAATTCCCCTTCTTCATGATCCATGAGCTGTTTCACATTGGCAATATCAAGTTCTAAATTCAGCATTCTTACCATATGGATGATTTTTCCACCCAACTCTTCCATCGTATTATCCTTATCAAATGCATGGATCGTGTTCACATAACTCAGCAATTTTTTCCGTATCATCTGCATGCATTTTCCCATAACTTCCTCACAGGAAGATGCAATGTTCCAGATACACTGATGGTCGTAAGTATGGTATGTCATAACTTGAATACGTTGTAAGTCAGGGACTACCTGTATATATTTCAGATATTGGACCCTTATCAGTTAAACCATTCCCAAAGATTTTTTACCAGTCTGTAGGTTGTGTCTTTACTCTTTTGATAAAGTCTTTTGATGAACATAGTATTTAACTTTCATGAGGTCCCAGTTACCTATTTTATTTTCTGTTGCTCGTACATTTCTTGTTGTGTTTGATAATCTATCACTGAAAAAAATTAGGTCCCAAAGCTTCGTTCCTATATATTTTTCCAAGAATTTTATGGGTTTAGATTTAACATTTAGGCCTTCGATCTATTTTGAATTAGTTTTGTGAATGGTGTGAGATACGGACCTTGTTTCATTTTTCTGCATGTGAAAATCCAGTTTTGCTGGCACCATTTGTTGAAGAGACTGTTCCTTCTCCATTGAATGGATTGGGCTCCCTTGTAAAACATCAACTGACCCTAGATGTTTGGATTTATTTCTGGATTTTGAATTCTATTCCATTGGTCTATGTGTCTATCATTAAACCAGTACCAGGCTGTTTTGATTACTGTAGCTGTGTAATATGTGTTGAAGTCAGAAAGTGTGAGACTCCTACTTTGATGTTCTATAAAACTGCTTTAGCCATTCAGGGTCTCTTTTCTTTCTATATAAGGAAAAGTCCTTGCCTTACAAGCTAATGTGACTCAAGTCATGCCCTTGCTCAAGTCACAACCTTACCCTTACTTGAGTCACACCTTTTATCTTAGAAGAGATAAAAGGAGAGAGAAGCAAGCAGAGACAGGGGACCTCACTACCACCAAGAAAGAAGAGCCGAGAGTGGAATGTATCCTTTGGGCCCATTGCCCCTGCACTGCGAAGCTCCTAGACCCAGGAGACAGAGAGCTGTAACACCAGACATGGCACAAGACAGTGAGATGCAGCGGCAGAGAACTGGCGGCAGCAGAACCAGGAGACCGGCAGGAGATGGTGCAGTGGGTGTGCCAAGAGAGCTGAGCGCCTTCAGGCAGGAGGCTTGCTGGCAGAGTGGGGTGCCTTTAGGCCCTTGTCAGCAGAGCTAGGCTTGCCAAGCCATGGAGCTAGAGAACTGAGTGCCTTCAGGCTGAGCCTTACTGGCGGAGTGAGTGCCTCTGGGCACTTATCAGTGGAGCTGAGGAGTTTTGTAACACTTGCCCGAGCAGGGCAGAGACTGGGCCAGGCAGAGGGATTGAGGGCCGAGGGCAGAATGAGAGAGAGCGAGAGTGAGAGAGGCCTGCCTGCGGGCATGACTGAGAAGCTGTCCTGACTGAAAAACTGTATCTTGAGTCATTTCTGATCCTGAATTGTATGTAACCTGTTATGCCAAGACACATAGAGATCTCCAAGGAACACTGGGCCCACAGATGCTGAAAGGAGACAAGGACTTTCCCCCAGAGGCAACAGAGAGAGAAAGCCTTCCTCTAGAGATGGCGCCCATGAATTCAGACTTCTAGCCTCCAAAACTGTAAGAGAATAAATTTTTGTTTGTTAAAGCCATCCACTTGTGGTATTTCTGTTATAACAGAACTAGATAACTAAGACAGTTATTTGTGTCTTCTCTCTGTTTCTTTGTCACCTAGCAATCGGTTTGTCAATTTTATTGATCTCTTCAAAGAATCGGCTTCTGGATTTGTTGATTGTCTCTCCTGTTTTCCTGTTCTCTATTTCATTTATTTCTGCTCTGATCTTTATTATTTCTTTTCTTCTATAGCTTTAGGTTTAGTTTGCTCTTCTTTTTCTATTTTCTCAAGCTATAGACTATTTGAGATCTTCTTTTTTAATGTAGACATTTATTACTATAAGTTTTCTTCTGAGGACAGCTTTCCCTGCATCCCATAAGTTTAAGTATGATGTGTTTTCATTTCCATTTATCTCCAGGTATTTTTTAATTTCACTCTTAATTTCTTCCTTGACCCAATAGTTATGTAATTCTATGTTGTTTAATTTCCATGAATTTGTGTGTATTCTAGTTTTGCTTCTGTTGTTAATGTCTAATATTATTCCTTTGTGGTCAGAGAAGATACTTTGTATAATTTCAATCTTTTTAAATTTATTGAGACTTGTTTTGTGGTCTAGCATATGATCCATTCTGGAAAATGATCCATGCACACAGGAGAAAAATGTGTATTGTTCTGATGGTAGGTGAAGTGTTCTATGTGTGTTTATTAGGTGTAGTTGGCTTGTGGCATTATTTAAGTCCTCTATGTCCTTACAGACCTTCTTTATAGATGTTCTGTCCATCTAAATTGAAAGTGTTGTATTGAGGTCCCCAGCTATTATCGTGGAGTTGTATATTACTCCTTTCATATACTGCGGTTTTAATTTAATTTCTGTTATTGAGGTTGGATATTTTCATATGTTTATTGGTCATTCGTATTTCTTCGGTTATAACCTGCTAATGTCTTTTGCTCACTCTTCTACCATCTTTTTCTTAGTGCTTTCTTGTATTAACAACTATACTACTTGTCTTATGTATTGCAGTTTTTTTCACAGTTTATCATTTTGCCTTTTAGTGTGATTTATGGTTGTTTTGGGAAGCATAGTGTTTTCATTTTTTAATCTAGCTTTTCTTTTTTGGTTTCTGCCTTTGGTAGCATGCTTGGAAAAACTCTTTTCCACCTCTACAATATAGAAATAATCACTAATGTTATATTTTAGTATTATTATGGGTTCATATTATTACACTTAAATCTTTAATCCATTTATAATTTAGTTTGGCATATGATGTGAGGGAGGGCTCTAACTTTGTTTCCAAATAACTAACCTCTCATTCACAGATTGTAATGATTCGTTTATAGGAATATTTTCTCAAGCCTGCACTCCTGGATGGCCAGGGATTTTGTGGTATTTGTCTTTGTCCCCAGCACCCAGTGTGGTTTTCACAAAGTACCTGCTGATTGAACAAAAATGAATAAACTCAGCACACATGTATCTTAAGCTCTGGAGTAGACATGCCCCAAAGGAAGAGAATATCCCAGCCTGCCTTCTCTGTATTGCAAAAAGCACATCAGCAAGCTTTGTACGGGAGGGTTAATTCTAGTCTATATTAAAATTGCTGGGTTGTTAAAAAGCTTTAACAACTCCTTCTGTAGCTGTATGTTGGTTAATACATGATCTTTTACCCCATCCCCCTTGCCAGTTTTCCCCCAATAACATTACATTAACTGTTTTATTTTCTTCATAGCACCTATTCCATATGTGGTTATCTTTGCTTATTTACTTATGGTTTATTGTCCATCTCCCCAACTAGCTCCATGAGGGAAAAGACCTTATCTGGCTTGACACTGATCTATCACGACCTCCTAGAACAGTGTCTTTCTCACAATAAGGACCTAATAAGTATCTGTTGAAACAGTAAATGGTTGAATGAATGAGCACAAATTGATGGGGTGCTAGAGAACTATTTGGGCCAAGGTTGACCTGTCCTAAAACAGTGCCCCCTCCTGCATGTGAGTGGGTAGCATGTGTGGATAGAAGTAAAATGGGGCCAAAGCCAGTTTTTAGCTTGTGCAGGTGTTTATATACTGTAGCACGTGAAAGAGAAAGACGAACCAACCAGCTCTCTAAGAGAGTCCCATGATTGGATCTAGAAACTCTTTCTTGTCCACATATCCAGAGGCAACCTCTGAGTTGGTCAGTGCATTGCACATACAGGTTGTCTTAAAGGCTGTCTCCAGATCCCAAGTAGCCACCAGACGACTGGGATGAGAATTCCACCCAGTGGCACCAACTATTCCATGGGTGTATTGTCCATTTAGCCTGATCAAGTCGTGCAAACGAGACACAGGGTGTTGGCACATGAAAGCCATTTTATTTACTCACAGACAACAGACCACGTACAACAGGAATATAGTCATGTGTCATTTAACATCCACGATACGTTCTGTGAAATAGGATGTTACATGATTTGGACATTGTATGAACACCATATTATATACAGGCAGTCCCTGGATTATAAACGAGTTCTGTTCCTAAGTCTGTCGTTAAGTCGGATGTGTATGTAGGTCAGAACAGTTAGGTATGGTTCGTATCTAACGTCAGTTAGATGTTTTTCTTAGTATATAGTGTACCTTTCTATGCATAACAAAACATTAAAGAAACACTTCCAAATATATTAAAACATCTTTAACATAATAATGTTGTTGTTACGTGCCATCTAGTCGGCTCCAACTCATAACAACCCTGTGTACAATAGAACGAAACACTGCATGGTCCAGCACCATCCTCACAATCGTTGTTATGCTTGAGCCCATTGTTGCAGCCACTGTGTCAATCCGTCTTGTTGAGGGTCTTCCTCTTTTCTGCTGACCCTCTACTTTACCAAGCATGGTGTCCTTCAGGGACTGATCTCTCCTGATAACGTGTCCAAAGTATGTGAGATGTAGTCTTGCCATCTTTGCTTTTAAGGAGCATTCTGGCTTTACTTCTTCCAAGAGAGATTTGTTCATTCTTTTGGCATTCCACAGTATATTCAATATTCTTCACCAACACCATAATTCAAAAGCATCACTTCGTCTTCTATCTTCCTTATTCATTGTCCAGCTTTCACATGCATATGATGCGACTGAAAACACCATCGCTCGGGTCAGGTGCACCTTAGTTTTCAAAGTACCATCTTTGCTTTTTAATACTTTAAAGAGGTCTTTTGCAGTAGATTTGCCCAATGCAATGTGTCATTTGATTTCTTGACTGCTACTTCCATGGGTGTTGATTGTGGATCCAAGTAAAATGAAATACTTGACAACTTCAATCTTTTCTCCATTTATCATGATGTTGCTTATTGGTCCAGTTGTGAGGATTTTTGTTTTCTTTATGTTGAGGTGTAATCCATACTGAAGGCTGTGGTCTTTGATCTTCATTTGTGAGTGCTTAAAGTCCTCTTCACTTTCAGCAAGCAAAGGTTGTGTCATCTGCATACTGCAGGTTGTTAATGTAATGATTACCTGTGTTTTATTGACTATGCAAAGGCATTTGATTCTGTGTATCATAACAAATTATGGATAACATTGCAAAGAAAGGGAATTCCAGAACACTTAATTGTGCTCATGTGGAACCTATACATAGATCAAGAGGCAGTTGTTCAGACAGAACAGTGGGATACTGCATGCTTTAAAGTCAGGAAAGGTGTGTGTCAGGGTTGTATCCTTTTACCATATTATTCAATCTGTATGCTAAACAAATAATCTGAGAAGCTGGACTATATGAAGAAGAATGTGGCATCAGGATTGGAGGAAGATTCGTTAACATAATAACAGTAACAATAATATTTTGATGTACATCGTAGTGTCCATTTGTTATTATGAAATATACAATGAATTTTTAATATAATAGGCTTCATGGGGGTTGGGACCATGGACATATAAGCAGTCAGACGTTGCCGGAACAGATGTTATGCAGCTTATGACTATAGTTCCATGATGAGCGTCCCCCTGGCTCAAAAGCTGTCCAGGCAGAAATGGAAAACTCTTCTACGCGTGCCCCTACTTTGCGCTGTAGGCAAGGGACTAGAACAGTTCCATCATGTGTGGTCCCCCCTCAACTCAAAAGCTGTCTGGCACGATGGAGCTTGCTCTGTGATGCACTGTAGGCGAGGACTAAGAGGGCCTTCCCACACCGTTTTATACTTCAGGGGTTACATGCCTCACTACATGGAACACAATGTAGATTTTCCTGCTGGACCACAGGAGGAGGAGATGATTACACGTAGGCACCAGCCTAGAATTGTATCTCTTTAGTCCTGTTAATTATTAGGCTTTGGCCAGGGGGAGGAGGGGTGTTCCAAAGCCTAAAGATGTTAGCAGGGGGAGGAGTGGAGAAGACCATGGCCGCCAGACTTGTCCAAAGGACTACTTCTTCTCAGTCAGGACTCCTTTGGATGCAAGTGGCTGAAAACCAACTAATTAAAGCAAACAAAATAGGGAGGAGGAGCAAATTTATTTGCTCTCATAAGTAGGAAGTCCAGAAGATGGAGGCAGTAGGCATTGACTTCAGGCTAGGCTGGATTTAGGGGCTCAAAGCTGCCCAAAATTAGAACCTGAACTTTTCTTGTTTAGTTATGTGTCTACATGCTTATCATATCTCCCTCTGCTAAAATACAAGCTTCTCAAAGGTGGAGACTCTGACTTGTTCACAGCTGTTGCCTGGCACTTAGTAGGTACCCAACAAACATGTTGACTGCCTGTTTCCATCTCTCAGTTTCTGAGCCCTGTGTTCTCTGGTGGCTCCATTCACAGGCAACTCTTTCCATGTAATAGCAGAGAAGGTCTCAGCAGCTCCAAGCAGATGTGGTCCACAGTGCCTACAACTCTCTCTTCACCAGTACTCATGTCAATCCCAGAGTTAGGGGCTTAGACTATCTAAGCTTCAGTCGCTCAGGGCAGGAGGAATAGCATGTGTAATGGACCCCAAAGCAGGAAGGCACATAGGGTATTTGAGGATCAGAAATGGACCAGTGTAGCTGAACACCACGAGTGATAGGGTGTGGTCCAGGGCCTGAAAAGCCACACAAAGGATTTCGATCTTTATCTTGAGAGGTATGGGGTTTCCTGAATGGTTTTAAGAAGAGTGATGTAATCTGATTTGCTTCTTTAAAAGATCTAACTACAGCATGGGGATAGGATTGAGATGGCAAGAGTTGAGGCATGAGGTCATCACAGTCATCTAGGCAAGAAATGGAGGTGGCCTGCAAGGGGTTGGTGGCAGTGGAGTTGGGTTGAGGTTGGCAATATGACTGCTGTTTAAAAGTTAAATCCACAGAACTTGGTGATAGATTGGATACAGAAATGAGGAAGCGGGACAGGTCAAGAATAACTCATAAGTTCCTGGGTTGGGCAATTGATCTATTTGGTAGAATAGGAAAACGTGGCTTGTTGTTGTTGTTAGGTGCCATCGAGTTGGTTCCAACTCATAGCGACCCTGTGTACTACAGAATGAAACACTGCCTGGTCCTGCACCATGCTTACAATCATTGTTATGCTTGAGCCCATTATTGCAGCCACTGTGTCAATCCATCTCATTGAGGGTCTCCCTCTTTTTCTCTGACCCTGTACTTTACCAAGCATAATGTCCTTCTCCAGGGACTGATTCCTCCTGACAACATGTCCAATGTAAGACATAGTCTCGCCATCCTTGCTTCTAAGGAGCATTCTGGTTGTACTTCTTCCAAGATAGATTTGTTCGTTCTTTTGGCAGTACATGGTGTATTCAATATTCTTTGCGAACATCACAATTCAAAGGCATCAATTTTTCCTCGGTCTTTCTTATTCGTTGTCCAGTTTTCACATGCATATGATGTGATTGAAAATACCATGGCTTGGGTCAGGTGCACCTTAGTCTTCAAGGTGACATCTTTGCTTTTCAATACTTTAAAGAGGTCTTTTGCAGCAGATTTGCCCAATGCAATGTGTCTTTTGATTTCTTGACTGCTGCTTCCATGGCTGCTGATTGTGGATTCAAGTAAAATGAAATCCTTAACAACTTCAATCTTTTCTCCATTTATCATGATATTGCTTATTGGTCCAGTTGTGAGGATTTTTGTTTTCTTTATGTTGAGGTGTAATCCATACTGAAGGCTGTAGTCTTTGATCTTCATTAGTAAGTGCTTCAAGTCCTCTTGGCTTTCAACAAGCAAAGTTGTGTCATCTGCATAACACAGGTTGTTAATGAGTCTTCGTCCAGTCCTGATGCCCTGTTCTTCTTCATATAATCCAGCTTCTCAGATTATTTGCTCAGATTGAATAGGTATGGTGAAAGAATACAACCCTGACACACACCTTTCCTGACTTTAAACTGTGCAATATCCCCTTGTTCTGTCCAAACAGCTACCTCTTGATCTATGTACAGGTTCTTCATGAGCCAATTGAGTGTTGTGGAATTCCCATTCTTTGCAGTGTTATCCATAATTTGTTATGATCCACACAGTCGAATGCCTTTGCATAGTCAATAAAACACAGGTACACATCTTTCTGGTATTCTCTGGTTTCAGCCAGGATCCATCTGATATCGGCAATGATATCCCTGGTTCCACATCCTCTTCTGAATCCAGCCTGAATTTCTCGCAGTCCCCTGTTGATATACTGCTTTAGCCACTTTTGAATTTTACTTGCATGTGATATTAATGATATTGCTCGATAATTTCCACATTCGGTTAGATCACCCTTCTTGGGAATAGGCATAAATATGGATCTCTTCAGTTGGTTGGCCAGGTAGCTGTCTTCCAAATTTCTTGGCATAGATGAGTGAGCACTTCCAGGGCTGCATCCATTTGTTGAAACATCTCAATTGGTATTCCATCAATTCCTGGAGCCTTGTTTTTTGCCAATGCCTTCAGTGCAGCTTGGACTTCTTCCTTCAGTACCATCTGTTCCTGATCATATGCTACCTCTTGAAATGGTTAAACATTGACCATTTCTTTTTGGTATAACGCCTTTGTGTATTCCTTCCATCTTCTGTTGATGCTTCCTGCATTGTTTAATAATTTCTCCATAGAATCCTTCACTGCTGCAACTTGAGGCTTGAATTTTTTCTTCAGTTCTTTCAGCTTGAGGAATGTGGAGCATGTTCTTCCCTTTTGGTTTTCTATCTCCAGCTCTTTACACATGCCATTATAATACTATGTCTTCTCAAGCCGCCCTTTGAAATCTTCTGTTAAGCTATTTCTTCCTTTTGCTTTAGGTACTCGACATTCAAGAGCAAGTTTCAGAGTCTCTTCTGACATCCATTTTGGTCTTTTCTTTCTTTCCTGTCTTTTTAATGACCTCTTGCTTTCTTCATGTATGATGTCCTTCCACAACTCGTCTGGTCTTCGGTCATTAGTGTTCAACACATTGAATCTGTTCTTGAGACAGTCTCTAAATTCAGGTGGGATATACTCAAGGTCGTACTTTGGCTCTCATGGACTTGTTCTAATTTTCTTAGTTTCAATTTGAACTTGCATATGAGCAGTTGATGGTCTGTTCCACAGTCAGCCCCTGGTCTTGTTCTGATGAACGATACTGAGCTTTTCCATGGTCTCTTTCCACAGATGTAGTCGATTTGATTCCTATGTATTCCATCTGGTGAGGTCCATGTGTATAGTCACCATTTATGTTGGTGAAAAAAGGTATCTGCAATGAAGAAGTCGTTGGTCTTGCAAAATTCTATCCTGCGATCTCCACCACTGTTTTTTATCACCAAGGCCATATTTTCCAACTACCAAGCCTTCTTTGTTTCCAACTTTCACATTCCAATCACCAGTAATTATCAGTGCATCCTGACTGCATGTTCAATCAATTTCAGACTGCAGAAGCTGGTAAAAATCTTCAGTTTCTTCATTTTTGGCCTTAGTGGTTGGTGCATAAATTTGAATAATAGTCGTATTAATTGGTCTTCCTTGTAGGCATATGGATATTATCCTATCACTCACAGCGTTGTCCTTCAGGATAGATCTTGAAATGTTCTTTTTGACGATGAATGCAGCGCCTTTCCTCTTCAAGTTGTCATTCCTGGCATAGTAGACCATATGATTGTCTGATTCAGAATGGCCAATACCAGTCCATTTCAGCTCACTAATTCCTAGGATATTGAAGTTTATGGGTTCCATTTCATTTTTGACTATTTCCAATTTTCCTAAATTCATACTGCATACATTTCCACGTTCCGATTATTGATGGATGTTTGCAGCTGTTTCTTCTCATTTTGAGTCATGCCATATCAGCAAATGAAGGTCCTGAAAGCTTGACTCCATCCATGTCATTAAGGTCGACTCTACTTTGAGGAGTCAGCTCTTCCCCAGTCGTCTTTTGAGTGCCTTCCAACCTGGGGGCTCATCTTCTGGCACTATATCAATGTTCTGCTGCTATTCATAAGGTTTTCACTGGCTAACTCCTTTCAGAAGTAGACTTCTGGGTCCTTCTAGTCCATCTTAGTCTGGAAGCTCAGCTGAAACCTGTCTGCCATTGGTAACCTTGCTGGTATCTGAATACCAGTGGCATAGCTTCTAGCATCAAAGCAACACACAAGCCCCCCCCCCCCCAGTATGAAAAACTGACAGACACTACCTGGCATAGTAGGCTGAGTAATGATCCCCAAAGTTATCAGGTCCTAATCCCTGGAACCTGTAACTGTTACTGATATGGTTACATTTTTGCAAATATGATTAAGGATCTTATCCTGGATTATTCAGGTAGGCCGTAAATGCCATCACAAATGTCCTTATAATAAAGAGGCTGAGGGAGATTTGATACACACACAGGAGAGAAGGCAATGTGAAGACAGAGGCAGAGATTGGAGTGATGTGGCCACAATCCCAGGAATGTAGGCAGCCACCAGAAGCAAGAAGAGGTAGCAAGGAACAGATTGTCCCCTAGAGCCTCTAGAAGGAGCACAGCCCTGCCAACCCCTTGATTTTGGACTTCTGGCCTCCAGAATTGTGAGAGAATAAATTCCTGTTGTTTTAAGTCACCAAGTTTGTTGCAATTTGTTACAGTGGCCACAGGAAACTAATACATCTTGGGAGGAAAAGTTTGGAGGTGAAGGAGTAGGAAAATCATGAGCTCCATTTTGGACATGCCTTTGACATCCACGTGGAGCTGCCAAATGGCAATAGGATATAACAGGTCTGGAGCTCAGGAGTCAGGTCTAGAGTGGTGAGTAAATTTCTGAGTCATCCAGAGGAGATAATTGAAGTCCTGTTGGGTGTGAATGAGCCCCTGGGAAGAAGTGTAGACAGACAGCAATAAAAGGAGGCTAAAGGTCCTCAAACACTGAGTGGCCAGAAGGAGAGGATGAATCTTTTAAGGAGACTGAGAAAGAGTGCTGACAGAGGCAGGAGGAGAATCCAGGTGGTGAGGTACGTGGAAGCTAAGGAAGAGAATTGTAGTGGTTGCTGTTGGTACCTGCCCACATTTCTTTAGACCTTAATGCCAGTCTGTGTGTGCCAGGGACAGATTATCCAATAGACAAGTACAGTGCTTACCTTGCTTACCAGATTATCTGTAGTGAACAATTTCACATTTTTTTCACATCAGAGATTCTGCTTCTAGATATAGCTGGCATCTGTCTCTGTCCCAACCCCATAGCACCTTCCTACAGAATGAAAGCCCCTTTACAAATTTACAGTCCCTGACAGAGGTGGATGACTCAGTAAGCAAGGTAAGTACGGACTTACTTGTGCTTACTTACTAATCTGTAGTGAACAATTTCACATGGGTCTCACTACATCTTTGCCTATTGAATAATCCACCCCTGGTGTGCACCAGTCTGACTTCCAGTAGCTGACACCTGCATCTTGGTTAGAGGCTATCCTGGGTCTTCTAGAACCTACTTTGCCTGTGAGCATGGTGAGTCAAAAGAGCATGGGAGTGCACGTGAAAATGGCAAATGTTTTGTTATATATATTTTACTACATTAATAAAAAAATGAATGTATATGGAGTTAGAGTATGCAATTTGTAAAATACTTAGCTTGAAGGTCTTTCTACAACCGAAGGTCTGCATTGATCCACCACGTTTGCGCAGAGGCAGTAATACATTTTTGTATTATTATAATAATAAATTTTGTATAATACATTAGTTGGCTTCCTGACAATCTTCACTGGTTCCATTTAATTATTGACTATTACCAGGAAGATGTGAGATGGCACCAATCTAGTTTTAATGTACATTTCAAAATACCAAAGATTTGGAAAATGTTTACATGCACTAGAAGGACCCAATAGGAGATGCTCATTGCTCATTGCTTCCTGATCTATTCAATAAATATTTATTGAGAATTTATTAAAAAAAAAAAAAAAAGGACATAGGAATTACTGTTCCTCCCAAGGGCAGCCCTAAACCAATGACTGACAGATGTGGGGTGATAAATACCCAGCTCTCTCATTCCTTGCCTAGGGTGATTCTAAACTCCCATGGGATTAAGCCCACTGTGCTGGCTGGCTCAATAATACACTGCTTACTGGCTGCCTTCCCTTTTCTATATCACCTGCTCACTTCACTCCGAAGTAAACTTCATGGACTTGAATCTTCATCACAGTCTGTTTCTTGGGAAAACAAAGACAGGAATGTTTAGGAAGAAAGGAGGCAAAAGCAGTGGGTACTGGGAGGATAAGGAAGAGGAGATGTAGAAATATCCACTGAATAGTGACTTGGGTGTCTGCCATCTTACAGGGGAGAAATGAGAGCTCATCTTAGAGTGTATATCCATGCCAATCTCATTGTCACCACCACCACTAGTATGAAACATAGTTGGGAGAAAGGGGGTGAGAGTTGGACAGTTTTTATATCCTTGACCCAAGATGCTATTTCTTATAACCATTTTAGGCATTATCCTGGAAGAAGTCATGTGGTTCCATTCTGACAATCTCAGAGGTTACCAAGTTCATAATTGAAGAAACCACTACAAAATGGCATTGACAGAACACAGATGTAGAGATTAACAGCTAGTGCCACAAAGCTGACTACATTAAAAATTGTTATTACATGATGCTGCTAAGCCTAACTTGGCAACCCTGTTATATATTAGCCTCTTAATAACTAAAACTCATGGCTACAGCCAGAGAAACAGAATGGCAATGCTATAGCTGATTTGTAATACTTAGCCCTCAAAGAGGCTGGGGGCCTGAAACCGAGCTGAGGGGAGGGATAGGTAGTTCTAGGTGGGGAGATATCAAACATTTCTCCATCTTTGAGTGGCCTTTCTTTAGGACCTTTCCACAGCCATTATTATTGTTGTTAGCTGCTGTCAAGTTGACCCATTCATTGTGACCCCAGGCACAACAGAACAAAATGCTGCCTGGTCTTGTGCCATCCCCACGATTGGTTGTAGATCAGACCGTTGTGATCCACAGGGTTTTCCTTGGCTGATTTTTAGAAGCAGATCGCCGGGCCTTTTGTAAAAATGACGTGGCAGAGGCATCTGACCTCCTCTAACTTCATAAGTGAGAAGGAGAATCACCATCAACACAAGGCTGACTCCTGTGAGGCAAAGGTCAGACATACCTCCTCTCCAACTTTTTTACCAATTCTGACACCAACTTTCCCTCCTATGGCACTCTCTACTTCTCTGCTGGGTTCGATAATTCATTGCAATGGTCACACACAACTCATAGACCATACTCACAGTTATGGGGTTTATTAGGGAAGTAACAGGTTACAATTCATGTTCAGGAACACTAAGGATACAGTTCTTTGATCAGGACAACCTTTTCTCAGCCGTGTATGCAGGCACACCTCTCTATGGCCCCTTGGCCCATCAGCCCCTCGGCCGCTTCACTTGGCCTCTGCCCTGCTTGGGCAAGTGTTAACAAAGCTCTTTTAACTCTGCTGATAAGTGCCTAGAGGCACCCCACTTCACCAGTAAGCCTCTGCCCAAAAGCGCTCAGTTCTAGCTCCATGGGTAAGCAAACCCAGCTCCACCAAATGTCCAGAGGCACCCTACTCTGCCAGCAAGCTTCCCGCCCAAAGGCACTCTTTCTCCATGGGCTGGAAAGCCCACCACGCCATCTCCTGCCAGTCTCCTACCTCTGCTGCCACCATTTCTCTGCCACTGCTTCTCACCATCTTTGGTGTTACAGCTCTCTCTCTTGGCCTCCTGGTTCCAGGAGCCTCTCAGTGCAGGGATCCCAGATCCAAAGGATGCGCTCTGCTCCTGGCTTTTCTTTCTTGGTGGTGGTGAGATCCTCCTTTCCCACCTCTGGGATGGCTTATTTTAAGCCTAGCAGGATGGCAGAGCTGACTAATCCCCCTCATTAGGTTTCCATACACCTTATTTGCATGGTCCCACCAAATCATTTGATGGGAGTTACAAAGACTAAGGCTAAGACTAAGAAATTCACTGCATCACACCTTTCTTCCTAGTCCCTCTTAGTCTAGAAGCTCCACTGAAACCTGTTCCACATTGTTATGGATTGAATTATGTCCCCCAAAAATATGTGCTGTAAATCCTAACCTCTATACTTGTGGTTATAATCCCTTTTGGGAATGGGTTGTCTTTGTTATATTAGTTAGGCAAGATTAGTATAGGGTGTATCTTGAGTCAATCTCTTTTGAGACAGAAAAAAAATTAAACAAGGAAACAGAGATGGGGGAAGAGAGATGCCAAGCCACATGAAGATTTTCCAGGAGCAGAAGCTCACAAGAGACAAGGACCTTCCTCCAGAGCCAATAGAGAAAGCCTTCCCCTAGAGCCGACATCCTGAATTCAGACTCCTAGCCTTCAAAACTGTGAGAAAAAAAATTTCTGTTTGTTAAAGCCACCACATGTGGTACTTCTGTTGTAGCAGCATTAGCGAACTAAGGCAGAATTTGGTACCGAGAAGTAGGGGTGCCACTCTAACAAATACCTACAGGTATTGAAGTGGTTTTGGAACCTGGTAATGGGTGGAGGCTGGAAGAGTTTAAGATGCCTAATAGTAAAAGCCTAGATTGCCTTGAAGAGACTGTTGGTAGAATTATGGATGTCAAAGGCAATTCTGGTGAAGACTCAAAAGGAAGTGTGTAGAGTTATAGAGAGTCTCTGTCGTCTTAGAGAATACATATGGTGCCAGCAACAGAATGTTGCTATACATGTGGACATTAAATGTGTTTCTGGTGAGGTTTTAAAAGAAAATGATGGAGGAAGAGCAATGGTTTTTATGCAGTGGCAAAGAACTTGTCTGAATTATGTTCAAATGTTTGGTGGAAGGTAGAACTTTTAAGTGATGAACTTGGCTATCTGGCTGTCATGGATTGAATTATGTCCCCCCAAAAAATGTCCTATCAAAAAATGTGTATCAATTTGGCTGGGCCATGATTCCCAGTACTGTGTGGTTGTCCTCCATTTTGTGATTGTAATTTTATGTTAAAGAAGATTAGGGTGGGATTATAACACCCTTACTAAAGTCACATCCCTGATCCAGTGTAATTTCCCTGGGGTGTGGCCTACACCACCTTTTATCTTACAAGAGATAAAAGGAAAGGGAATCAAGCAGAGCGTTGACTCATACCACCAAGAAAGCAGTGCTAGGAGCAGAGCGGGTCCTTTGGACCCGAGGTTCCTGTGCAGAGAAGCTCCTAGTCTGGGGGAAGATTGATGATGACGAGGGTCTTCCTCCAGATCCAACAGAGAAAGAAAGCCTTTCCCTGGAGCTGACGACCTAAATTTGGACTTGTAGGCTAATACTTGTGGTATTTCTGTTATAGCAACACTAGATGACTAAGACACTGGCTGTTGAGATTTCTAAGCAAGATCTTAAAGGGGCTGCATGGTTTCTCCTTGACACTTACAGTAAAATGTGAGAGGAAAGAGATGGACTTAAAATGAACTGTGCAAAATTAAAACAAAACTTAAAGATTTGGAAAATTCTGTTGTACAGATGAAGGACACCTGTCCTATATTGTTCACCAAGGACATGGCTACATAACCTTTTGTTAAAGAGATTAAGCCTGTGACTGATGGAGCTAACCAACTAACACAGCAGAAAACCCATCAGCTTAGATTGAAGGGGACAGAGAAAAAACGAAAGGAGAGAACTCTGTCTGCCTCTTGGAATTCTGCAGGCAGGAAAATGACCAAAGATGCTACATCTCTTGTCCTCTGAGAAAAGAAAAGGACCATCCTGGAACAGCTCAGAGATCAGCAGAACTGTTGGAAGGAGCACAGGAAGCAGGGCCTTCTAGGTTTCAGTGGGTGGGGCTACAGTCTTCTGGATCTCAAAGGGTGGGGCCACAGCCTCCTGCGTTTCAAAGAGTCGGACCTAGGCCAACTCAGTTGTGGAGTGTGAGGCTGCCATTAAGATGTGCTGGGGGATGGTGCTGCCACCCAAATCTGAGGGTGCAGGGCTGCCATGCCCAAAGGGCAGAATAACAAGGCTTGCCAGGGCCAAGGGGATGAGGTTGCCATTCAGATGGACTAGAAAAAGGGGCCACCCAAGGCTGAGGGAGCAGGACTGGGCCTGGAAGACAGAGGTGAAGCCAGGGTCGAAAGGTCTCCATCCAGAATCCAGAGGGAGTGGCCAACACCCAGATTCTGGAGGGTGGGGCCATTGTCCAAATGGTCTCAGAGAACAGAGGATTATTTTCAAGCCTTGAAAATTAATGTAATTTGTTCTGCTGGATTTTGGACTGCTTGGTACGTGTTATCCGTTTTTTCCCTTCAATTTCTCCCATTTGTAATGGAGATGTCTACCTTGTGTCTGTTCTACCCTTGTACTTTGGAAGCAGATAACTTGTAGTCTAGATTTTCACAGGTTCACAAATGAAGAGGAATTTTGCCCCAGGATGGAATATGCCTAAAGTCTCACCCATATTTGATTTGTATGCTTCAGACAATGAGATTTTTGGACTTGGAATTTATTTAAGACTTTTGGGATGATGTGATGGGGTAAATGTGTTTTGCATGTGGTAAGGACATGAATTTGCGGGGGGCGGGGACAAAGGGTGGAATGTTATGGATTGAATTATGTCCTCCAAAAATATATGTTGTAAATCCTAACCTCTATGCCTTTGGTGGAGCCTTGGTGGCACAGTGGTTAAGAGCTCAGCTGCTAACCAAAAGGTCAGCAGTTCAAATCCAGCAGCTGCTCCTTGGAAATCCTGTGAGTAGTTCTCTTCTCTCCTATAGGGTCACTATGAGTCAGAATTGACTTGATGGCAACGGCTTTATGCCTGTTGTTATAATACCTTTTGGGAATGGGTTGTCTTTGTTATATTAATGAGGTAGAATTAGTGTAGGGTGTATCTTGAGTCAAACTCTTTTGAAACAGAAAAGAAATTAAACAAGTAAGCAGAGATGGAGGAAGAGACATCCCAAGCCACGGAAGATTCCCCAGAAGCAGAAGCTCAGAAGAGACAAGGACCTTCCTCCAGAGCTGACGAAGAGAGAAAGCCTTCCCCTAGAGCTGGCACCCTGATTTGGACTTCTAGCCTCCTAAACTATGAGAAAATAAATTTCTGTTTGTTAAAGCCACCACGTGTGGTATTTCTATTACAGCAGCACTGGATAACTAAAACAAATATCATAAGCAACACACAAACTTCCACTGACAGATGGGTGGTGGCTGCACATGGGATGCATTGGCCAGTAATTGAACCCAGGTCTCCGTACAAAGTTGAGAATTCTGCCCCTGAGCCCCAACCATTACTCTTTCCTCTTTCTATTGACTCTTTAGTTTCTTGCTTTTTATTATCTCTTTCTCTTAGCCTCTAAAGCTGTGCTGTCCAATATGGTCACCACATGTGGCTCTTGAGCACTTGAAATGTGGCCAAACTGAATGTGCTATAAGTATAAAATACATACTGAATTTTAAAGCCTTGGCACGAAAAAAATTATAAAATGTAAAAATATCCAATTAATAATTTTTATATTGATTATAAGTTGGAATACATCTTAGATATATTGGGTTAAATTAAATATATTATTCAAATATTTATTGTGAAAACTATTTTCATTTGTTTCCTTTTTTAATAAACTTGATTTTAGAACAGTTTTAGATTTACAGAAAATTGCAAAAATAGTACAGAGTTCCCATATACCCCACATCCAGCTTCCCTTACTATTAACATCTTACATTAATGTGGTAAATTGGTCACAATTAATGACAACTAATGTAATTGACAAATTATTATGAACTAAAGTTCATACTTCATTCAGATTTTCTTAGTTTTTAATGTCTTTTTTCTGTTCCAGGATCCCTCCAGGACACCAAATTGCACTTAGTTGTCATGCCTCCTTAGACTGCTCTTGGCTGTGACAGTTTTTTGTTTTTGTTCTTTCCTTGCTTTTGATGACCTTCACGGTTTTGAGGAGTACAGGTAAGGTATTTTGTAGAATGTCCCTCAATTGGAATGTCTCTGATTTTTTTTTTCATGGTAAGACCTTGCCACCTGAATTTGGAGACGGTCTCAAGAATAGATTTGACGCATTGAACACTAATGATCAAAGACCAGACAAGCTGTGGGATGACATCAAGGACATCATACATGAAGAAAGCAAAAGATCATTAAAAAGAAAGAAAAGAACAAAATGGATGTCAGAGGAGACTCTGAAACTTGCTCTTGAACATAGAATAGCTAAAGCAAATGGAAGAAATGAAGTAAAAGAGCTGAACAGAAGATTTCAAAGGGCAGCTCAAGAAGACTAAGTAAAGTATTATCATGAAATATGCAAAGACCTGGAGTTAGAAAACAAAAAGGAAGAACATCCTCGGCATTTCTCAAGCTGAAAGAATTGAAGAAAAAATTCAAGCCTCGAGATGCAATTTTGAAGGATTCTATGGGAAGGATTCAATCTAGGAAGCATTAAAAGAAGATGAAAGGAATACACAGAGTCACTGTACCAGAAAGAATTGGTCGACATTCAGCCATTTCAGGAGGTAGTATATGATCAAGAACCAATGGGACTGAAGGAAGAAGTCCAAGCTGCACTGAAGGCATTGGTGAGAAACAAGGCTCCAAGAATTGATGGAACACCAGTTGAGATGTTTCCGCAAATGGATGCAGCAGTGGAGGTGATCATTTGTCTATGCTAAGAAATTTATTTGGAAGATGGCTACTTGGCCAATTGACTGGAAGAGATCCATATTTGTGACCATTCCAAAGAAAGGTGACCCAACAGGAAATTATCAAATACATTAATATCACACGCAAGTAAAATTTTGCCGAAGATCATTCAAAAGCGGCTGCAGCAGTATGTCAACAGAGAACTTCCAGAAAATTGAAGCTGGATTCAGAAGAGGATGTGGAATGAGGGATATCATTGCTGATGTCAGACAGATCTTGGCTGAAAGCAGAGAATACCAGAAAGATGTTTACCTGTGTTTTATTGACTATACAAAGGCATTTGACTGTGTGGAGCATAACAAATTATGGATAACATTGTGAAGAATGGGAATTCCAGAACACTTAATTGTGCCATGCAGAAAGCTGTACATAAACCAGGAGGCAGTTGTTTGAACAGATAAAAGGAATGTTGTGTGGTTTAAAATCAGGAAAAGTGTGTGTCAGGGTTGTATCCTTTCACCATACTTAATCTGTATGTTGAGTAAATAATCTGAGAAACTGGACTATATGAAAAGAACATGGCATCAGGATTGGTGGAAGACTTATTAACAACCTGTGATATGTAGATGACACAACCTTGCTCACTGAAAGTGAAGGACTTGAAGCACTTACTGATGAAGATCAAAGACTACAGCCTTCAGTATGGATTACACCTCAACATAAAGAAAAAAAAATCCTCACAACTGGACCAGTAAGCAACATCGGACTAAGGTTTGCCTGACCCAAGCTATAGTATCTTCAGTCACCTCATGTGCATGTGAAAGCTGGACAATGAATAAAGAAGACAAAAGAAGAATTGACAGCTTTGAATTATGGTGTTGGTGAAAAATATTGAATATACCATGGACTGCCAAAAGAGTGAGCAAATCTGTCTTGGAAGAAGTACAGCCAGAGTGCTCCTTGGAAGCGACGATGGCGAGACTTCATCTCCTCTACTTCGAACATGTTCTCAGGAGAAACCAGACCCCAGAGAAGGACATCATGATTGGTAAAGTAGAGGGTCAGCAAAAAAGAGGAAGACCTTGGGCAAGATGGATTGATACAGTGGCTGTAACGGTGGGCTCATACATAGCAACAGTTGTGAGGGTGGCACAGGACCAGGTTGCTATGAGTTGGAATCGACTCAACAGCAGCTAACAACATGGGGTTTTGGAAGGAAGACCACAGACATAAAGTGGCAATCTCATTGTATCATATCAAGGGTACATAATATCAACAGGACTTATCACTGTTGATGTTAACCTTAATCACCTGGCTGAGGTAGGATTTGTCAGGTTTCTTCATTATAAGGTTACTGTTTTTCCCCTCTCTTCCAACTGTACTCTTCGGGAAGAAGTCAGTATGTACAGCCCACACTTAAGAAGTGGGGAGTTATGCTCCACCTCCTTGAGACAGAGTATCTACATAAATTACTTGGAATTCTTCTGTATTGGAGATTTGTCTCTTCACCCCATTTAATTATTTATTCAATTGTTTATTTATATCAATATGGACTCTTGGATATTTATTTTATACTTTGGGTTATTATCCAATACTGTTTTATTTTGTTTGCTCAGTTTTTTCCAGCTTTGGCCATTGGGAGCTCTTTCAGTTGGCTCCTGGATCCCTTTGACATACCCCCATCATTGTGGGGTTGTCTGCTTATTTGTTTTTGAGCACTTCCTTACTTTCTGGCACTACAAGATACTCCAGGATATTTCCTGTCCCAGTCCTAAATCAACCATTTCTCCAAGGAGCCCTGGTTCCTTTTATTGGAGAATGGTATTAGAAATGAAGATTTGGTGCCAGGTGACCTGATTCTTTCACCTTTTTTAAATGTCCCCATTAGAAAACTTAAAATTACATGCGTGACTCACATTAAATTGCTATTGGATAGCCCTGCTTTAGAGTCTTCTCTGTCCTAAAAACACCTTCCTTTAATTGCATCTCTCTGTCAACCTCATGACCCATTTCTCTCCTTCCTTTAACTGTCAAACTTTTTAAAGGAGAATCAGCAACCATTGCTTTTACTTCTTCATTACATGCTATTATTGTCTTACTTCCCTGCAGCCTGTCTTCCACCCCACTTCACTGAAATGGCTTCCACCAAGAATTTCCTCATGTTCCTCTCAAGCCCTTCCTGCTCTACCTGTGGTTGTGTGGTGCTGTGGTACACACCCTCCTTGTTATAAAGCTCTCCCACTTTGGCTCCCACAACCCCACTCCTGGCTGGCATACCCTCCCATTCTTCTGACCAATTGTACATCCTGGCTGCCTCGTCCAACCTGCTTCCTAGGCTCTGGTGTTCCAAACTCTGATCTCCTTTCTGTTGGTCTTACATTTTCTTCCTGGGCAGTCTCACCCACTCCCACACTATAGTTATTACTACAGAATAAAGTTCATATGCACTAAAGTAGCGTTGACAGCATCCCTGGTCCAGCCACCCCCCACCCCAACTGCAGCATCTCTTGTGGACCTAGATGCTAGAAGGCTCTTCTTCTCTGCCTAGATGCCATTTCCTTCAGCTTAAATGTCAGCTCCTCCATGAAGGAGGAACTGCTCTTTCCTCTGCCCTCTCCTTATTGGATGTAAATCAGTTAAGAGCTTTTGGTTGTAAGCCAAAAACACTACCTCTGCCTAGTCAAACCCAAGGGGGGATGTGTTAAACAGGTGCAGAGGTATGTCACTGTATCTGCCAGGGTCTAGCTGGGAACACAAAGGTGCACTCAAACAGAGTAATTGGGGAGATATTAAAGAAGGGACTATTTATAAAAGAATAGTCAAAGTTAAGGGAACCCACAAGAGATGGTACAGTACTTGGGGCTAGCAACAGCATTGTTACAATCCCTAGGCCTGAAGGAACAAGGGAAAGGAGTTACAGAAAGAGAGTCTTTGGCAGAGGGCAGCTGCCAACCCATAGCCCAGCAAGAGGAAACCAGAAAAATAAGTACTTCAAACTCTTTCTCCTGCCCTGGGATCTCCTGCTAGTGCCTCCCACTGGCTGAACCCAATGGAGGCCAGAGGGTTTGCATTCCATTGAGGCCAGCTTCTCAGGACAGAGAGCAGACTGGGAAAGGTGGAGAGTGTATACAGAGGGGCAACACTCCTCAGCTCTGTCATGAAATTGTTGGAAGAACTGAATAACCAGAAATGGGGTCCAGAAGGCATGAAGCACACAGCAGGAAGACCAGGGCCAAGGCCTAACTGATTCAGCTGGTAAAGAGACAACGAGCCACTCTTCCATTTGGACAGTTCCTTTGGCAAAAGGAAGAGTAGCCAGAGGTTCCAGCTCCCTGTGGTCCTTGTCCTACACACCAAAAGGGATAACACCAAAACCAAAGGGGCAGATGAGCTGTGGGAAATCCCATTGCTGAGGAACTAATTCTAGACTGCAGCTAAGCAGCTTCACAGTCTGCAGTGCTGTTTCAAGGGAGTGGGGCAGAAACCCTCATACCTCACCAGAACCCCAGAATTGAGGAAAAAGTCTCTCGTGACACCCTCCCAGGGGGATAAGGTGAGTGGGTGAGATGGCCTTGAAGTAGCACCTCACAAGCCCTCGAGGGTCACAAGATGTTCTGCGGAAACTCAGGCTTCATTGCCATGTGCCTATCAGGGTAGACACATGGGTGCCGTGGTGAGGCTGTCCCCCTGCAGATGGCACTCAGGCAGCTCCACAGACCTCAGTGGCAGAAGGCTGTGGCTCTTATCTCTAAAGCACCATGCCTCAGGTGACTTGTTTCCAACCAGTCCGTCTCCTTAAATTTCCAGATTCTTTGGAGAGAATTCAGTTGTCCCTGTGTTGGTCTTAGGTAGGCCCCTGCTCTGGCAGCTGTGGGCAGGGGCAGGATCCCCATAAGCAGACACAGCCTCTGGGCCTACTCCTGGGTGCCCAGCAGTTGTCAGAAACGGGCAGCATGCCCTGTGTGGCCCCTAGTCACTTTGCTTTGAAATAATGCCATTTCCGGGTCTGTCTTCCTCACCTAGCTGAGAGGGAAGTCAAGAGAGGTCTTTGGGGACAGAGCATTCTACTCATCTCCCCAGGGCCAGGACACAGCCTGGGCTCATCAGATACTTGTGTGGGATGAATGACTAAGTGGTCAATGTGACGGTAACTGCAGACCAGGTGGGCAGGGGGTGGAATCAAGATCTCACCAGAGGTTGGAGCGGCTTTTAACGGTCCACACGTAAAGCAGTATGTACATGCAGCAATTAAGATTTGAAAATCATTTAAAAAGAAAGAAAGAATGTCAATTTCAACATCTTAATAGTCGTATCCCTAAGAGTTGTTTAAAGTTTATCATGTTAAGGGAAAGTTATGGGTAAGAACTTTGTAGCCTTTAATTCGAAGAGTAAGCACAGATAGCATTGTTAGGAAGGACCAAGGGAAGCTCAGCTTGACCACAGGCTGTGGACAGCAAGGCCTGGCTCTGCTAATGTTGGTCAAAGGTTACTAAATATGCCCTTGCCTGATGGGTTGGGGATTGTGGTCATAAAATGTTTCTAGGGGCAAACAGGCATGAAGACATTCCCCAGCAGTGAAGAAATCCCCTACTGCTGGTGGTGGTGATGGAACCACACAAGTCCCTGCTGCCTGGCTGTGGTGGATCTGTGGGCAAGCAGGACATTGGGAAGCCCTATAGCTTGGTGGGCTGTGGGAGGGGGAGGTGGCCAGGCCCGCTGGGTGGAGGCAACACCATGGGCAGGGAATTGCTGCCCCGTTCATGCCAGCACGTGTCTAGGATGGGGTAGAGCTTGCCCTGGAAGTCAGCCTGGAATGTGTAGAGCAGTCGCAGGTCATCAGGGCGGTCGGCATCAAAGAAGGTGAGCTCACCCTGCTCATAGTGCAGGTAGACACCAATGCGGTGGGGGTGGCCCATCACGGGCAGGGGTACCCGTGGGCAGCCAAAGGCCTCATACACCCGGCTCTCCTTCAGGCCAATCAGCCACACGCCATGCTCTGGGGACTTGCTCAGCTTGCCCTTGCGACTGGCTGTGCCCTTGATGACCCCCAGGCGCCAGTCACTCTTGCTGCCCACAACCACCTCCCAGTAGTGGCGGCCGCAGGAGAAGCCCTGGCAGGCCAGGACACATGTGCTGTAGTCGAAGCGCTCGGGCTGGCTGGTGCGCTGCTGAGCCAGGAGCCCACACTGCACCACCGTGTTGCCCTTGGAGAGCTCGAGGAGGGGGTGGGCTGTGGCAGGGTCCAGTTTGAGAGGCTCCGGGGCTATGGAAGAGAGCAGAGAAGCATGTTGTTGAAGCTACACAGAAGGCAGCCTCTGCTCCAAAGAGGCCTCAAGCCTCTCAAGAAGAGAAACTGTGCCTGACTAATCTTTGATCCCCAGGTTTCAGGAGGGACCAGCACAGAGCGGGCACCCAAAGGATGTTGGCTGAATGAATGATGCCCAAAGCGTGGGAAAAACAGACAGCTGTGAGTCGAGGGATTCTGGTGAAGACTGAGGTGGAGGTGCTGATGGAAGGGCCCAGAAGGCAGCCTGCCACATATGCCCCACAGCTAAATTCTCGAGGTTTTCTGGAGAATCCATAAACAACTGCAGTTGTTTTCTGTGATACCCTCATCAGCCACTTGAAGGACACACTATCACAGCTGAACTCTTTGCTAGCTGTCAGCTCATCAGTTTACCCAAAAAACGTGCAAACAAGATTCACTGTTCACAGACTGTCTGCAGTTTTGTCTTCTCCCCCTCTCCTTTTTCTCTTTATAGACTCTGTTTTTGCCTTTGTTGGATGAAATCAATCTATTGATTGATCTCTCTTATGTACAAGTCAACAGCATGCTAATAATACATGAATTAATTAATTAATAAATGTCTTTGAGTTATGTTTGACAGAGTAATAACTACCATTTATTAAGCCCTACACTACATGTGTGGGGGCAATGGTGGTTAAGTGGTAGAATTCTCGCCTTCCATGTGGGAGACCCAGGTTCAATGCCTAGCCAATGCACATCATGCTCAGCTATCACCCGTCCATCAGTGGAGGCTTGCATGTCTATAATGCGGAACAGTGTCAGCAGAGCTTACAGACTAAAACAGACTAGGAGGAAAGGCCTGGTGATCTACTTCCAAAAATTAGCCATGAAAACCCTATGGATCACAATGGTTCAATCCACAACCAATCGTGGGGATGGCACAGGACCAAGCAGCATTTTATTCTGTTGTATATGGGGCCATCATGAGTCAAGGGCTAACTCAGTGGCAGTTAAGAACTATATGTATGCACATATACATATGTATATACATGCACTTATCTCTCTGTGTGTATGTAAGTGCATATAAATACACACACACAGGTAGTCCCCAACTTACAACATATTTGAGTTCTGACAAGCCACACTTACTACCATCCCTTTTTTACTACATACAGTGTTGTAGCACGTAATTTGCTGATGTTATCATTCTCGAGATGTTCACTCACAGATGTTTATATGTAATGTTTCCAACCTCCAAAGGCAAAGATTGGATTTATAAAGATACTGATAATAAAAGGCAATAATAATGAAAACTTAAAAAAAAAAAAAAGAGGTATTCAACTTATAATGGAGATGTCAGAACAGAACCCTGTCATAAGTTGGAGACTACCTGTATATATAAAATGCAGCCCCAGCAAGGTAAGCGTGAATAGCCCCTCTTTACGGACAAGGAAACTGAGGCTTAGTGTGGTGCAGTAGGTTGCTATTGTATGGCTCTTCTAGCCATGGTCTTGTAGCTCCCAAGAGATGACGTGGTAGGATTATGCAGATGTGGTGCTTGTGGCCCACCAAGGGGATTGGACAGTTTTGCTACTGCAAATAAGGTGCATGGAACCCTGTGGGAGTGGGACCATGCAAATAAGTGCATAGAATCCTTGCAGGGGGTTGGTCAGTTTTGCCATCCCACTAGGCTTAAAGGGAGCCAATCCAGAGGTTGGGGTAGGGGGTGGGGAATCTCACTACCATCAAGAAGAAGAGCCAGGAATGGAGTGCATCTTTTCAACCCAGAGTCCCTGTGCTGAGAACCTACTAGACCCAGGAGACATAAAAAGCTGTAACACTGGAGACGGTGTGAGACAGCGAGAAGTGGCAGCAAGCATGGCAGAGTCCAACAGCAGAGAAACAACAGCAGCAGAACCAGGACACTGGCATGAGATGGTGCAGTGGGCTTCCCAATCCACAGAGTGAGGCAGCTACAGTGGGCATGCCAACCTACAGAGTGAAAAAGCTGAGTGCCTTCAGGCAGGAGGCTTCCTGGCAGAGTTGGGTGCCTCTGGGCAATTATTAGTAGAGCTAAAGAGCTTTATAACACTTGTCTGAGCAGGGCAGAGATCAGGCCAAGAGCCAAAAGCTAAGGGCAGAGGGCCAAGGGCCTAGGGCTGAGAGAGAGGCCTGTGGGCATGGCCGAGAAGAAGCTGTCTGATTGGAGAACTGTATCCCGAGTCATTTCTGTTATTTCCAAGTTGATCCTGATTCTGAATTGTAACCTGTTACTTCCCAAATCACCCACACAATCATGAGTATGGTCTGTGAGTTCTGTGTGGCCATTGCAATGAATTATCAAACCCAGCAGAGAAGTAGAGAGTGCCGCAGGAGGGACGGCTGGTGTCAGAATTGGTTAAAAAGTTGAAGAGTAGAGGTATGTCTCACCTCCATCTCACAGGAATCAGCTTTGGGCTGATGCTTATCTTGATGATTCTCCTCCTCCCCCCTCCTGAATTTAGACGAGGTCTGACACCGTGCCATTTTCACATTCAGAGCAATTTCAAGTACTTGCTCAGTCACCCAGCCGGAAAGAGATGGAGCTGAGCCGGAGCCCAGGCTGTCTAGGGGGCCCCAGTCCCACGTTCTCATCACTACTCTATGCCAGCCTCTCCCTCACATTCTCTCTAGCTCGACTCTCTCTGACTGAAACGAGAAGCTGCTGCCCCACCTTGGGTGGCCACTGCCAGCCACCCTCTGGGAGGAGGACAGGTTAGGGCCTCACCTGGCAGAACTTTGCGGAAGAGCCTTTTCCACACAGTCAGCTTGATGTCGGCCTGGTGGAGGCCTGGCTTGAAGGAGATGGGGCTGAACGTGCCTTCCAAGGGCCGGGCTTGCTGGAGCTCTGCTCTGGATGCAACATTAACAGTGACAGGAGAGCAAGGCACCGGACAGCCCACCACACCCATGTGGACATCTAAACCCAGAGGTTGGAACACTGCACTCAAGGTGCCTGTCATTTCCTCTCCCCACACCTGCTTCCTAAAGAACTACCCCTTCCTAGGAGGGGTTCTCGAAGTACAGGGCCGAGACCAGCAGCATCAGCCTCCCCTGGGAATTTGTTAGAAATACAAATTCTTGGGTCCCCACCCAGACCTGCTGAATCAGAAACTGCTTACTGGGGTCCAGTAATCTGTGTTTAATAGGCTTTCTTGGTGGTCCTGGTGCAAGATTGAGAACTACTGCCCCGTATCAGTGACCCTGGCCCCAGCCACAGCCAGCTGGCCCAGGAGAGGACACCTGCTACACACTGAGTCAATCAGATCCCCCATCCATTTGTTTACACCAGTATCTCTTAACCAAATTGTCTCCAAGACTAAAAAGAATTTCAGGAAACAAGAAGACTCCCATAAACAGGGTCTGAGGAGGCTCAGGAACTACACAAATTGTGGATTTGTTGGGACTAGAACACCGGTCCCACACCCTTAGCGCATGTTTCCAGGTCCCTCATTCAGGCCACTACCCACCTCTCCCACCTCATCCTCCCCTTCCCTTCTGCATCAGACTCACCCCAGCAATGGTGAGCTCCTTCAATACTCCAAAGACCGCACTACTCCACCTGCTCACGTGCCTCAACTCCCACTCTGCTGACCTGCAAACGCCTGTTGACCTGCACACCTTCTTTGCCGATTCCCCAGTCACCTCCTCCTCTGTATTGTTTCTGTAGCTTGCATGAATTTCCATTGTATGTAATCATAGTTCACTGTCTGCCTGAGGCTCAGAGATATTATATAGCTTGCCCTAGCCACCCAGCCAGTAAGAGATGGAGCTGAGCTTGAACCCAAGCTGTTTGGGGTCCCTGAAGGCAGAAACACAACTTTCATCCCAGTGCAGAGCTGGATTTGGCAGCTTCTCCAGAAGCACTGGTTAAGCCAAATGAGGAACTAAGTGGAGAGGAGGTGACCATCTCCCTTGGAGCCACTGGACGCTCCCTTGGAGAGTCTTACCTGGAGGCCATGGAGTGGTACTTCTGAAAGACAGAAGAGAGGCAGGGAAGGCAGAGGAGTGGTTAGGAAGGAGGAGACTCTGGGGGCCCTGAGAGCCTTGGCATGGGGACATACCCTTGTCCACTCACCCGAATGAACTCGTGATGACTCTCATTACTGAACTGCTCCAGCACACGCTCAGCCTGGACCAGCTGTTCCCGAGTCCTCTGGGCCTGCTCCAGTTGCATGTCCAGGGAGGCCACAAGGCCACGAGTGTGGCCTTCCACCCCCTCCAGGCAGTGGGCCTTCTCCTCGTCCACCAGGTGGTGCAGCTCCTGGAACTCTCGGTGGATCACCCAGCTGAACACATCGGACTCATTCTGGAACATGGAGGGGCCAGTCACAGCTGAAACCACAGCAGAGCTGTGTGGCTATGGCTGGGCTTCCTGGGCATTCCTGAATCGGCTGGTTCTGGCACCTGAGTCCCAGACAGGCCCTATGGGGTGACTCCTGCTCAGGTGTTCAAACTGTGCCTGTGACCCCTATAAGTTTCAGGGAGATGTGGCAGTGAGGGTGACAGGTGGCAGGGGAGATTCTGGACCCCCATTCCCATTTCAAACAGAGTCGCTCTGCTTTCACCTGTTTTAACTATTAAATGTGCATGTAAAATTGTGTGTTATTTTATCACGGGGCTCTACAACTGAAAAAAAACTGAACACCCTGGGAGAGCCCAGACGTTGGAGTGAGCTAGCCCAGGACTCCCTGTGTGACCCGAGTTTTGCTCTCCTCAGACAGGGGTAACACCACCCCCTCTCAAGCATGATGAGGGAGGGCTAAATGACACACTGTGCGAGGCTTAGTGTATATAGGCCGCTCCTGCTCCTTGTCCCTGTTCCACAGCCACCTTCAGGGCCCAGCCTCCATGCCCTCCCAGCCCCCATGCCCCTCACTGAGGACAGGCAGACAGCAGCTGAGGTTGTCGGGCCTGTCCAGGCCTGTGCCCTGAACGTACTGGAAGGGCACCACAAGAAGCCCACTTACAGGCTGTGAAGGTCAAGCAGACACAGGTGGCACAGGGGGCAGGGCCATGCCCACAGCTTTGGGTTGTTTACCTCTGGGACTCAAATTCTGGGTTATCTCAGTCCCAAGGGCATGGAGGACAGAAGCCAACTTGGAGCCGGTCCTGACAACTGAATTGAATTCTCTCAGTTGGGACTTTCACTTTCCCCACACACCCTGACATGCCTTGAATTCTGGCTTCTTATGAGAGGCATGGTTTTTGTAAAGGACAAATAAGAACAGGACCCTGCAGGACAGCAAAGGTGCCTGGTCTCAGTGTAGGGGCACAGAGAGGGCTCACTCACAACAATTCGGGTCCTGTTGTTCACCAGTTTGGCAATATGCTCATCCACCTTCTTCTGCTCCTGCTTTAGGTCGGAGATGAGGGTCGAAAGCTCCTCCTGGAGGCAACATGCCATGGCCCATGAGCGGCTGAGCTCTGGACCCACTTAGCTCTTTGGGACTTCGCCCTTCTTGGAAGAATTCCAATGGCCACAAGCACATCCCAGTGGAACCAGGGCAGGGATCCAACTTTCCCAGGTGCCCATCACTTCAAAATAGTTAAGACTGACTGTAGAAATTGCCCAGCCAAGGGAGAATCTCAACGTTATCCTTCTCCCTGATGTAGACAGAGATGCTAAACATTGTTATAACTACCTGGAAGTCATCACACAACATCCAAGAGTGGTGATTCCAATCTGAAGCCAACACTTCCTACATGGAATGCTGCCAGTAGGATACCCACCAGCTAAACTCTCCAGTCATTTCATGCCACGAGCAGGTCCAGGCTCAATGGGCATTTGATCAAGAATCATTTCAAAAAGGCTGGACCCAATGAGGCTAATTCTAGGGCATATGGTGCATATCATGGAACAGGGTAAATATTGTGGTGCAGGGTAAACCTGGTGACTCCCTACTCCCTATTAAAGACCTGAATCCATCCGTAGCAGGCTTGGACCCCCACCTGGGTCTGGGGACCTCTCCGGGCTTAAGTAAACTCATTTCTCCTGGGCTGCCCTGGCCCCAAATTTGACCTAGCCTTAGGGTGCCAAAGAGGACCACCTGCAGACCTGCCCATTTAGCTCCCCCACATGACCAGAGTCCCTTCTGTTTGTGCCCAGGGAGTGTACAGACACTTTAGTTGAGATAGTTCCCAAGCAGAGGTCAGCTTTCAGGAAGGAAGTTGAGTAAAAAGTAAAGCAAGCTTAGGGGTAAATGGACACAGAGTCCTTGCCTTGAGTCATGAGGCACTCAGAACATCTCACAGTGGCCTGAGAAGGACAGTCCAGTTGCAACCTTCCCAAGGCAGAGAGGTATATCAACTTTGCCACAATGAGAGGAAACAGAATTACGAAAAAAAAAAGTACCTCAGGATCCCAATAAATGGGAGAAAACAGCAATGCATGAAAGGTACCTGATAAAGGAGCATAATACAGTTGCATCACAGAGAAGAGACTTGGGATCACAAAAACCCAAACCCCAAATAGTGACCCACACCAGAGCCCAGCTCCTTGTAGAGATGATGAGCAAGATCCTTGTCTCCTGGCAGCCCTTCCTGCTACTAAAATTCAGAGTTGGTTCCATCCCACTGCAGTCTGACTTCCTCCTTCCATACTCCCCTAAAACTGCTCTTGCCAAGATAATCAATTCTGACTGTAAATCCAATAGCCATTTTTCAGTCCTCATCAGACATCTCACACACATGATCTTGTCCTCCAGATGTTCTGTCCCTCTGATTTCCAGGAGACCACACTCAGCCAGCTTCCCTGCTCTCTCTGCAGTTTCTTTCTCTACCCAAATTTTAAACCCTGGGGCTCCTCAGGTGTCCTCAGCAGTGTCTTCCCTTATTCTACAGACTCTCCTTGGTCTTCAATTTCCACCCATAGGTAGATTACTTCAAATCCCTTATCTCTAGTCTTGATCCCTTTCCTGGTCTCCAGACTCTGCCACCTACCTGTTTGTTGGACATCTTCTCATGATTGTCCCATGAGCACCTCACACTCTGCCTGCCCACTCCTGACACCGCTGCCCCCTCTCCCCCATACACCCATTGTCTGTACAAGGGGACTTGCCCAAATTTCAGGTCTGGGGGTCAAGCCTGACTCTTCGCTCTCCTGTACTCCCATATTCAGTCATCAAGGTTTTTCCTTTCTACCTTCTAATTATCTCCTGGAGTCCCTGGGTGGTGCAAACAGTTAATGTGCTCAGCTGCTAACTGAAAGGTTGGAGTTTCAAGTCCACCCAGAGGCACCTCAGAAGAAAAGCTTGGTGATCTACTTCTGAAAAATCAGCCATTGAAAACCCTGTGGAACACAGGTCTACTCTGACACACATGAGGTCACCATGAGTCAGAATCAACTCAACGGCAACTTTTTTTTTTATTATTATCTCCCATTCCCACTCCCTCAGTTCCTGATGCCCTCATATCTTGCTCCATCCTCCAGCCTCACTCTCCAGTCTACCCTCTGGCCAGAGAGATCTGACCACATCACCACTCTGCTTAAAACTCTCCAGTGCCCCCTTCCTCATGGCCCTCCAAATAAACCCCAAATCTCTTCAGGTGTGACACGGGCCTTTCTATGACGTGGCCCCTGCTTACCTCTTCTGCCCCATCTCTCTCTCACCTCTCTCCCCAAGTTTTATGGAATGTCTTATCTTTCCTCAAGTGTGCCATGCTGTTCACTTCTTGGTCTTTTGCACTTGCTGTCTTTACACTTGGAATGTTTTTCCTCCTCTTCTTTTCCGATCAAATTCTCCTTGTCATTCAGGTCTCGGCTTAGAGTCTACTTCCTCCAGGAAGCCTTCCCTGACCGCCTGAGGCCATGCAGGATCCATGTTCTGCGTGATCTCACCATTCCCTGTATTTAACCTTGACAGCAGCACTTAACATACGGCTCTCTCTGCCAGACCTCCAGAATGAGCTTTCCCAGAGCAGGGAGTCTCTTGCCCACTACTGTACCGAGGGCACATAGCACAGCACCTAGCACATATGAGGTACCCAGTAATGTTCATGGGAAGGAGGGGCGGATGGATGACCTGGCCAGCCCTGCACACATCTCCTACTTGTCTCCCAGGGCTGAGGAGCAAAAAAATGCTGCCCAGACCACTCGGCCCAGGAAATCCCCAGAACAGCTCACAGGGCACCTCTGCCTGCCTACCTTGATGCTCTCTCCTCTCCTATATTTTTTCATTCCTCACTTTCACTCCCATGCCAAGTACACTCCTTCCTGTAACATTTTACTTCCAAGAACCCTTCCTGCCCTTTCCTGATCTGTTGGCAATGGAAAGAAAACGGGCCTTGGTTTGACTCCTAGCTCTGCCACTCACAAGTTTGCATGAGCTTGGATAAGACCCTTACCTTCTCTGAGCCTCAGTTTCCTCATTTGTAAAGACAATAATAGCCCCACCCTACCTGCCTCACACTGTTCTGAGGAGTAAATGAAGTTGTGTAGGCGGAGCTGCTTTGTAAACCTCAGATGAATGCATTCAGCTCAGATGGCACTATTATCATTGTTGTTATTATCTACTAGACCTGTTAGGTTATAAAGCAGAAATTCATTGAACAAATATATTTTCAGTGCTTACTCTAGAATTCGGCAGGGAACAAAACAAAGTCACTGCCCTCATGCGCCTACCTGAGAGGCAGCCAGGGGAGCCCTCTAGAAACAAACAAGGGCTGCAAGGAAAAATTCAGCAGGGAAGGAGCCAGCCAGTGAGCAAGGGGGCTCTCCATCACATGTGTTCTGTTATCCCCAGCACCTGGTTTTAGCAGTAGCTCAAAACGTGATGAATGAATGAATGAATGAATGCCCGCAAGAGTCTTGCTGCAGGACAGAGCTGGAGGAAAACTGAGTCTCGCCTCTTGACCCTCCTTTTGTGTCAGGTGATAGGGCCAGAGAGCCCCAGACCTGGGCTCCACAGTCCACAGACCCTGCCCCTGGACCCCGCGCCCCCTTCACAGCCTTCCCTTCCCACCTTCATGCGGCTGTGGACGGTGGAGACGGGCGTGACGCGGTGGTGCTGGTGGGAGCCCAGCAGGCCGCAGAGACCGCAGATGAGGTCCTGGTCCTCCTCACAGAAGAGGCTGAGCGGGTTTCGGTGGTGCGCGCAGACTTGAGGCTCCGGGTCCCTGGGAAGCCGCAGGGCTTCAATCACCCGGGCCAGGGAGACGTTTGGGGGGGAGCTGCTGTAGTCTACCGCCTGCCGGCACACCGGGCAGCGCAGCTCTGTGTCCAGGTGGCAGGACAGGGAGACCAAGCAGCCCTTACAGTAGGAGTGGCCGCACTGCAGCATCAGGGGCTCCTTGAAGACCTCCAGGCAGATGGGGCACTGAAGCCGGTCCTCCAGCTCGGGCACGCTCACCTGCCACGCCATCCACCTGCGCAGCTAAAACAGCGCGGAAGGAATGTCCCCTCCACTCGCCTGTCCGGCACTCTGCTGCCCGCCCCCACCCCCGCCCCCAACCCCACCAAGGGCAGCCAGAATTTTAGACAGAAGCATGCCAGTCCTGGATTCCAGCCTTAGCCCACTGTGACCTTCGGCCTGTTTCTCAATGTGTAAAACAAAGGGCTTCAGTGAGAAAATGGTCACTTACAGAGATGAGACTCTACATTTTTTTACTCGGATTTGGTGGCAAATATGAAAGGAGCCAGCTTCAGGGCCATTTGGAGAGACACTAATAATGCAAGTTCCAGCCCTTAGCAGTCCTGGCCTAAACCCGACAGCAAAAACAAGCAAAGGTCATTAGCGGAGGGAAATATTTGGTCTTCCCACCGTCTAGATCAGTTCTCAAACTTTGGAGCAACTGTTGAGCGGATTATTATTGTAATGATTCCTGAGTTCCACCTTCAGGATTCTGCTTTAGGGGATCTGGAGTGCAGCCTAGAAATCTGCATTTATGGTAGACACCCCCGGTCATTCTAAAGCAGGGAGTTCTATACCGGAACAACATTGTTCTTCCGGGTCTGGGACTAGCGGGGCTCTCTCCCAGTATCCCACCCCGCACCCCATGGCAAATGACTGGCAAGGAGAGACAAGAAACACCATGCCTGAAGCTGAAGCAGAGCCAGGCAGTGCCCGGATACTGTGCTACCTGGTCTCTCAGGATCCACTGAGCCCTCCACTGGGGCCTCAGACCATCACTGACCTGATGGAGTCACTCACGCGATGGAGTCAGCCTTTTCTCTTCCCAGGATGAGAGCAGGAACAGAGACCTGGGAATTGCAGCTGGGTACCTAGTCTCTACCCTTTTTCTCCTCCCCTTCACCCTTTCCCAGCAACACCCTGTGTCCTCAAGGTCACCCACAATCAAGTGGAAACCGGGCCACATCATGGGACTGGGAAGGCAGCCTCTGCTTGGCCAGCTCTGATAATGGCAAGATTCAGGTGCTTGCTTTGGCTATGTATTGTGGGGGTGGGGCAAGGCAGAGCGGCTGGGCCCCTCACAACACACACCTTACAAACCCCAAAAAGGTGGGGTGTGTGTTTTGACAGAATTCTTTCTGAACCTTTTCTTTTTTTAAAAAATAATTTTGAAGGTATTTTTTATTCGTTTTGGAACCCTGGTGATGTAGTGTAAGAGCTTGGCTGCTAACCAAAGGGTCAGCAGTTCGAATCCACCAGGCACTCCTTGGAAACCCTATGAGGCAGTTCTATTCTGTCCTATAGGGTCGCTACGAGTCAGAATTGACTCAGTGGCAATGGGTTTTTGGTTTTATGTTATTTATTTTGATTTTTTTAATCGACGTATAAGTGCACAAAACCTAAGTATAGAGTTTGATGTACACTTTATGTATGTGTGTTATTGTTGTTAGTTCCCATCAGGTCTATTCTGACTCACAGTGGCCTCACGTGTGCAGAGTAGAACTGCTCCAAAGGGTTTTCAACGCTGTGAACTTTCAGAAGCAGATCACCAGGCATGTCTTACGAGGCACCTCTGGGTGGGTTTGAACCACCAACCTTTCAGCTAGTAGTCAAGCGCTTAACCATTTGCACCACCTAGGGACTCCCTTATGTATGTATGTATACTAGGGCCAGATGAAGGCACGTGAGGGCCCTAAACACTGATAATCTGTGGTGCCCCCTCCTCTGCTTACTCACACATTCTAACGGCATATGGGAGTTATACATATACATGTATATGTATGTGTGTGTGTGTCTTAGCTGTCCATGACGTAACTTCTTTTTCAATGTGACTATAATATTAGCAATTGAATGCAAAAGTGGCATATGCCATTTTAGCGGAATGAGACGAACTGGATTATAAAATTTTTAGTGGATGTGGTATACTAAGATTTTCACTATATACCACATTTTCTACAAAAAGAATATTGCACAACAAAGAAAATGAGTCACTGAACTTAGTTGTTTCAACAATCAATGTAAAATTCTGTTGATCTCCCACAAAGAAAAATTGACTTTCACTAATTTTGTTTTAAATGGCTCAGACTTCAATTTTGACGCTTGTTTTATAATAAATGCTATAATTATAAATCAACAAATGAAAAGATGTCATAAAAGAAAATTTAATGATCAGAAAACAAATATTACAACAAATTACTATATCTTATTTTTAGATAGATCTTTCATCTCTAACATGTTATAATTAAAAATATTTCTTTCTATTCTTTGTCTTACAAATTCTTCAATGACTCCATCACAGTGAAACTGCCAAACAATATCTACCTCCATACATAATAAGGATAATGAATCAAGTCTTTCTTGAATTATTGTTGTGTGCTCACTTTTCCTTGTGTCCTGTCTGCTTGGCATCTATGGATCTTCGCTTTAGACAACTGGTACCCCTGTTTGTTGATGTCTTAGGCATGTGCTTACCTTACTTATTGGTCATCCATCTCTGATGTGTACTCACCCTCAAGAAAAGATACAGAATGTTCCTGGCACCCAGAAGTCTCCCCCATGTCTTCTCACAGTCAATACCCTTAGCAAGGATAGGCGCTATCCTTGTTGCAAATTGTTGGGGATGTTTTTGAATTTCATATAGAGCCACATAATATGTACTTTCTTGTGTCTGACTTCTTTCACTCAATATTATTGAATTATAAATTCTTTTTTGATGTCATAAGGTAGTAGCATCATAACTAGCTTAACTTCAGGGGAGATAAGAATCACCATCCGTATCAGCACAAAGCTGATTCCTATGAGGTGGAACTCTGGTGACGCAGTGATTAAGAGCTCGGCTGCTAACCAGAAGGTCAGCAGTTCAAATCCACCAGCTGCTCCTTGGAAACCCTATGGGGCAGTTCTACTATGGGTCGCTATGAGTTGGAATCAATGCAATGGCAACGGGTTTTTTTTTTGTTTTTTTTTTTTCGGTATGAGGTGGAGGCAGGCTTACTTGTGCTTACTTACTAACCGTAGTGCACAGTTTCACCTGTTTTTCACCACATCTTTGGTGAAATGTCTGGTACAGATAGGTGTAAGGAAATTTTATTTCTTAATTCAATAAATATACATTGAGAATCTGCTATGTGTCAAGCACTGAGCTGGGTATTAGGAATATAGTAGCATTTTGGAGTTTATAATATAGTGAGGGGGTGGTGGTGTTAGGTCATAAATATATAAATAAACAATATAATAGTGTTAAATGCACTTCAGAAAATAAACAAGTGATGACAAAGTGGGGAATGGAGTGGCAAATTGTGTGAGGTGCCACTTTAAAAAGGGGCAGGTCAATGTCTCTGAAATGGGGATGAGTGAGCTGAGATCTGAAGGATACAAAGAAGCCAACCACCTGAAAGGCTGTAGGAGGAGCAGTCCAGTCAAGAGGTCAGCAAGTGCAAATCCCCTGAGGCTGGGAAGAGCTTGGTATTTCTGAGAGGTGACCTGGGTAACTAGAGTGTAGTGAGTAAGAGGACATCAGGAGATGAGGCCAGAGGTGTGGGCAGGGAGGGGTCTGTAGGCCAGGGCAAGGAGTTTGGATTTCATTCCAAGGGTAACAGAAGCTACGGGAGGGTTTTAAGTAGAGAAATATCATCTGATTTATATTTTTAAGTATAAATACGGCTTCTGTGCAGATAATGGGCCATAGTGGCTGGAGCACCTGGGTGGATGGGTGGTGATGCCAACTACTGATATCAGGAAGATGAGATGGAAAGGGAAATGGGGAATCCAAAATCAGATGCCTGAGGGCATTCAGGTGCAAAGATTAAGTAGCCCAGTGGCCCTAACAGACATAAGCTGGCCGCAGAATCACCTGGAGGACTTGTTAAAATGTAAGATCGCACCCATCAACAGATGAAGGGATAAACAAATTATGGTACATACACACAATGGAATACTACGTATGATAAAGAACAGTAATGAATCCACGAAACATCTCACAACATGGATGAATCTGGAGGGCATTATGCTGAGTGAAATTAGTCAGAAAAAGACAAATATTGTATGAGACCACCATTATAAGAACTAAAGAAAAGGTTTAAACACAGAAAAAAGCATTCTTTGATGGTTATGAGGGTGGTGAGGGAGAGGGGGGAATTCACAAACCAGATAGTAGACAAGGATCAACTTCAGTGAAGGGAAGGACAACACACAATACAGAGAAAGTCAGCACAACTGGACCAAAACAAAAGCTAAGAAGTTTCCTGGACACATCCAAACACCTTGAACGACACAGTAGCTGTGACTGGAGCATGCGGACCAAAGTTTCAGGGCATAGCAAAATTTATTGAGAAAATGTTCTGCACCCCACTTTGGTGAGTGGCATCTGGGGTCTTAAAAGCTTATGAGTGGCCATCTAAGATGCATCAGTTGGTCCCATCCAACTTGGAACAGAGGAGAATGAAGAAAACTAAGACACAAGGAAAATATTAGCCCAAGAGACTAGAGGACCACATAAACAAGAGACTCTACTAGCCTGAGACCAAAAGAACTAGATGGTGCCGAGCTACCACCAATGACCGCCCCTGACAGGGAATGCAACAGAAGAGTCCCTGACGGAGTGGGAAAAAAGTGTGGAGCAGAACTCAAATTCACGTAAAAAGACCAGACTTGATGGTCTAACAGAGACTGGAGTAACCCCCGAAACCATGGCCTCCAGACACTCTGCTAACCCAGAACTGAAACCATTCCTGAACCCCACTCTTCAGACAAAGATTAGACAGGACTATAAAACAAAAAATAATACACGTGAGGAATGTGTGTCTTAGTTCAATCAGATACTCGAGACCAACTGGGCAGCTCCTGTCAGGAGGCAGGATGAGAAATCGGGAGGGGGCAGGAACTGGTTGAATGGACACAGGTAACCCGAGGTGGAAAGGGGGAGCGTGCTGTCACATTGTGGGAATTGCAACTAATGTCACAAAACAGTATGTATATAAATTTTTGTATGAGAAATTAACTTCAGCTGTAAACTTTCACCTAAAGCACAAGTAAAAAGAGAGAGAGAAAGTAAGATTGCTAGGTCCTGCCTCCAGAGCTTGTTTCAGGAGGATAGGGATGGGCCTAAGAACTTGCATTTCTAATAAGTTCCCAGGTGACACTGCTGCTGCTGGCCTGGGGACTACACTTTGAAAACCACTGGAATAGGCAATTGAACACAGGAGCCTGGAGCTCCAGAGCTCAGGGGAGGCCTAGTCTGGCCTGATATATATCACCTATTTAAATATGTCACCTATTTAAACCTATGGGAATAGCTAGGATCTCCCAGAGAATGAGAATAGAGAAGGAAAGGCAGAAGTCCAAGGGCAGAGCCCCGGAGTTGCCAGTGTTTAGAGGTCAGGAAGAGGAGAATGACTGAGAAGGAACAGCCACTGAGGTAGGAGGAAAACCAGAGTATGGTGTCCAGGAAGATGTGGTAGGCAGAATGCCGCCCCTCCCCCAGGTGTCTAACTATGTCGTAATCCCTGGAGCCTGTGAATATGTTACATGACGTGACAAAAGGGACTTTGCAGATGTAATTAAGGTTATGGAACCTAATTATCCAGGTGGTAGGCCCAATCTAATTATATAAGCCCTGAAAAGCAGAGCACTTTCTCTGGCTGGAGTCAGAAAAGAGATGTGGCACAAGGGAATCTCAGATTCCAAGTGTGGGAAGGATTTGATGTGCTGCTGCTGACTCTGACGTGTAGGGACCCATGTACAAGGTCCAGAGAGAGGTCTGTAGGAGCTATGCGTGGCTCCCTGGGTGACAGCCAGCAAGGAAAGTGAGCTTGGAAGTGGATTCTTCCCCAGAACCTCCAGTAAGGAATGCAGCCCCACCTATGCTTTAATTTTAGCCCAGTGAGACCTGTGTTGGACTTCTAGCCTACATAACTGAGATAATAAATGGGTGTTGTTTTAAGCTGTTAGCTTTGTGGTAATTTGTTATGACAGTGATAGAAAATTAACATGGAAGCCAAGAGTGTTTTAAGGTCAGAGAGGTCACCTTTGGCAAATATTGACACGAGTCTGGTAAACTGAGGGGAAAAAAGGTGTCTGGTGGATCTGGCAACAAGGGCAAGTCTTCGGGGCTCAGTGCCGGGGAAGGAGCAGTGAAGTGGGATGAAGAGAAAATGGAGGGTGACGAGGTGGAGACAAAGTAGTTGAAAAACAAGACATTTGCAGCAACTATTTTGAGAAGTTTTCTGTGCAGAGTAGGAATGGGGCCACCTATAGCAGAAGGAAGATGCAGGATAACAGATAAGAGATTTGAGAGTATGTATAAACTGAAGGAAACACTCTGGAAGAAAGGGCATACCCAAAAGAGTCAAGTCCTTGAGCAAGCAAGAGGGGAAGGAGCCAGGGACCAAGCAGAGGTGGAGTCTGTGAGGACCAGTCTTCCTTTGTAGCACGAGAGAGCAGGTGCGACAGGTTTTGTGGACTTGATGGTGGGAAGCTGAGACATCACTTTTTTTCCTCAGGAACTGGGCAGTTTGACCTTAGAAGTCTTGTCTGTGCTTGTTTCTTCAGAATGCAATGGAAAAGAAGGGACTGTTGAAAAAGGCAGAAGTAACCCACTGCCTCGGCCCAACCCATCCGCAGTTGTTCTGGGCCCTGGTTCTCACCAGCGTGCCTCCATCCCATTTCCACTACCCTGTGTGGGTTGCCGCCACGTGCTCCAGCAGGTGCAATAACCACCACAGGTTCCTTCATGTGCCTTGCTCCTTCTGGCGTGCCCTTCCCTCCCCACCCCCCGCCCCAAGCTGCCCCCCAGCGTCCCTGTCACGTGTCCCACCCCCCAACACGTGCTCCACGTGCCCCCATCACGTGCCCCATCGTGGGCCCAGCCCCCAGCTCCATCATGCTTGCCCCTGCCACGCGCTCCATGGGGCGTCGCCCCTCTCCGCCTGTTCCTGGGCGCTCGAGGGCCGTTGGCGGCAGTTGGGGAGAAGCGAAGAGTGCCTCCTCGCGGCCCGCGAACGGAATGCCGCCTTCGGAAGGGGCCGCCCGGGTATAAAGGGGCAGCTGGGCCTGTGGCTTCTTCTAGGGGGCGCAGCGGGGCGAGGCTGAGGGCTCGCACCGGACAGGAAGACACAGAGTGGACGGAGAAATGGGGGGAAGCGCCCGAAACCTGGAAGTCCTGGAAGGGGGTGTCGCCCCCAGGCAGGTGAAGGCGCGGGCACGGGCGCTGGGGAGTCCGAGGTTCAGAGACGCCACTGTAGGGGGCGTCGACGCCGGGGCTGCCGGCCGGGGTCACGAGGTGTCTGGAGTAGGGGTGTGGTCTGGGGGCGCTGACGTCTCGTTTTTGTATTGTCCACAAGTCTCCCTACCAGAGGCTAAGTCAGAGGATGCTGGACATTTCCGGGGACCGCGGCGTGCTGAAGGATGTCCTCCGAGAAGGCACTGGAGGCCTGGTGACACCTGATGCTTCCGTGTTAGGTAGGCCTGGGCCTGGGTGCGAATCTCCCGTCAGCACGCAGAGCAGCAAGAGCCGGTGGGGACGTTAGAGTGTTGTGTGCTACCTGTGGTAGCAAACCATCTAACTGCGCTTTACTTTGGGGGGAGAGAAGGTTGCAGTTCTGAAAAACATACCATATAGCATAGAAAATGTTCTGTTTGAATCGAGGTTTTTAAGAGACAAGCTAGGGAATCCCTCTTCCCTTTGCACGATGCCACTGTGAACAATGAACACTCATAGCGCTCCAGGTAAGCTCTTGAACATCAAGGCAAAAGGGCAGGCATCCAGAAACATTGAGAAAAGATTATTCCTGTAACTCACGATGTGGGGCAATTTAAACTCATCTAATTCCATTTTTTTGGTGTGTGTGACAAGGAAATTTGGTATTATAAAGGTAGGGATATCCTGGGTCTGTTTTCTTCACATTGAATCTGTTTTCTCTGTCCTAGTGAAATATTCTGGGTATCTGGAGCACATGGACAGGCCCTTTGATTCTAATTGCTTTAGGAAAACTCCTCGGCTCATGAAACTGGGAGAGGGTAAGTTCAGATTAGGAGCTGGCAAAGAAGAATGCTTGGGGAAGTGATGAGAGAATGCAATAGAATGCTTTTAGGCATGCAAAACTCTGTTCATAGCTCAGACCCTTTGAGTTGGTTTTTCTGAGGCTGGGTTGTGCTGAACAGCCAAGTTCTCTCCCATGTCCCCTATTGAGACCTAGGTATTTGGGAGAAGGTTTACCTGGCAAAGTTTTCTTTGCACCCTGACTTAACCATTAGCCATTTTTCTTTGTTCATTTGTTAAGTAAACATCTATGGAATGCTTACTACACACGGTGCACTGTGAAAAGAGGGGTGGTACTCAGATGACTAGAACATCTCTGCCCTTACGGACTTCACAGGGTGGTAGAGGAGACTGACACGTATTCAGACACCTGATGAGGTGGAATTCGATGAGCACCTGTGTGGTAGGTATAGCAGTACTGTTGGAGTGCTTAATGAAGGCACAGTTAATTCTAGCTGGGTGAATCATGGAAGACTTCATGGAAGAGGGGGCATTTGAAATGAGGTTTGAATAAGATTTCAGTCAGGGTAGAAACTGGGAGTAGAGTGGGGAGGAAGACATGGCGGGAAAAAGGAATTGCATGAACAAAGACTAGAGGCCAGAATACTGCAGTGCTTGGTGAAGCTAGAGTTTGGAACGGGTGGAGGTAGTGGGAAACAAGGCTGAAAAGTGAGTTGGGACCACATTGAGAAGGCTTTGGAGTAGCACATGGAGAGATTTGAACTCGAAACCCAATGTTGTCAAGTCAGTAGCATCAGAGCAGGATACTGGGCAAGCTTCAACCAAGTTTTTTGTCCTTTCTTCCAGATATTACGCTGTGGGGCATGGAGCTGGGCCTTCTGAGCATGCGGAAAGGAGAGCTGGCCAGGTTTCTGTTCAAACCAACCTACGCCTATGGAACACTGGGCTGCCCTCCCTTGATCCCCCCGAACACCACCGTCCTGTTCGAGATTGAGCTGCTTGACTTCCTAGATTCTGCCGAGTCTGACAAGTTTTGCGCCCTGTCAGCTGTAAGTCCCAGAGCCCAGATGGCAGCACTTTATGTAGAGAGGAATGGGTTTGTGCTTTTGATAATTCTCCTAGGTAGCCTACCCCGCTGATGATCATCTGCCCCAGGTTCTGTCCTGAGGCTCCTGTGTGGTGCTGGTGGAGGGCCCCTGTTTCCTAGAGCATGTCTGTCTCATGTATGGGTAAGGTGCTGGGCCGAAGTAAGGGGGTGAGTTTGTAATGGACCAGCAGTTTTAGCTGACCTTTCAGTCATCCTTTGCCTAGTTCTTCCTGCAAGATGGTGAATGTTTTCTTTTGAATGTTAAGTTTGTTTTCTAGTAGCTCATAATGTATAGTTTATTGTCCAGTTCAGGACGCTTATTCAATCCAGAGACTATTAACTAGATGAGACACCAGGACATACGGTATAAAGGGGAACACTCCCAGGCAAACTGTCCTCATATGGTCATTGTCCTCATAACTGTGCCAATGGTGGTTTCAAACCTCTGACCTGTTGGTTAGCAGCCGAGCACTTAACCATTGCACCAGCAGGGCTCCTAAGATGTGGTAGTGACCGTGGAAAGGTGGGGTCTGTGTCTTTTTCCTTGGAATCTGAGTGGGCTTGTGACTGCTTCAACCAATAAACTACAGCAGAAGCAACACTATGTGACTTCCAAGGCTAGATCATAAAAGGCAGTGCAGCTCACTCTTGGTTCTCTTGGTATGCTTGCCTTCCACATACTCCCTGGTGAAACCTAGCTACCTGGATACTATATTGTGAGTAGTTCAGCAACATGGAGAGATGCTCCAGTAGAGTCTTTGCCCAGGTGCCAAATGTAAGGGAAGAAGCCTCCAAAGGATTCCAGCACTCATCCATTTGAGTCACCCCCAGCTGAGGCCCTAAGTATTATGAAGTTGAAAAGCCATATCCACTGTGTTTTGTCCCAATTCCCAACCACAGAATCCATGAGCATAAAAATTATTGCTGTTTTATACCACTTAGTTTTGGGTGATTTGTTATCAGCAATATACAGTTGGAACAAAAGATGTCAGCTCTATTACTCTATACCAGGGCTTCCAACTGCTTCATTCAGGTTTGAACCCCTGCTGAGAATTTGCATTTCCACTCCCAGATACACTGAATCAGAATCTACATTTTAACAAGATCCCCAGGTGATTCTTATGTATAATAAATTTTGAGAACCACTGCTGTACTAGTAATTCTTAGAACTGGTCCCTAACCAGCAGTGTTAGCATTGCTTGGGAACTTGTTAGAAATGCAGATTCTCAGCAGGGGTTCGAACTGAAATAATCATCTGGGGATCTGGTTAAAATGTAGATTCTGATTCAGTATATATGGGGTACAAGCACAAAAAAACCTGTTGCTGTCGAGTCGATTCCAATCTACAGCGACCCTACAGGACAGAGTAGAACTGCCCCATAGGGTTTCCAAGGAGCAACTGGTGGATTTGAACTGCCAACGTTTTGGTTAGCAACCGTATCACTTAACCACTGCGCCACTAGGGCTCCATATCTGGAATAGAGATGCAAATTCTGAGCAGGAGTTCGAACTGGAATGAACTGGTTCAAAGCCCAGCTCTATATATTCAGTACAATCCCAATTAAAATTGCAGCTGTATTTTTTGGTGGGAATTAACAAGTTGATTCTAGAATTATTTATGTAATCAAAAAGCTCCCTTCCTAGTGAAGAAAAAAACAAAGCCAGAAGACTTCGACTACCAGATATCAAGTCTAATTATACATCTACAGTAATTAAAAGTGTGGTATCAACACAAGGATAGACAGAGAACTATGGAATCGAAGTGTCTGGAAACACACCCACACATGTGTGCACCATCTGATTTATGACAAAGGTAACATTGCAGCACAGTGAAGGAAAGAATAGTCTTTTCAGTAAATAACCTTAAGGCAACCAGATATCCATATGGAAAAAAGCATTTGCCCCTCCCTGAGTGTTTCCCTGCTGGAGTGCACTCTCTGTCCCTCCTTCAGAGAGAGCATAGGACGCCTGCATATAGATTCCTCCAGACTCCACCTGCTTTGTCTTTTCCCTTACTTATCTGGCTGTGTATCCTCACCATGGCGCTATAATAAATCTTAGCTGTGAATACAACCATTTAAGAAAAAAAAAAAAGGCTGTATGGATGGTTCTGGTACGTAGCCAGGCTAGAACATCATGGCTATAAAAGCCAGCAGGGACCTGGGCCAACCATTAAATGCTTGTTAGATAAAATGATTGAGCCCTGATTTCTGTACGCAGCAAGTTCCATTAGTTTCTAATTCCATGGGAAACTGCTTCTTTAGGGAGCATTTCAGAGCATACTGAAGAAACTTTCTTCTGGCCCTGGTCTGTAAAAGAACAGTAATAGCACCTATCTGCTGTGGCTGCTGTTGGGACTCACAGAGGTGACCTCTGCAAGGGCACGTAGCACAGTGCTTAGTGCATGGAAAGCAATTAATATGAGTTCAAAATCTAAAAGAGAAACATTAATAATTGAAATAACACTTCCACTGTGGCATTGTGGCTTTTGGTTCCTTGCTGAGTATCCTTGTCTTTGGTCCTCAGGAGCAACAAGACCAATTTCCACTTCAGAAGGTCCTAAAAGTGGCAGCTACCGAACGAGAGTTCGGCAACTACCTTTTCCGCCAAAATCGTTTCTATGATGCCAAAGTGAGATATAAACGGGTGAGAATGCTTTGGAAATTAAGTATAGACACCAAAAAGTCCTTAAAAAACATAGATCTTATCCCTTTCTCTATTTTTCATGGGCAACCATTAAGAAAAGTCTGATTAAAAAAAAATTCTCATTCCAGAGGGATAATGACGGGGGGTGGGGGCGGGAGGAGGGACTCCAGGAGGTTTCTGGGGGCCTAGTAATGTCCTCTGTTTTCATCTGGATGCTGGTTACATGGGTGTGTTCAGGTTGTGAAAATGCATTAAGCTTATATATCTGTATCTATATAGATTTTAATAAAGATTTTTGAAATAAAAATTTTGAAAATTCCCATCCCAGTATGAGGTCCTCTACCAACTGGTTTCTCTACCCCATTTGCCATCTCATTTCATGTCTCTTTGACAGTGGGAATTTGTCTAACACTTTGAGGGCTGACTGCATTCTCACCAACCTTCTGATCACAATTTGGCTGCTTACATAGGTTGTGCTGGCAGGAATTTTCTGTTTCCCTTGGTAATTCATTCAGCAGATACTTTATGAGCACTTTCTGTGTGCTGGGCTCTGTGCTCTAAGTTCTGGAGGCTCATGCCTTTCTGCCTATGGCACCATCTTCTCTGACATTTGTCCAGTTCTTCCACTCTTCTCGGACCTTCCAGATGGATGCAGGGAATTCTTCTCTGTGAGTCACATTGTCACGGTTCAGGCTTTGCCTCATCACTTTCTTTTTGCTATTTTTTTAAATGAAATATAATTCACATACCATAAGATTCACCATTTTAAAGTGAGTTCTTCAGTGGTTTTTAGCATATTCACAGACTTACGCACCATCACTATTATCTAATTCCGGAACATTTTCATCACCTTGAAAAGAAACCCCGTCCCTGTTAGCAATCATTCACCATTTCCCCCACCCCCCAGCCCCTGGGAACCACTAATCTACTTTCTGTATCTATAGATTTGCTTGTTCTGGACATTTCATGTAAATAGAGTTATTCAATATGTGGCTTTTTGTGTCTGGTTTCTTTTACTTAGCATAATGTTTTCAAGGTTCATCCATGTTGTAGCCTGGATCAGTACTTCAACTTTCCAGTTGTCCCAGTGCCTTTTGTTGAAAAGACTGTTCTTTCCCATGGAATGGTATCAGCACACTTGTCAAAAATCAATTGACCGTAGGTGTATGGGTTTATTTTTAGGTCATTTTTTTGGATTCTCTAGGGTTTTCTAAATATAAGATTGTGTCACTTCTCTTGACCAGCTGCCTTCCCTGTCCGCAGGCCTTGTTACTCCTCCGCCGGCGATCAGCACCCCTTGAAGAGCAGCACCTGGTGGAGGCCGCCAAGCTTCTTGTTCTCCTTAACCTGTCCTTTACATACCTGAAGCTGGAGCGACCCACCATGGCCCTGCGCTATGGAGAGCAGTCTCTGATCATTGACCAAAAGAATGCCAAGGCCCTGTTCAGGTGTGGACAGGTGAGTTGGAGGACAGGGACTTTTGGACAAACACCCAAGAAGCGGTAGCAGCAGTGCTCAATTTGGGCACTGCAAAAATGCTGTATTTCCTACATGTGCGTTTAAAATTTTGTCCTTCATTGCAGGCTTGTCTCCTCATGACTGAGTATCAGAAGGCCCGGGATTTTCTAGTCCGCGCTCAGAAGGAACAGCCCTTCAATCATGACATCAATAATGAGCTGAAGAAACTGGCTAGGTGAGGTCTATGTTTGCAAAAATTCAAACAAGAGGCTGCAGGTCTGGTCTATCCACCTGGGTGAACGTGTTGTGAAGCAGCGCAACCTGTTGTTGTTAGGTGCTGTCTAGTTAGTTGTGACTTATAGCGACCCTGTGTACGACAGAATGAAACGTTGCCCAGTCGTACACCATCCTCACAATCGTTGTTATGCTTGAGCCCATTGTTGGCAGCCACTGTGTCAGTCCATCTCATCGAGGGTCTTCCTCTTTTTCGCTGACCCTTTACCAAACATGATGTCCTTCTCCAGGGACTGGTTGGTCTCTCCTGATGTCCAAAGTGTGTGAGACAAAGTCTCACCATCCTCACTTCTAAGGAGCATTCTGGCTGTGCTTCTTGCAAGAGAGAGTGGTTTGTTCTTCTGGCAGTCCATGGTATTTCCAATATTCTTCAACACCATAATTCAAAGGTGTCAGTTCTTCCATCTTCCTTACTCATTGTCCAGCTTTTGCATGCATATGAGGCAGTTGAAAATACCATGGCTTGGGTCAGGGGCACTTGGTCCTCAAAGTGACATCTTTGCTTTTTAACATTTTAAAGAGGTCTTTTTGCGGCAGATTTGCCCAGTGCAATACGTTGTTTGATTTCTTGACTGCTGCTTCCATGGGCAGCTGGTTTGAGGAAGTGTTCAGTACTCAAAACCAGAGTTCCCAGTGGGGAGGCAGACAAATCTCCAAACTACAGCTGTCTGAATCAGTTCCCATCTGCTGCCCCCAGCCCACAAATAAGTGCCCCTGGAGAGATGGGCTGTGTGATTTTTTAAAAGTATCTTGTTACTCACATACTCTTCCCTACTTGCCACTGACTGAGATATTATCAACTGACTGGAGAAAGGTGTCTTATAAAAGCTGGTTTAATCGGAAATGAGTCTTTCAGGTCTGATATATACTAATAGAGTGATTTTCTTGTTACATGAGTGATACCTACACCATTCTTATAGTAATATAATTTTTATGATTATAGAAGTTTTATGTTCATTGTAGAAAATTTTGAATTATCAACATAGAAATAGGAGTCAACCATAATTTCAACACCTAGTGATATATCCACTTCTTTTTCAGTGTATTTTTGTTCTTCTGTATTGGTGGGATTGTCTTCTTTACGTTAAATATTCAATCCAGATTGCCAGTTAAAGCTTTCTTGACATTGAAAGAGTCTGAGGGGTATGCATCTCTTAGATTTGGATCCAGTTGTTAAATTCAGGCATTTTAGGACTTTGCAGGAATTTCCTTTCACGTATGTAAAAGTATCTTCCCAGATTATATATAGAAATGTTAGAACCTGGCCGTTCTCTTTTATTTAATTGTGGTAAATTGTGTAACAAAAAATAGGTCATTTTAACTATTTTTAAGTGTACAAATAGTGGCATTAATTACATTCACCATTGTTGTGCAACTATCACCATTATCCATTCCCCAAAGTTTTTCATCTCCTCAAACAGAAACTCAGTACCCCTTCAACTATAACTCCCATTCTTCCCTCCACCCAGGCCCTGGTAACCACTAATAAACTTTTATCTCTATACATTTGCTTATTCTACGTACTTCATGTAAGCAGGATCATGCAATATGCATCCTTTTACGTCTGATTTTACTCTTCATAATGTTTTTAAGCTTCATCCATGTCATAACATGTATAAGAACTTTGTTTCTTCTTATGGCTGAATAATATTCCATTGTATGTATGTACCACATTTTGTTTACCCATTCATTTGTCGATGGCCACCTGGGTTGTTTCTACCTTTTGGCTATTGGGAATAATACTGCAGTGAACATTGGTGTACAAGTATCTGTTTAAGTCTCTGCTTTCAATTCCCTTGGGTATATACCTAGAAGTGGAATTGCTGGGCCATATGATAATTCTGTGTTTAACTTTTTCAGGAATCACCAAACTGTTTTCCACAGTGGCTACATCATTTTACATTCCCACTGGGAATGCATGAGGGTTCCAGTTTCTCCACATCATCACCAACACTTGTTATTTTCAATTTCTCTGATAATAGCCATCCTAGAGGGTGTGATGTGGTATTTCATTGCAGGTTGTGTGTATGTGTGTGGTAAATAAATACGTAACAAAACATTTGCCATTACAACAATCTTCACATGTACTTTTCAGTAACATTAAATATGTTCATCGTGTTGTTTAGCCATCACCATTAACTGTTACCAGATTTTTCCATCACCCTTGACAGAAGCTCAGTGTCCCCAGGCATTGTGTCTTTCTCTCCTCTCCCCCCTCCCCCTGCCTCTGGTAATCACTAGTAAACTTTGATCTCTATACACTTTCCTGTTTCATGTAAATGGGATCATACAATATTTGTCCTTTTGTATCTGATTTATTTCACTTAGCTTAACGTTTTCAAGGTTCATCCATGTTGTAGCATGTGTCAGGACTTCATTTCTCTTTATAGATAAGTAGTATTCCATTATATGGACCACATTTTGTTTTATGTTTATGGACATTTAGGCTGTTTCCACCCTTTGGCTATTGTGAATAGTGCTGCAATGAATGTGAGTATACAAGAATCTGTTTGTGTTCCTGCTTTTAAATCTTTTGAGTATATACTTAGGAGTGGAATTGCTGGATCATAAGGTAATTATATGTTTAACTTTTTGAGGAACCGCCAGGCTATTTTCCACAGTGGCTGCACCATTTTACAAGTCCACCAGCAATGGATGAATTTCCAGTTTCTCGACATCCTCACCAACACCTGTTGTTTTTCATTTTTTTTAATCATAGCCACTGTAGTGGGTGTGAAGTGTTATCTCATTATGGTTGTTATTTGCATTTTCCTGATAATTAATGTCTTTGAACATCTTTTCATGTGCTTACTGGTTATTTGTATCTCTTCTTTGGAGAAATGTCTATTCAAGTCCTTTGTCCATTTCTTAATTGGGTTGTTTGTCTTTTTGTTGTTGTAGGAGTAGGATCTGACCATTCTTTAGCAAGAGAATTTCAAGATAAGTTAGAGATCACTGAATGTGAGGGGTCACTTGGTAGACTCAGCCTGGCAGCTTCACTTACAGTGGCTCTCAGCCTTCAAGGTGGCCGCCTCGGCAGATTGTGGACTTTTTGTCCAAGAGTTTCCTGAACAGCTTGGAGGCCTCTCCTGTCTACCCTATTTATCCAGTATTGCATTAATCCTTATTCACCTTAAGGCCTATTTAATTTTCAGTATTTCGGGACCTGAGTGGAGAATTCCAGCCACCAGGTGTCACCTCCTGCAAGTACAGACTTTCTGTAACATGTATTTCTCTCTACAGCTATTACCGGGACTATATGGATAAAGAGAAAGAAATGTGCCATCGAATGTTTGCTCCTGGTGATAATGACTCGACAGTAGGAGACACTGGAAGGTAACCCAAGGGCTGGGGGTAACATAAAAGGCTCCAGAATTTTGTCCAGTATGGAGAAGTAGGGTTGTTCTCCTTGACCCCTCAGTAAATAGTGGCTGTCTACAACTGAGGATAGATAGGAGGACTAGAAAAATTCCTTGTTGCAGCTCATGACATAAAAACAGTGCAGAATACTCATATGGTGGGCCTTTTTATAGAAAAGGTCATTATTGGAAGGTCAGTACCCAGAGCTGGAGGTTTCATTTATAGGTTTGGGAGGCCTTGAGCTTTAAAATTAAAAAAAGTAATTAAATTTAATTAGAAAGTTTACATGTTTCATGCTAAGCTCCCCGTCAGAGTTACTTGGAATGTGAAACTGAATAGTCATTAATGTGGTGATTTAGACTTTGAAATGAAGAGTAATGTTTTTCTTAATCTGGTTTTCCTGAGAGTCTTAAAGCTTCTGACTTCACTTTACACCTAATACATTCCTAAAGAAGACAAACTCAGATGTCAGGGGATTGGGATGGACTGTGACTCTTAAATCCTGCTTACTACTAGAATTAGAGATTTGAAGATATCAGGCCCAACAGAGAGCAGCCTCGAACCTTCCCATCTCAGCACACACCCTTGTGATTTTGCAGGCACGAGGTTAAGGTTTCCCTGAGTGTGTGAGATAACCCTCTAGTCTGGTCTATTATTACTTAAAAAAATTAATGGAAACAAAATCACCTGTCTTAAACACCTGCTTAGCTGGATCGATAACTCTGCTCTCTCTTGAAAGAAGTTAAACAAGGGCAACAAGAAAACAGGTGCAGAATGGGCTCATGGTGATAAATCTCTCCTTTGTTGCTCCCTACCTCTCTCCACAAAAGACGCTTGAGAGAAGAAGGGAATGATGAAAAGGTCTATTCATCCCAGACTTTTCTACAAATGGTCTACCTGCCCTGTCAACATCAGAAGTAAATGTTGCCTTCATCACTGACCCTGACCTTGTGACTCTTGCCTTCAGTTCTTTTGGGGGACATTGGAGTATTTACAGGTCTTCTGAACTTAGACGTGAGCCAAGGACTTCTATTGTTTGGCTACTGTTAATGTCCAGTCAGAATGGAAGACTGGTGGCTAGTTTGTCAGATATCTTGGACTGTGATCTGGAATGTCCTGTCATCAGTAAAGGGTCCGTCCTAGAACTAGGTCTTCGGAAACCCAGCTGGGCATAGGTTTCTTTTCAGTCTTCTTTACTTTCTTGCCTTCTTAGTCTGTAAGAGTTTTTGGAGCCTTACGATTTTTAGATGGTTTCCCACTTATGCCTCACTCTTGAGCGTTGTCTTATCACCAGAAATGGCTGTATTTGGGTCTACTATTTGCTCTTTAAAATGACAAAATTGTCATAGTCCCACTACTAATGAATTGTAACATATTTCAGCTTTTGTGTCTCTGATGTTTCCCTGCTCCCAGTTTTTTCTGTGGCTCTTGTCCCTAGTTGGTCACTTAGAATATCCAGGTTTTTAGATACTTTTGACAAACTAGTTTTGAATAACTAGGATCACTTTAAATTTTGTTCTTGTTTTCTAAGATGTCAGATACTGCTGACTTGTCAGATACCCTCTAGTGGAATGAGTGTTCTCGCAGTTGTACTCTTTAAGCCTCTGGTTACAGTGGACTGAATTTTCTGAGGTCTGAGACCATGTCTGGCACATGATCGGTGCTCAGTAAATGTTGACTGGATCAAGTGTAAAATAGCCGAAATGCTAGACCAACTCCTTTGAAAACAGATCCTCAAGGCTGGCTCTCGTATTGGCTGTCAGGACTCTTGTCATTTCCAGTGACAGAAACCTATCTTTAACTAGTGTCAGCTAAACAAGGGAGACTTACTGAAGGGTTCTGGGCCAGCTCACAGAATCAAAGGAGGAGTTGAACAACAGATACTCAGGAAGGTAGAGAGGCCAGGCAGTTCTGCTTCATTCTCACCTATCATAAAGCGTGCCCAGGCTTCCGTTTCCACAGCCTTTCTGTTTGAGAGAGAGCTCTTTCTTAACCCACGCCTCCCTCCTTTTCCTGTACCAACCAAAGCTTCAGTTTGAAAAATCCTGAGGCAGGACTCTGGCCTGGTTTGGGGCATGTGGAGTCCCATGGGTAGCACGCATTCCTAGTGCCAAGTAGTGGAATTGAGGGAGCAACGATTGCCTGAAAGAAGAGGCTGCTCTTTCCAAAAAACAAGGAGGATGGAAATGACAACTGGGTAAACAGAAGGATGGCTGTCTTGGTGCTAAGCTGTGGCAATACGTACTGTTCTTTGGAATATGACCTTTAGTGGGTCATTTGCCTGTTTTATGAGTTAGAAATCCTTTGCAGCTCCTGGTGCTGACAGAGCAGGAGTGGAGGGAGCAAGCACATACTTCTGCCACGTCGTGTTTTTCCTTAACTTTCCAGAAAGTATGGCAAAAACACACACCCCTGGGTGTGAGGATTCTTAGGAATAATCTGAAGAGTCAAGATTGGGGGTTGATGTATTGACCCAGGTATATTAAAAGATGTATAGGCTTAGAGCAAACCTCAGGCTAATATTTGATAAGCTATTTTGAAATTGCTTCCCCTTGGTTTACAGTGCAGTGGAGGCAGCATTCCTGTATTTGTATGTGCTACGTTAAAACTTTCTTAAGTGGATGTTTTCTAACTACCTACATGATTAAGACTTTACATAACTCCATGCAAAAACCAAACCCATTGCTGTTGAGTGGATTCTGACCCATAGAGACCCTAGATGACAGAGTAGAATGGCTCCAGGGTTTCCAAGGAGTGGCTGGTCGATTCAGACTGCCGACCTTTTGGTTAGCAGTCAAGCTTTTAACCACTGTCCCACCAGGGCTCCATTGCATCTACAGTGGTAGCAGCTTTACCAGGAGCACCAAAGAACTTTTATGACAGAGGTAGGTGGTCATAGTTACAAACACTTGATGGTGTTTTTATTTATTTATTTTTTAATTCCGTTTCTGTTCCTTTCATTGTTGCCTTCATTGAGAGTTTGAGTTATGTCCTTCCTGAGTGCTCAAAAGCATGCAAGTATCTGGGACCCTTGCCATAATTTTCTTGTATCTGAAAAATAGCTACAGTGTTTACTTTACATCTGTTTTCAACTATTTAAATGGTTGACATATAAACGGTGATGTTTATCCTGTAGTTCCCAGAAAAGAGGACCAGTAAGTTGACAAAAACAGGAAGACAGAATTGGGCTTGATCTGAAGGATTTACTAATGAAATGTCCTACCATAATTGATAAGTTGTCCCAACGTGGGTACAAACACTAAAAAAGGGCCACTTCTGCCTACTTGGGAGAGTGTCCTTGGGGAAGCACCTGCTCCAGACCAAGCTTTCCCACTGGATTCCACAGGGGTGTGGGTTATCTTGGGAGCTGGTGAATTCCCTGTCAGGGTCTGTCTGAGCAGAGCTGGAGGACCCCTTAGAGGAGAGTGACAGGCTAAATTAAATGACCTTCCTGGACCTTTCAATGCTAATGTTTTACCATTAGGCACTTGAGAACTTTTTTTAACGGCAGTGCATAGCAGCTCCCATCCTTAACACACTTCTAGTAGAGACGAAATAATGAAGTCCTGTACTAATATTAGAAAACACTTATGGAAAGGAAGTGAGAGAGACATGGTCCAAGAGCAGACACAAGTTTTGTTGCTTGCTGGTTATACCAAGTGTGAAGCATGGCTGCCAAAGAAAATCGTGTTCCAAATCAGGACGTCCCTTCCTTACTTGCTTCTTCCACAGTTACCTATCTAGGGCTGACTATTTTTGGGCACATACTAGGAGCTACGTGGCATACAAAGAGAAGTGCAGTACTGCCTCTGCCTTCTGAGTTCGTGGTCTACTTGGGAACAAGAAGACAAGGAGTTAAATAAGAGCACAGAGTAGTACTCTGTGAGAGGAAGCATCCTGGTCAGAGAAGGGCTTTCCTGAGCCAGGCCCTGAAGGATGGGCAGCCCTGGGCCCTGGCAAGGGAGAAGTGAAGAGTCCAGAGTGTGGGGGCGGGTAGAGGGACAACAAGGAGTTCAGAGCTGAGGCTGGTTGTGGAGTGGACTTTGTCCTAGCGTTTGCGGTCCTCCTTAAAGCAGGCGTATTCTGTAGGCATCAGAGGGAGGGGACAGATGAATCAGAGCTGAGGCAGCAAGGCCCATCAGGGGCAGGTGTCTGAGTAAGCGTGATGGGAGCCTGGAGACAAAGCCACAGCAGGAAGGGAAAGGCGGCACGAGAGTGAGACCTCACAGCTGGAATTGCTGGAACCTTCTGTTCATGTCTGGGTACTTTCTGTCAAAAGAATTCTGAGGACAAACTGAGCTTATCCAAAGGAGGATGGCCATAAGGCCAAAGGGTCTAAAAAATGACTGGTGGTAAACAGTGGAAGGAACTGAAGCTGTTTATTACAGAGGAGAGAACATTTAAGGGGCATGTTAGGCATCTGCTAATGGAAAACAATGGCTTCAGGGACAGAATTAGGAGTTCAGGAGAGAGAGAGACCATCAGTGTGCACTACGAGCGATCCAGGAAACTTCCTGGAGGAGCAGGCAGGACTTGAGAGAGCTCACGTGGGTGAGCTTGTAGGCTGAGGCAGAGAGAGAGAAAGAGGGCGATGGCAGGAGCAGCCAGCCCGCTGGTGAGATTCTTGACTCAGTCCCATGGTCATCTCACGTAGGCCTGATTTTAATTGTTTTGCTTTTGATTTTCCATATTTTTCTTCTAGATTGTTTTGATAGCGTTGTTCACTATTTAGTTTTTTCTTTGGTTTATTTTTATTAACTTTGGTCAAAATATTTACAGAACATATTTTATATACAAAGCACTCTTTTACATGCTTTATATGGATTAATGTTTGTATAGAACATTAATTAGAAATGGAGATATGTCCATTTTACAGGTGATGAATTGGAAATGAAGAAGTTAAGTAATTTGTCAAGGCTTCATAACTAGTAAGTAATAGAGCCAAGATTCAAACCCTGGCAGTTGCCCATAGCCATCACAAAGTTTAAAAAAAAAAAACTGGTACCAAAGGACTCATCAGGGGAAACCAATTTTAACTTTTAACTGTTTCTTCTGAGGATTCCTCCATATAGCTAAATACTATGTTTATATTGCCATTTGTTGATTTATCAGTTTTGGGCTTTCATCTGTTCATTTCCTGTTATGATACAATACAATAGAATTTCTTTCCTCCCTGACATTACTCCCTTATATTACTATTTCTAGACTCTCTATTAGATTATTATAATGAAAATAATATACTCATCCTGATGTTGCTGGTTTCATGAACTAAAGATGATATCTCTTGATGCTGCACTTTGTATGATGAGAATATTATTCACTGAAAACCCAGTGCTATCCTTATGTTTTCTTTTAGAGCATTTTGTTTTTCCTACAATTACTAATTGCATTTCTTTTTTTTTTTCTTGAACTGTTTGCGTTTATCATATCCTTATCTCTTTTAAGCCACTAAGGGATAATATAGTCTTTGAGTCCCCTTTCTTCTAGGGACCTCCCTCTTGGACATTCCCATATTTGTGTAATAATCTTTAGAAATGCACAGCTGCCACTCGGGGACTTCTTTTATCTGCTGAGTTGAATCAACTATTGTCTGAATCCCTTTTCTTGGTTTACTTCCTCATTCTGATGAGGTATATTTTTGAGTAACCTCTCAAAATAGATGTATAGAAGATAAATTTTCTGAATCTTTACATGTCCAAGAAATGATTTTATTATACCTTAATACTTGATTGAAAATATATAGCTGGGTGTAGATTTTAGAATAAAAAGAACCCCCTTAGAACCTACCTCCCCCTTTACAAACCACACCTTGTTAGAACCTATCTCCTTCACACTTTCTTCCCCACTCAGAAGATCTTCTCCCACTCAGACCTTGCTTCCCCTTCAGACTGCCTCCCCCTCAGACCCTCTCTTGCTAAAACCTCTTCATTCCCTCTTACTCTGACCTCTTCCTTATTTCACACTTCCCCCATCACACACACTCACTGCAGCTCACGCCCCTCCACACCTCATCCCCCCCTACATCTCACTCCTCTCCCCTTCCATATGTTACTCCTCCCCACCTCTCATAACTCATTCCTCCTCCTCCTCAGAACTCACCCCCCTCCCCAGAACACCCACACCCCTCAGAACGCCCCTTCTCAGTACTATCTCCTGTCTTGGAAGGTCTCACCAGCAACTCCAGATGGGAGGTAAAAGTCTGAGGCCAGACTATCTCTTAGATGGTAATTTGAGTAGTCTGTTGTGGTTTTTGTTTTTTGTTTGTTTGTTTGTTTGTTTTTGTCTCTAGAATCTTTTAAAAACTCTTTATTCTTGGTTATTTAAAATTTCACAGTGATGTGTCCAGGTCCCCTCAGATGCTCAAATCCTGTGTAGATAGGCACCTTAATTCTAGAAGATTGAGCTCTTCAAATAAATTTTTCCATAATATGTCTTTAATAATAATTGCTTCGTGTTTTTCTCTGTTCTCTTGTTCTGGGACTCCTATTGGTTGGATGTTGGACCTTCTACAGGGATCCTATATGTCCTATATGCCTGTTCCCTTTCAAATTTCCTGTCTCTGCCTTATCATTTTCTGGGAAATGACCTTCATTTCTTCCTCTTCCACTGGCTTTTTCATTCCAGCAATCAAAATTTTTAATACAAGAGCTCTTACAGATTTTTCTTTATTATGGGGTATCCTACTTTTTTTTTTCTCTTTGTATTATGGAAAATCTCAAACTTACACAAGTAGTGAGAATAGTGTAGGGATCCCTGTGTACTCAGCATCCAGCTTTAACAATTGTCAGCATAAGGCCAATGCTTTCATCTATGACCCCCACTTATTTCCTTTCCCATCCTTAGCCCCACTGGATTAATTTAAAGCAAATCCCCAGTCATCATATCATTTTACCCACAAGCAGTTCAGTATATATCCCTAAAAGATAAGAACCATTCTTGCGTATTTTATTCTGTTCCCTGAAATGTTTATTTTTCTGCTTATTTGCTTTGACCTTTTTCCATGTTGAAGATTTTCTACAGATACCTGGTGTTTCTTGGTTGCCTATTCACATTTAAGAAGGAAACAGTAGAAAAACTGACCAGGAGCTCTATATACCTGGGTAGCACTTCCTCACTGACTCTTCTTCAGGCTCAGAAGTAGGGAGATAGCCAAAATATTTGAAGATCCTTAAATACCAGAAGGAAGGAGCTTTGCATTGAGTACCATCTCCTACACTAGCTTCTCTAATTTTCCTCGGATGGATTTTTTTCCTAAAATAATGGCTACAAGGTACTATATCATTTTAATTGGTATTTCGCCAATTTCTAGTGAAGCTGAGCATCTTTTTGTGTATTTATTGGTGATCTGAATTCTTTACACTAATTGCCTATTGGTATCCTTGTCCTCTCTTGTTTTTTTTTTTTTGTTTCTATTATTGTTGATTTGTAAGAACCCTTTCCATATGAGAGATATTCATTAAATGTCTGTTAGTAAGTTCACATATTTTCTCCAAGTTGTTTTAACTTGTTTGTGTGATATAGCTATGTCTTAGTCATCTAGTGCTGCTGTAACAGAAATATCACAGGTGGATGGCTTTAACAAAGAGAAATATATTCTCTCATAGTCTAGGTGGCTACAAGTCCAAATGCAGGGTGTTAGCTCTAGGGGAAGGCTTTCTCTGTTGGCTCTGGAGGAAGGTCCTTCTCATCAATCTTCCCCTGGACTAGGAGCTTCTCCATACAGGAACCACAGGTCCAAAGGACACTCACTGATTTCTTGGTGGTATGAGGTCCCCAACTCTCTTCTTGCTTCCCTTTTCCTTTTACCTCTTGTAAGATAAAAGGTGATGCAGGCCACACCCGAGAGAAGCTCCCTTTACATTGGATCAGGGATGTGACCTGAGCAAGGGTGTTATGTCCCACCCTAATCCTCTTTAACCCCAGGCAGAGATTATGATTTATAACACATAGGAAAATCACAAAATGGAGGACAGCCACACAATACTGGGGACAATGGCCTAACCAGGTTGACACATATTTTGGGGGGACACAGTTCAATCCATTACAAGGTATACACGTTTTAGGTCTTCATGTAGTTAAATGTGTCACTGTCTTCTTTGTGGTTTCTGGGATTCGTGGTATGCTTAGGCTCGACATGTGGGATTAAACAGAGGTCTCTAGTGAATGAGGGTGAAGGACTTCCTCAGGGTAAAAGACTTCTTAACAATTCTTCCAAGAGCCTAAGCATCGTGTCATATCTGTAATGCTTTAGAATGTCCACAAGCTTCACTTAATCTTGCCTATGTTCTTGTGAGGAAGAAATTATTATTTCTATTTTATAGATTGAAGAAGAAATAAAGGGCAGAGGACTAAGACCCTTTCCCTTTAGAGGTCTTTGTATATGTGTGTAAACAATTGTGACCATTTTCATTTGATTTGAAATGTAAACCCCAGATGATACATGAAGGTTTACATATATTCAGTTTCTTCATTCAGCTGGAGCATTTCCCCTAAGTGGCCATTAATTTTTATCCCTCTCAGGAACTTCGTCTCTTTTCTCTGCTTTCTGTATTTAAGAGAAGCTGAAGTCTTTGGGCTAGAGAATTAAGAGAAAGAATATCTTAACAGAATTTTTTTTAAAAGATGTTTTCTGGGAAGTCAAAGCCGCTCCCAGGAAGCCCAGGCAGAAATAAAGATCAGGCTGTGGATAGTGCACTCCTGTTCGCTGAGATTCTAGAATTTAGTCCTAGTTCAAAGAGTTGGCCTGAAGGGAGCGCCAGTGCAGTGGTCCCCACAGAGCGTAGTGCCAATGCTGGGGCTAGAGGCATCCTCTGGGCAGCAGTTCTCTTGTTCCAAACAGCCTTCCTGTTAGCTGCCAGGAATCCCCAAGAGCGGATCTTCATCTCATGGTATGTGACTGGATCCAGACAGGGAATTTGATCCCCTTCTTCCCCAAGAGATTATAAGGAGAAACTCACATCTAGTATTGAGACTGTAAGAATATTTTGTGCTTCCAGTTAGAGTGGTCTAAGTCCTGAACAAATAATAAACCAAAAAACCAAACCTGTTGCCATCAAGTCTGTTTCAACCCACAGTGACTGTACAGGACAGAGTAGAACTGCCACGTAGAATTTCCAAGACTATAATCCTTACCCCCACATATCGGTCAGTTTGTCATACTGTGGGGGTCTGCGTGTTGCTGTGATGCTGGAAGCTATGCCACCAGTATTCAGATACCACCAGGGTCACCCAAGGTGGACAGGTTTCAACTGAGCTTCCAGACTAAGACAGACTAAGAAGAAGGACCCTGCAGTCTACTTCTGAAAAGAATTAGCCGGTAAAAACCTTATGAATAGCAACAGAACATTGTTTGATATAGTGCCGGAAGATGAGCCCACCAGGTTGGAAGGCACTCAAAAGATGACGGGAAGAGCTACCTCTTCAAAGTAGAGTCGACCTTAATGACATGGATGGAGTCAAGCTTTCAGCACCTTCATTTGCTGATAATGGCACGACTCAAAATGAGAAGAAACAGCTGCAAACATCCATTAATAATCAGAACCTGGAATGTACGAAGTATGAATCTAGGAAAGTTGGAAATCATCAAAAATGAAATGTAACACATAAACATTGATATCCTAGGCATTAGTGAGCTGAAATGGACTGGTATTGGCCATTCTGAATCCGACAATCATGTGATCTACTATGCCGGGAATGACAACATTCATCGTAAAAAAGAACATTTCAAGATCTATGCTGAAGTACAGCGCTGTGAGTGATAGGATAATACCCATACACCTACAAGGAAAACCGGTTAATACAACTATTATTCAAATCTATGCACCAACCACTAAGGCCAAAGATGAAGAAACTGAAGATTTTTTTACCAGCTTCTATAGTCTGAAACTGATTGAACACGCAGTCAAGATGCATTGATAATTTCTGGTGATTGGAATTCGAAAGTTGGAAACAAAGAAGGATCAGTAGTTGGAAAATATGGCCTTGGTGTTAGAAACGATGCTGGAGATCAGTGATAGAATTTTGCAAGACCAAGGACTTCTTCATTGCAAATACCTTTTTTCACCAGCATAAATGGTGACTATACACATGGACCTCACCAGATGGAATACACAGGAATCAAATCAACCACATCTAGACCGTGAAAAAGCTCAATATCATCAATCAGAACAAGGCCAGGGGCTGACTGCGGAACAGACCATCAATTGCTCATATGCAAGTTCAAGTTGAAACTGAAAGAAAATTAGAACAAGTCCATGAGAGCCGAAGTATGACCCTAAGTATATCTCACCTGAATTTAGAGACCATCTCAAGAATAGATTTGACGTGTTGAACACTAATGACCGAAGACCAGACGAGTTGTGGAATGACATCAAAGACATCATACATGAAGAAAGCCAGAGGTCATTAAAAAGACAGGAAAGAAACAAAAAACCAAAATGGATTTCAGAAGAGACTCTGAAACTTCCTCTTAAACGTCAAGTACCTAAAGCAAAATGAAGAAATGATGAAGTAAAAGAACTGAACAGCAGATTTCAAAGGGCGGCTCGAGAAGACAAAATAAAGTATTTATAATGACATGCGCAAAGAGCTGGAGATAGAAAACCAAAAGGGAAGAAAATGCTCTGCGTTCCTCAAGCTGAAAGAACTGAAGAAAAAAAATTCAAGCCTTGAGTTGCAATAGTGAAGGATTCAACGGGGAAAATATTAAACGACATGGGAAGCATCGAAAGAAGATGGAAGGAGTACACAGAGTCATTATACCAAAAAAAATTGATAGATGTTCAACCATTTCAAGAGGTGTAGCATATGATCAGGAATCAATGATACCGAAGGAAGAAGTCTGAGCTGCACTGAAGACACTGGTGAAAAACAAGGCTCCAGGAATTGGCAGAATATCAATAGAGATGTTTCAACAAATGGATGCAGCACTGGAAGCGCTCATTCCTCTGTGCCAAGAAATTTGAAAGACAGATACCTGGCCAACCGACTGGAAGAGATCCACATTTATGCCTATTCCCAAGAAAGGTTATCCAACCGAATGCAGAAGTTATAGAACAATATCATTAATATCATGCAAATAAAATTTTGCTGAAGATCATTCAAAAGCGGCTGCAGCAGTATATCGACAGGGAAATGCCAGAAATTCAGGCCAGATTCAAAAGAGGACGTGGAACCAGGGATATCATTGCTGATGTCAGATGGATTCTGGCTGAAAGCAGAAAATACCAGGAAGATGTTTACCTGTGTTTTATTGACTATGCAAAGCCATTCAACTATGTGGATCATAACAAATTATGGATAACATTGCGAAGAATGGGAATTCCAGAACACTTAATTGTGCTCATGAGGAATGTGTACATAGATCAAGAGACAGTTGTACAGACACAACAAGGGGATACTGCGTGGTTTAAAGTCAGGAAAGTTGTGTGTTGGGGTTGTATCCTTTCACCATACCTATTCAATCTGTATGCTGAGCAAATAATCCCAGAAGCTGGACTATATGAAGAACAGGGCATCAGGATTGGAGGAAGACTCATTAACAACCTGCATTATGCAGATGACACAACCTTGCTTGCTGAAAGTGAAGAGAACGCGAAGCACTTACTGATGACGATCAAAGACCACAGCCTTCAGTATGGATTACACGTCAACATAAAGAAAACAAAAATCCTCACAACTGGACCAATAAGCAACATCATGATAAACAGAGAAAATATTGAAGTTGTTAAGGATTTCATTTTACTTGGATCCACAATGAACACCCATGGAAGCAGCAGTCAAGAAATCAAAAGACGCATTGCACTGGGCAAATCTGTGGTGAAAGACCTCTTTAAAGTGTTGAAAAGCAAAGGTGTCACCTTGAAGACTAAGGTGCCCCTGACCCAAGCCATGATGTTTTCAGTTGCATCATATGCACATGAAAGCTGGACAATCAAGGAAAACTGAAGAAGAATTGATGCCTTTGAATTATGTTGGCGACAAATATTGAATATAGCATGGACTGCCAAAAGAACAACAAATCTGTCCTGGAAGAAGTACAACCAGAATGCTCGTTGGAAGCAAGGATGGCGAGACTACATCTTACATACTTTGGACATGTTTTCAGAAAGGATCAGTCCCTGGAGAAGGACATTATGCTTGGTAAAGTAGAGGGTCAGCAAAGAAGAGGAAGACCCTCAATGAGATGGATTGACACAGTGGCTGCAATAATGGGCTCCAGAATAAGGACGACTGTGAGCATGGTATAAGACCAAGCAGTGTTTTGTTCCATAGTGCATAGGGTTGCTATGAGTTGGAACCAACTCCACGGCACCTAACAACAACAATCTTTACAGAAGCAAACTACCACATCTTTCTCCCATGGAACAGCTGGTAGGTTTGAATTGCCGACCTTTTGGTTCGCAGCCAAGCACTTCTAACTACTGCACCACAGGGCTCCTGAACAAATAATAACTTGTTTAAGTGTATTTTTGTAATTTTATGTATTACTAATTCTTCTGCCTTTCTTTCCCTATGTCTCTACTTTTTCCCCCCTCTACTTTTTTCCTCCTCAAAATGGAGTTGCATTTGTTCAAGGTTAACTGGGCCAGGCAGGGATTTTCTTATTGTCAGTCGAGGACCATGTAGTTTTCCAGGCAAACTGTTAAACACTGTCTCTTGATCTTTTGGATATCTGTGAAACGCCCTTTCTCCCAGTTCAGGCGGTATCATTGAAGTCATCTCTTTATTGTGTGACTGTAAATAACTCAGGTTGGTACCTTTTCATTCCACCTCTTCATGGGAAAGCATTTCCTGTGGTAGAGTTTCTTTGGTCCCATTATCTTTCCCCACACCCTCTCTTGGTAGCTGTAATGGGCCCAAAACCTGACTCCTACTAAGCATTACTTTAGTGGATTCTGTGTTCATTGTGAGTGAGGTGTCAATGAAAGTTACTCAGTTAAATTTCAGGAGACAACTAGAATTCTTTTCCTAATCTTCAGAATGGACGATCATGGAAGTGCCCTTTATGATTCACTAAGGGGTTGAAAATGGAAGTTTAGGTTCTCAGTCCAGCTCTCTTCTTATGACTTTAGCCAGCTCATGTGTGATCAGATCTTTAAAGTCACTGTGCACTTCTTTCGGCTGGGCTTCATTAAGACCATCAGATGTTGACTCAGTCTGTTTTTAATTCTTGGGTTCATTATCAGATGCATAAGCCCTGCCTCCAGGCATATGTGATCCTAATTACCAGTTTGGAGTAATAAAAGTAGAGGCAAATAACAAAAAGACAAATAATAAAGTGAGCCTAAACAGTAAAGAATTTACATCAAATGCAAGTCTTAATGCATCTGAAGGAGCCAATAAGGAGTCCAGCCTGGTTTTTCTGACTGCCCTACATAAGGTTCTGCCCTGAGTTCTAGGGGGATATTGACCCATGCCCTTGTGACCTTTGGTTATAGCTAGTATGACTTTTACTTTCGATGCTCCCCTACATGTCCGAGCAAGCTTATACCCAGGATGTGACTGAGTGAACTGGGGTGACCGTAAGAGTTTCAAGACCCAGAGAAGATTTTCAAACCTGAGAGATATGGAAACTGAGTAGCTGTGAGCAAAACTCATCTGTTAGCACAGAGGACAATTGTATGTTCACAAGGTGAAAACGATTGGTCCACTGTTACTGTGATCGCATCCACAGCAGTCGTTGTCAGCATCACTGTCAGCGTCACAGTGCCGTGTCTGAGCAGAAAAGGCAACGAGAGACAGGTGGTTGAAGCAGGCCTTTGCTGGGCAATTCTGTTTGGACCTGGCTGTCATAGGGCATCCTCGTTTGGTGAACTGGATGTGATGGCTACAAATGTGAGCAGAGCCCTCTGTATGAGTTTCCTGTTGCTGTGACAAATTGCCACAAACTTAGTGGTTCAGAACAACCCAAATTTATTATCTTATGGTTCTGGAAATCACAAGTCTGAAATGAGTCAGCAGGGCTGTGTTCCTTCTGGAGCCTCTAGGGGAAAATCTGTTTCCTTGCCTTTTCCAGCCTGTAGAAGCCATGTGTATTCCTTGGCTCATGGCTCCCTCCTCCATCTTCAAAACCAGAATCATAGCATCTTCGAATCAATATCTCTTTCCCCTTCACCCTGTCTCCCTTTCCCTCTCTCCCACTGGAAGACGGTCATAGTGTCTCCTTCTCGCTAATCTTCCTGCCTCCCTGTTATAAGCATCCCTGTGATTACATTGGCCCCGCCCGGATAATTCAGGACAATCTCCCCATCTCAAGATCCTCAGTTTAATCACACATGCAAAGTCCGTTTTACCGTGTAAGATAACATATTCACAGGTTCTGGGAATTAGGACGTGGACATCTTTAGGGTACCATTATTCTGTCTACCATACCCTCTTACATATCAACATCTATTGGGAACTAGAAATCTCTCCAGTGTAACGATAACTCAGAACCATACATCCTAAACATTTTCAACTTAATCATTCTTATCCCAGGTGAGATAATCATAACATTTTCTCTCTCTTGTAGAATCCTTTCTGGCAGCTGGGGGATAATGACTATATGGGAGAAAGACTGGAACCAGGAGACTGTTGCCATTCACAGCTGAGAGACGATGGCCTGAACCCAGATGGTGGGGTGGAGAGGGTGGGGAGGAACAGGAAATTTAGATGCTATTTTAGGTATCAAAATCACACAATTTGGTGTTGGGATGGGGTCACATGAGAGGAAAGAATGAAAAAATGATCCCCAGATTTCCAGCTTGGGTGGCTGAGTCCTTCAGTTGGAGATATCACCAACTGAAGCAGATTTGGGGCAGCCTATTTTGAGTTCTGGGCTTATTGAACTTGAGGTGCCTGTGGGACATGTAGGCAGGGGTGGCTGTCAGACTTTGGGATATGAGCTGGGGGTTAGAGAAGAGGCCTGGCTAGAGAGAGATGTGGTAGCCCCCGAGTATACACAGGACAGTAGAATCTAAGAATATGAATACAGTCACCCAGGAGGAGGTTCAGAAAGAGAAGGGAGGGACCAATGATGGGCCCTGGGAACCCTAACTAGTATGGAACTGAGGGAAGAGGACGGAACCAGGAGAATGAGCCACCTGGAATCTAGGAAGGCAGAGCAAGGAGGCTTAATTCAGGGTTCATGGTGGGTACCAGTGGTCCATGAACCCCTGAAATAGTTGTGTAGTCTTACAGATTCCATTGCATTCATCTGCTTCTCAGGGGTCTCTGACACCAGAAAAGGTAAAGAATCCCTGTTACTGTTGAGTGCAGTGGAGTAGATTCAAAAAACCCCTAAAGGGTTGAATTTTAAAGAGTAACTAGCCATGTGGAATATGGCAGTACAGTAGTGGTAAGGTAAGAACTGAAAAACAGTTTTTAGATTTGACAGTACGCACTTCATAGGTGACCTTAGCAACAGCAGTGTAGTGGTAGGAAGCACACTGCTCTGGGGTACGGAGTGAACAGGAAATGAGAAAGCTGAGGAGAAGCCAGTGCTTTTCGAATCTCAGCACACATGGGAGTCACCTGGAAGGGCTTGTTAAAACACAGATTCCCAGGCCGCACCCCCAGATATTGATTTAGTAGGTCCAGGGTGGAGCCCTGGAGTCCCTGGGTGATGGAAAGGGTTAACATGCTCATTGCTGACTGAAAGATTGGAGGTTTGAGTCCACCCAGAGGCACTTTGTAGGAAAGGCCTGGTGATCTGCTTCCGAAAAGTCAGCCATTAAAAACCCTATGGAGTGGACTTCCAGCCAACATGGAGGCTGAATCAGACACACTGCACTGTCCCTCTGTGGCAAAGACCTGATGAGAAACCAAGTGAAACAAGTATAGATGACAATCCTGGAACCCTGAGCATCAAATGAAAGGATAAAGAACTATATCAAACACTGATTAGAAGAAGAAACTGACCTGAAAACAATGAAAGAGAAGACAGAGCAGCCTGGCACAGTGTGGCCATCTTGAAAGAAAGACAGCAGCAATATCAAGTGAGGGACACAGCAGGCAACTGTACAGAATTTCCCAACAGGATGCAGAGTAACTGTGTAGACATACCTGGAGTGAAATAAGATCCTGATTGCTGGCTGCAGCTGACAGGAATATCCAAGGTCCTCTTGCCCAGTTAGAGGTGCATGCTCCCCCCCCCCACCCTCCTGGTGAGTAGTGGCACAAACTTCCCCATCTCTACAGCCCCAACTGCCAGGGGACGAGGTCCAAGTGTCCCCTCTTGCCCCCAGCCCCAACTGCCCCTCTGGCCTGCCAGCCCAGCCAAGCTCCCTTCCCCCACCCCTCATCTGGTGAGAGACAGTGGCAGTGCAACTGTGCACACACCTGCTTGCCATTCCCTCCCCCACCTGGCGAGAGGTGGCAGCCACACAGCTGCATATGTGCCCACCTGCCACTCCCTTCCCCCTGCCAGGAGAGTGATAGCAGTAGCACAACTAGCTGTCCACCTGCATGCCACTCACCCCCAATGTAGTGAGAGGTGACGACCACACCCATAGTAGCCAGCCACAACCACCACACCTGCTGCCCCACCCACTCAGCAAGTGCCGCTGGACCAACAGACGGCAGCCAACATCCACACAGTCCTCCCTCAGCCACCCTACAAGACCAGCAAACAGAGACCCACGCTCACACACCTGGCCACTACCTCATGCACTCAAAGACAGGTGGCGAGCGCTCCATTGCAGCCAGACTAGCGACCAGAGCAGCACGCCTGTCCTACCTGCCCGGATACATCAAAACAAAACATCATAAAAAATCAGGGTGCAGCAAACAAACATATAATAAATAAATATAATAACACCTTAATGCTTCAGAAATGAGACATTATTATATCACCTATAGAAGCAGGACAATATGGCTCCAGCAAGTGACCAAAATAAAGAACCAGGAAACCTCCCTGAGGAAGAAATAGTAATGGAACTACCTGATATGGAATTAAAAAGACATATATTGGGCCCTCCAAGAGCTCTCAAAAAAGATCAAGGAAACCACAGACAAAATCCTAGAAGGATTCAGGAAAAAAATACAAGAACAAAATGACAAAATAAATAGCTAATTAGAAACCATACGAAAAAAGCAACTAGAAATCCAGAAGATTAACACTAAAATTTCAGAAATAGTTAATGCATTGGAAGGACAATGGAGTAGAATTGAAACAGTGGAAGACAGAATCAGTGAAATAGAGGACAAATACTTTGATACCAGTCTGTTAGAGGAACAATCAGAAAAAAGAAAGAAGAAAAATGAAGAAAGCCTAAGAGTTATGTGGGACACTATCAAGAGGAATGATTTACGCATGATCAGAATTCCAGAACAGGAAGAGACAAAAAAAAGCACAGAGAAAATTTTTGAAGATTTGCTGGCAGAAAGTTTCCCTAATATCATGAAAGATGAGAAGATATCCATCCAAGAAGGTCAATGAAGCCCAAATAGGATAGACACCCCCCAAATAAAACCCACCAAGACTTATCATAATCAAATTTTCCAAAACCAAAGACAAAGAAAGAATTCTGAGAGCAGCTCAGGAAAAACGAAATGTGACCTACAAAGGGGAACCAATAAGACTAAACTCTGATTTTTCAGCAGAAACCATGCAGGCAAGAAGGCAATGGAATGACACATGTAAAACTCTGAAAGAAAAAAATGGCCAACCAAGAGTTACATATCCAGCAAAATTGTCCCTCAAATATGGTGGCAAAATTACAACATTGCCAGGTAAACAGAAATTAAGGGAATTTGTAAAAACCAGACCAACCTTACAAAAAATACTAAAGGGAGTCCTTCGGACAGAGAACCAACAACGTCAGACAACAATCTGAGATTAAGACACATAACAACATTACCTGGAAACTAACCCAGATAAAGATTTTTCAGAATAAAGCTACAAAACTGAAAATAGGGAACCAGAGATGTCAATCTGTAAACGATGACAGCTTCAGAACAAAAAGGGGATAAATGGCATGGTTACAGAACTTCCATATGGAGAGGAAGTCAAGGCAATATCAAGAAAGAACAGCCTATGTTAAACTTAGGAAGATAAAAGTAAATTTCAGAGTAACCACAAAAAAAATAAACTTTATCACCAAAATAAAAAATAAAACCATAAAGATTGAGTAAACACAAAATCAACAACAATGAAGGAAATGAAAATCTATAAAAAGAACTCAGCGTAGAAAAATATTCGAAACAAAGAAGGCATCAGCACCACAGAAAAAGCACGACAAAATGACAGCAGTAAATTCATACCTATCAATAATTACAGTAAGTATAAATGGATTAAATGCACCAGTCAAGAGACAGAGAGTGGCAGAATAGATAAGAAAACACAGCCCATCAATATGCTGCCTACAAGAGACACACCTTAGACACAAAGATAAAAATAAGCTAAAAATCAAAGGATGGATAAAAATAAGCAGACGGCAACCAAAAAAGAGCAGGAGTGGAAATACTAATTTCCAGTGAAATAGACTTTAAGGCAAAAAACCAACATAAGAGACAAGGAAGGGCATTATATAATGATTAAAGGGTCAGTCCAACATGAGGACATAACCATAATAAATATCTACTCACCCAATGAAAGAGCTCCAAAATATATAAAACTAGCAGAATTGAAAAGAGAAATTGACAACTCCACAATAATAGTAGGAGACTTTAATATACCACTTTCAATGAACGACAGAACAACTACAAAGAAATTCAATGAAGATATAGAAGATCTAAGCAACACAGTCAACCAAATTGATCTCATAGACATATACAGAGCACTCCACCCAACAACAGCACAGTACACATTCTTTTCCAGCACACGTGGATCATTCTCCAGAATAGACCATATGTTAGGCCACAAAGCAGGCCTCAAGAAATTCAAAAACATCAGAATAATACAAAGCATCTTCTTGGATCACGATGCTATAAAATTAGAAATCAATAACAGAAACAACAGGGAAAAAAACAAAATACATGGAAACTCAGTAACATACTGCTTAAAAACCACTGGGTAATAGAAGAAATAAAAAATGAAATTAAAAAATTCCAAGAATCAAATGAGAATGAAAACACGACATACCAAAACCTTTGAGACACAGCAGAGGCAGTGCTCCGAGGTCAATTTATAGCAATGAATGCACACATCAAAAATGAAGAAAGAGCTGAAATCAACGCCTTAACCATACAACTCCAACAAATAGAAAAAGAGCAGGAAAAAAAGCCCACAGTCATCAGAAGAAAGGAAATGATAAAAATTAGAGCAGAAATAAATGAAATAGAAAAACAATAGAATCAATAAGACTAGAAGTTGGTTCTTTGAAAGGATTAATAAAATCAACAAACCACTGGCCAAATTGATAATAGAAGGAGAAGATGCAAATAACACAAGTAAGAAATAAGATGGGTGACGTTACAACAGAACCAAATGAAATAAAAAGGATAATAACAGTTCTATGAAGAACTGTACTCCAACAAATTAGAAAACCTAAAAGAAATGGACAAATTTCTAGAAACACACTACCCAAACTAACACAAACGGAGGTAGAAAATTTGAACAGACCCATAACAAAACAAGAAATTGTAGAGATCATTAAAAAACTACCAACCACAACAAAAAAAAAAACCCTGGCCCAGATGGCTTCACTGGAGAATTCTACCAAACATTCACAGAAGAGCTGACACCAATTCTAGTCAAACGATTCCAGAACATAGAAAAGGATGGAATACTCTCAAATTCATTCTATGAAGCAAGCATAACCGTGACACAAAAGCCAGGCAAAGACACCACTAAAAAAGAAAATTATAGACCAGTATCCCTCCCTCATGAATATAAACACAAAAATTCTCAACAGGATCCTAGCCGATAGAATCCAATACCATATCAAAAAAAATAGTCCACTATGATCAGGTGGGATTCATACCAGGTATGCAGGGATGGTTCAACATTACAAAATCAGTCAGTGTAATCTACCACATAAATAAAGGAAACGAACCACGTGATCATATCAATTGATGCAGAAAAGGCATTTGATAAAATCCAACACCCGTTCCTGGTAAAAACTCTCAGCAAAATAGGAATAGAAGGGAAATTCCTCAACATATAATTAAGGGCACATATACAAATCTAACAGGCAGCATTCTCAATGGAAAGAGACTGAAAGTAATCTGTTTGAGAATGGGAACCAGACAAGGATGCCCTTTACCACCACTCTTATTCAGTATTATACTGGAAGTCCTAGCCAGAGCAATAAAGCAAGAAAAGGAAATAAAAGGCATCCAAATTAGTGAGGAAGAAGTAAAACTATCCTCATTTGCAGATGATATGATCCTATGCATAGAAAATTCCAGAGATTCTACAAGAAAGCCAGTGGAACTAATAGAAGGAATCATCAGAGTGGCAGGGTACAAGGTCAACATACAAAAATCAGTTGGATTCCTCTGTGCTAACAAAGAGAACTCCAAAAAGGAAATCAGGAAAACAATACCATTTATAATAGCCCCCTAAAAAGATAAAATACTTAGGAAATAAACCTAACCAGGGATATAAAAGACCTATACAAAGAAAACTGCAAAAAGAGTGCTACAAAAAAAACAGAAGAGACCTGTATAGTGGAAGACTATACATGCTCATGGATAGGAAGACTTAACATTGTGAAAATGTCAGTACTCCTAAAGCCATCTATAATGCAATTCTGATCCAGATTCCATCAACATTCGTTAAAGAGATGGAAAAACTAATCACCAACTTTAAATGAAAAGGAAGGAGACCTGGGATAAGTAAAGCACTACTGAGAAGAAGAACAAAGTAGGAGGCCTCACACTCCCTTATCTCAAAATTTACTGTACCGCCACGGTAAACAAGACAGCCTGATACTGGTACAACAGACACATAGACCAATGCAACAGAATTGCGAACCCAGAAGTAAATCCATCTACCTATGGACAGCTGATCTTCGAGAAAGGGCCGAAATCCATTAAATGAGGAAGGGAAAATCTAACAAATGTTGTTGGAAAAACTGGATATCCATTTGCAGAAAAAATGAAACAGGACCCATACCTCACACCATATGCAAAAACTAAATCAAGAGGGATCAAAGAGCTAAATGTAAAACCTGAAACTATAAAGATCATGGAAGAAAAAATAGGGACAAACCTAGGGACCCTGAGTTTATGGCATAAATAGACTATCAAACATAACTTAAAAAGCATATACAATAGAAGATAAACTAGACGAGTTGCACCTCCTAAAGATTAATCACTTATGCACATTAAAAGACTTCTCCAAAAGAGGATACAGAGAACCTACAGACTGGGGGAAAAAAATTTTGACAGCAACATATGTGGCAAGGGACTAATCTCTAAAATTTATAGAAAACTTCAACACCTCAATAACAAAAAGACAATCCAATTAAAAAGTGAGCAAAGGACATGAACAGCATTTCACCAAAGAGGACATTTAAGCGGACAACAAATACATGAAGAGATGCTCGCGATCATTAGCCCTTAGAGAGATGCAAATCAAAACGACGAGATACCATCTCACCACAGCAAAAATGGCAATGGTCAAAAAAAACAGAAAACAAATGCTGGCAAGGGTATGGGGAAATTGGAACTCTGGTCATACACTGCTGGTGGGATTGTAAAATGGTACAACCACTGTGGAAAACGGTGTGGCACTTCCTTAAAAACTCAGAAATAGAGATGCCTTATTATCCAGCAATCCCACTACTACGTACATATCCTAGAGAAGTAAGAGTCGTGACACAAATAGACGTGCACAGCCAAGTTCACCGAAGCATTATTCACAATAGCAAAAAGATGGAAACAACCTAAGTGCCCATCAGCGGATGAATGGATAAACAAACTGTGATATATACACACAATGGAATACTGCGCAGCATTAAAGAATATTGATGAATATGCGAAATATCTCACAACGTGGATGAACCTGGAGGACATTATGCTGAGTGAAATAAGTCAGTCACAAAAGGACATATATTGTATGAGACCACTGTTACAAAAAGTCAAGAAAAGGTTTATACACAGAAAGAAACATTCTTTGATGGTTACCAGGGATGAGAGGGGGAGAGAGGGAAAACTACTAACTAGATAGTGTTATTGTTGTGTGCCGTCAAGTCATTTCCAACTTACAGCAACTCTATAGGACAGAATAGAACTGCCCCATAGGGTTTCCAAGGAGCATCTGGTGGATTCAAACTGCCAACCTTTTGGTTAGCAGCTAAGCTCTTAACCACTGTGCCACCAGTGCTCCTTCTAATCCTACAGCACCCAGTATTCCTAGGCGGTCTCCCATCCAAGTACTAACCAGGCCTGACCCTGCTTAGCTTCTGAGATCAGATGAGATTGGGCACGTTCAGGGTGGTATGGCCATAGACAACTGGATTGTAGACATGTATTAACTTGGGCGAAGGGAAAGTCAATGCACAATACAGGAGAAGTCAGCACAACATGACCAAGGCAAAGGAAGACACTGAGGTTTGCGAGAATAAAAGGCAACAACGGTAAATACTATAACATACACAATCCTGCAGTAAGAGCAATAACAAACAATAAATTACAAGCGGATACATAGGTAGATATGAAAGCTGAACAGGTGTATGATGGCGTATGGGAGTATACCCAAGAGCATATATAGGTTTCGCAGAGGATATTTCCACATATGCATTTGTGTGTGCTATAAATATATCCATGTATATAGTAGAGCACAAGAGGGCATAGTTATGAAAACTGCCTAGCCATAACCAAACACCTTGAGGAACAGAGTCACTGGGCTTGAGGGCTTAGGACCATTGTCTCGGGGGACATATAGGTCAACTGACATAGTCCATAAAGACAATATTGTACATCCTCCTCTGGTGAGTAAGATCTGGGGTCTTAAAAGCTTGTGAGTGACCATCTCAGATACAACTGTTGGTCTCTTCCCCTCTGGAGCAAAGAAGAGTGAAGAAAATCAAAGACTCAAGGAAACAATTAGTCCAAAGGACTAATGGACTACATGAACCACAGTCTCCACTATCTTGATACCAGAAGAAGTAGATGGTGCTCAGTTACCACTACCGACCGCTCTGATCAGGATCACAATAGAAGGTCCTAGACAGAGTGGTAGAAAAATATAAAACAAAATTGAAATTCATAAAAAAAAGACCAGATTTACTGGTATGATAGAGACCGATGGAAGCCCTGAGACTATGACCCTTAGACACCCTTCAAACCTGGAACTGAACCCACTCTCAGATCACTTTTCAGTCAAACAACAGACAGGCCTATACAGTGAACAATAACACCTGTGAGGAACGTGCCCCTCAGAACAATCAACCACATGAGACCAAAAGGGCAGCATTTGCCAAAAAAAAAAAAAAAGAGTTCAGAAGACAGGAAGGGGCAGGAAAGATGGATGAACGGAAACAGGGAATCTGGGGAGGAAAGGGGTAGAGTGCTGTCACATTGAGGGGATTGCAACTAATGTCACACAACAAAATGTGTATAAATTGTTGAATGGGAAACTAATTTGCTCTGTAAATGTTTACCCAAACCACAATAAAATGTTCCAAAAAAAGAAAAGAAAACCCTATGGCGCACAGTTGTACTCACACACGGGATCGCCATGATTCGGGGTCAACTCGACAGAAACTGATAGGGAGGAGCCCAAGAATTTGCACCTCTAATAAACTTCCTGGTGAGCCGGTCTGTGGACCACAGTAGTGAGACTACCTGTTAAAGATGTTTTCATGAGAAGAGTAAGAGAATAGTTGGATGGTAACTAGAAAAGTAACATAATAAAATAAAGTAGACCTTGTTTTGAAATGAGTGTGGCAGTTGAGATGGCACTTTTGAACTCTTTGATGGTATATTCTGCTGCCTTCATCATAGCACTGTGGCAGCTGATAGCTGTAAGCTACAGTTGTCACCTGAGGAAGTGGGGGGCTGTCCACCCTGAGGGAAGGAAGCTGAGGGTGCTTTCTTATTCACCTTACTCTTAGAAAGGGTAGGCTTTGTGGGGAGCACTCAGAGAGCTGGACGTGTGCTCCCAGGAAGGAGGGAGCACAGTAGTCTGATGCTGACTCATGGCCAGCAGGAGGTGGGAGGGGGGAAGATAGGGGCCGTAACCACTGGGTTATAGCTAAGGGTAAGGCAGATTGCCAGTCTGGAGGACTACCAGGGAGGCTGGCGGGACTGCAGCAGGAAGACTCAGTGTGGAGCAGCCACCAGAGAACCAGGGCCAAGATGGAGCAGCTGGATGAAGGAGACCTGGCAGTGAGAGTAGGTGTTGGACAACTGCCAGGCAAGGTAGCAGGAACGGAGGACTTGATGGAGGACCAATCAGGCCAGAGTACACTGTTGATGGATGGGTGGCCAGAACATCACATCAGAGAGTGTGAATGAGCTGCCGCTGTTTTTGTTAGCTACCGTCAAGTCGGCCCCCAACTCATGGTGACCCCATGCACAATGAAATGAAACGTTGCCAGGACCTGCACCATCCCCGTGATTGGTTGCAGATCAGATGGTTGTTACCCACGGAGTTCATTGGCTGACTTTTGGAAGTAGATTGCCAGGCCTTCTTTCCTAGTCCACCTTAGGAAGCTCTGCGGACACCTGTTAAGCATCATAGCACACAAGCCACCACTGAGAGAGGGTGGTGGCTGCTCATGAGGTGCATTGGCCAGGAATCGAACCCGAGTCTCCCGCAAGAAAGGTGAGAATTGTACCGCTGAGTCACCACTACCCCCACGTGAATGGGCTAGTGGCTCTTTATAAAACTCTTCCCCCTCAGTTGAAATATTTTGAGATACTCAGACTAGGGTCTAATGATCAACTAAGTAATACATTTTGAGAAAGAACCAGTTAAATGGCTTAGGGGAATTATGAATCTCCACATTTATGCCCAACGTTTGTGTATCTTCTGGGATTTTGAAGAGGAATCCATCAATTTTCATGTTTTTTCAGAGGTCTTCGTGACCCGTAAAACGCTAAGGTCCGCTTGTCCAGAGGTTTCTCACCAGCTGTTGTTTATGTCTGACAGTTTGCTTTGGGTCACTGTTGTAGAGCTATCAGGAAGTGCGGATAGAATGGGGCTGGAGGCCGAGCAGGGCTGGCACTTGATGCCGTGGGAATGCACTTGCCCAGCCCTGATCCTTGGTTCTTTCTTTGTCCTCAGATTTCCGACATAAACATCCTGGGCTTTGTGCCTCAGGTCTTGGTTCCAGGATTAAATCACTTTCTCTGTCTTCTCTGTTACATTTTCACACTCTTCTTTGATTACTGCTCATTATTTTGCACGATTATTGTGGACACCGACCATGTCATTGCTTGGGTTTCCATTTCACATTGACTTCCCCCAGGCCTGGGCTTTACACTCTTTGGAAGCAGCATGCTTAGTATTAATATATTCAGCTGGAGTCTGCCCTTTTGGACCTTCATTTGTGTTCCCTGCTTAACTCTAACTTATATTGTCTTTGTAGGTCTCTGGGCTTATCTTTCCTTGAACCACAGATACGTGACAGCTTTTTTCTCTGACTTTGCACTTCATTGAGCCACCTGTATTGCTTTTTCAGAGTGGAATGTGAGCTTTTATATTTTGATACACTCTCATTTATCCTAAAGTGTTACTTTTTATTGGTTTTGGTTTGAAAATCCAAGTAACTGAACCTTATAAGATCCAAGTGTCTGAAGGAACCTTGGAGGTTATCTCCACCCACCTGCTTTCCCAACATGTTCATGCTCAGAGAGTATGGATTATAGGGCATATTTCTTCAATTGTTTCATGGGACACAGACTAGATTGAAACAGTTAATTATTTTTCACTTGATTAAAATCTAAGTCTATTATGGAAAATTTTTCAGCCTAGTCAAAGGTAAAAAGAATAGCATAATGACCTGCTTGGGTATTCAGTACCCATCTTTTTTTTTTTTTTTTAAATAATATTTTACTGTGTTTTTGGTGAACGTTTACACAGAAGTTTAGGTTCCCAGTCAACAATTTCTGCACATGTTGTTCAGTGACATTGGTTACATTCTTCACCATGCATGAACATTCTCATTATTTCTGTTCTGGTTGTTCCATTTCTATTAATCTGATTTCCCTGCCCCCTTACATCCTCATCTTTGTTTTAAAGTAATTGTTGACCATTTGGTCTCATACAGGTGATTTTTTTTTAAAGGAGTGCAGTACTTACAGGTGATATTCATGTTGCCTGTCTGTCATGGACTGAAATGTGTCCAGGCCGAGGGAGCAGAGTTGACATTCCAGTGGGCCTGGAAGGCAAAGCTGAAACCCAGGGCTGAGGGGCCTCCATTCAGAATCGGTAAAGTGTGGCCAATACCTAGAGTCCGGAGGGAAGGGCCATTGTGTAAATTGGCCTTGAGGGCTAATGTAATGTGTTCTGCTGACTTGCTCGGTGCCTGTTATCCTTTCCTTCCCTACAGTTTCTCCCATTTGTAATGGAAATGTCTGTCTTGTGCCTGTTCTGCCATTGTAATTTGGAAGCAGATAACTTGTATTCTAGATTTCACAGATGAAGAGGAATTTTTGGATTTTAGACACGGAGTTGATTTGTTTTGCTATGATATGATGGGGTGAATGTGTTTTGCATGTGGCAAGGACATGAATTTGGGGGCGGCCAAAGGGTGGAATGTCATGGATTGAATTGTGTCCCCAAAAAATATCTGTCAATGTGGCTAGGCCATGATTCCCAGTATTGTGTGATTGTCCTCCGTTTTGTCATCTGATGTGATTTTCCTGTGTATTGTAAATCCTATCTGTATGATGTTGATGAGATGGGATTAGCGGCAGTTGTTAATGAGGCAGGACTCAAACTAGAAGATTAGATTGTGTCTTGAGCCAATCTCTTTTGAGATATAAAGGAGAAATGTGAGCAGAGAGACATGGTGACCTCATATCACCAAGAAAGCAGTGCTGAGAGTAGAGCGTGTGCTTTGGACCCAGGGTCCCTGCACCTGAGAAAATCCTAGTCTAGGGGAAGATTGATGACAAGGACTTTCCTCTAGAACCGACAGAGAGAAAGCCTTACCCTGGAGCTGACACCCTGAATTTGAACTTCTAGTCTACTAGACTGTGAGAGAATAAATTTCTCTTTGTTAA